>NW_026652278.1:144223148-144520004 GCF_009828535.3 Hylobates moloch | reverse complement strand
AATAATTTTTAATAAAAATGTTTTTGTACAGCTGTATATGTTTTAAACTAAATCTTTTATGAGTCAAAACATTTAAAAAATTTAAATTTATAAAGTAAAAAACTGTAGTAAGCTAAAGTTATTACAGGAAAAAATAGTTTTATAAATTGAGTGTAGCCCAAGTGTACAGTGTTTACAAAGTCTAGAGTAGTGTGTAGTCATGTGCCTAGGCCTTCACATTCACCCACCACTCACTCACTCAGAGCAGCTTCTTTTTTTTTTTTTGAGATGGAGTCTCACTCTGTTGCCCAGGCTGGAGTGCAGTGGTGCAATCTAGGCTCACTGCAACCTCTGCCTCCCAGGTTCAAGCGATTCTCCTGCCTCACCCTCCTGAGTAGCTGGGACTATCGGCGCATACCACTACGACTGGCTAATTTTTGTATTTTCTTTTTTAGCAGACGGGGTTTCACCATGTTGGCCAGGATGGTCTCAATCTCTTGACTTCGTGATCCGCCGTTCTCGGCCTCCCAAAGTGCTGGGATTACAGGCGTGAGCCACTGCACCTGGCCACTCAGAGCAACTTCTTGTCCTGCAAGCTCCATTTATGGTAAGTGCCCTTGACAGGTGTGCCATTTTTATCTTTTACACTGTTTTTTTTTTTTTTGAGACAGAGTCTCACTCTGTTGCCCAGGATAGAGTGCAGTGGTGCAATCTCGGCTCACTGCAACCTCTGCCTCCTGGGCTCAAGCAATTCTTGTGCCTCAGCTTACCTGAGTAGCTGGGACTACAGGCATGCGCCACCACACCTGGCTAATTTTTTTTTATTTTTAGTAGAGTCAGGGTTTTGCTATGTTGGCCTGGCTGGTCTCGAAGTCCTGACCTCAGGTCATGTACCTGCCTCGGCCTCCCAAAGTGCTGGGATTACAGGAGTTAGCCACTGCGCGCAGTCCTATACTGTGTTTTTACTATATTTTTTCTATGTTTAGATATGCAAATACTTACCATTGTGTTACAATTGCCTACAGTCTCCAGTACCATAATATGCCGTACAGGTTTGTAGCCTAGGAGCAATAGGCTATACCATCTAGTCTAGGTGTGTAGTAGGCTATACCATCTAGCTTTATGTAAGTACACTTTGTGATGTTAGCACAATGACAAAATGGCTTAATGATGCATTCCTTAAAACATTTCCCCATTTATAAGTGACACATGACTGTATATCATCTTATAAAAAGTGCATAAATCAAGACAAATGGCCATGCACTTGTTGTTTCTAGGAGAAAGGTATCAAAAACTCAAAAGAAAAAAGTAGTTTTCATGTCTGAGGAATTACCACTTAACTAAATTTGAGGAATACCAACTTTCTGTATTTTTTTTTGTGGGAAATTTGCAAAGATAATGCAGAATACTGAGTTCGGTCACTGTTGGGAAATAGGAGAGCAGCCATTAGGATTTTAAAGGTTATTTCCAAGCATTTAGGTGTGTGTATATGTATGATGGATCCTTCAAATACACTTTTTTTTTTTTTGAGACAGAGTCTTGCTCTGTTGCCCAGGCTAAAGTACAGGGGCACAATCTCAGCTCATTGCAACCTCCACCTCCTGGGTTCAAGCAATTCTTCTGCCTCAGTATCTCAAGTAGTTGAAATTACTTTTTGTATTTTTAAGAGAGATGGGGTTTTGCCATGTTGGCCAGGCTGGTCTTGAACTCCTGAGCTCAAGTGACCTGCCTGCCGCAACTTCCCAAAGCGCTGGGATTACAGGCGCAAGCCACCATGCCCAGCCCAAATACACCCTTAATAGTTAATATTAATATTTAAACAAAACTAAAGCATTATCACGTCATGGTTTTGATCTTAAAAAAAATCATTTGTAAATCTGCCTGGACTGAGATGGATGGCTTTATTTGTATTGTCCTATTTTGACAAGCACCGGGGGGATATGGTTATCATCCTGCTTTTGATCTACCAAAAGGGGTGAAGAACATCTGCATTTTACACTTTATTTAACATTAATAAAATGATAAATACAGTTACAGGCAAACGAAAATTCAGTACACTTAGTTAGATAATAGTTTAAAATTTACATATTCACAAGCTTGTAGATCCTTCACCACCATGGAATATTTTAGTCTATGTAGTCAAAGTCTTCTGGAATTCCAAAAGTTTTATCAATTTTATTTTCTTCAAACCCAAATTTTCTTTTGGCCCAAGATTTTATTGCAAATATGTTATCTATAAAGAAAATTGAGAAATAATTTTGAGAAAAACACAATCATAAAACATTTCAAGTATAATTATCTTCATTGTTCTTTTACTTCCTTCTATTAACTTTCAGATATATCAAAATAAGGAGTTTTCTGTATTTTTAAGAGTAATGGCAACTAATTAAAAAGTACTTAAGGCCAGGTGCGGTGGCTCATGCCTGTAATCCCAGCACTTTGGGAAGCCGAGGCGGGTGGATCATGAGGTCAGGAGTTTGAGACCAGCCTGGCCAATGTGGTAAAACCCATCTCTACTAAAAGTACAAAAATTAGCTGGGCATGGTCAGTAGCGGGCACCTGTAATCCTAGCTATTCGGGAGGCTGAGGCAGGAGAATCACTTGAACCTGGGAGGCGGAGGTTGTAGTGAGCCGAGATCACACCATTGCACTCCAGCCTGGGCAACAGGAGTGAAATTCTGTATCAAAAAAAAAGTATTTAAATACTGTTATGAACAAGTTAATAGATCTCATACTTAAAAATTCTGTAAGCTGCTTGCTGCTAAATACCAGACTTAAGAATAATACAAAAACAGGGACAGGTTAATGGTGTCTCTTCTACATTTCCACAGCAGAGGCCAGGGCTGTTGCCTCAGGAATTAAAGTTGCTCCTGTTCCCAAAGGGAACACATTCTCTCCAGACCCTTTTTCCTGTCCCACAGACAGTAATGGCTTCCAGACAATCAGGCCAGTACTAGGGAGAGGGGGTGGGGAGCAGGGAAAGGGGTTCTCTTAAGACTAAGAACAGAAATGTCCTCAGCATCCCCTGGGGGGATTTAAAATGCATTAACGACTGAAAAAAAGTGGTATGTCTACTTCAAGGGATTTATCCCAAGGAAATAAAACAATCTGTGTACAAGGACTTTTGGTCAAGGGTCTTTATCCTAGTGCCATAATAGAAAAAATAAAAGCAATCTAAATGTCTACTCATCAGGAAGCTAGTGAGGGAGGCAGGACCGTGCCAGTGTGCTCACAGTGGCTGCACTGGGGATGGTGGGAGGAACAGTGGATTTTTTTCCTTTTTTTTTTTTTTCCTTGAGACAGGATCTTGCTTTGTCTCCCAGGCTGGAGTGCAGTGAGTGGTGCAATGTCAGCTCACTGCAGTCTCTACCTTCTAGGCTCAGGCAACCCTCCAACCTCAGCCCCACGAGTAGCAGAGACAGCAGGCGTGCGCCACCATACCTGGCAACTTTTGTATTTTTTGTAGGGATGAGGTTTCACCATGTTGCCCAGGCTGGTCTCGAACTCCAAGCCCAAGCAATCCACCCACCTCGGCCTCCCAAAATGCTGGGATTACAAGTGTGAGCCACTATGTCCAGCCTTTTCTTAATTTCATACATTTCTTTAATGTACATACACAACCTTTATGATGAAAATGTATTATACACACAGAAAAAATAATGGTATAAGACTTTATAGCTTGTCAGGGTATTCTGTAAAATGTTAAACACTCTATTAGTAGTGATAATGAAGTAAAGGGTGAGAATAGGTTCTTCTGGAATGTTATGGGATGAATCATTTCCCTCCAAATTTGTATGTTGAAGTCCTAGCCCCTACTACCTCAGAATGTGACTATATTGAAACAGATCTTTAAAGAGGTGATTAAGTTAAAATGAGGTCATTGGGGCGGGCCCTAATCCAGTAGGATTGGTGTCTTTATAAGAAAAGGATCACGAGGTCAAGAGATCGAGACCATCCTGGCCGACAAAGTAAAATCCTGTCTCTACTAACAATACAAAAAGATTAGCTGGATGTGGTGGCGTGCGCCGGTAGTCCCAGCTATTCCGGAGGCTGAGGCAGGGGAATCGCTTGAACCCGGGAGGCAGAGGTTGCAGTGAGCTGAGATCGCGCCACTGCACTCCAGCCTGGCGACAAAGCAAGACTCCGTTTCAAAAAAAAAAAAAAAAAAAAGAAGAAGAAGAAAAGGATTGGCTGGTTGCAGTGGTGGCTCATGCCTGTAATGCCAGCACTTTGTAGGGCCGAGGCAAGCAGATTGCCTGAGGTCAGGAGTTTGAGAGACCAGTCTGGCCAACATGGTGAAACCCCGTCTCTACTAAAAATACAAAAAAAATTAGCCGGGCATGGTGGTGTGAGCCTATAATCCCAGCTACGCGGGAGGCTGAGGCAGGGAAATTGCTTGAACCAGGGAGGTGGAGGTTGTGGTGAGCTGAGATTGCACCACTGCACTCCATCCTGGGCGACACAGCAAGACTCCATTTCCAAAAAAAAAGGGAAATCTGGACACATTGAGAGACACAGGAAAAACTGTGAGAGGACACAGGGAGAAGAAAGACCTACAGAAGAAACCAAACCTGCCAACATCTTGATCTTGAAATTTGATCCTCCAGGATGGTGAGAAAAATTTCTGTTGTTTAAGCCACCCTATCTGTGATATTTTGTTCCGGCATCTCTAGCAAACTAATACGTGGAGTTTGGAGTTTGATCACTTTTTAAAATGTTTTTTCTATGGAAGTTTATTTCCAAGTGTCAAATATTGATAAACACCTTTCTGGAATGAATTTTATGGAGAATACTACTGCATCAAATAGAATAATGTTAACAAAATTAACTTCTTTCAATCAAAGTGTTATGGAATGTCAACAGATATTAAAATGATCTTTACTCTTTGTAACAATCTAAAATGAATCTTTACTTTTCCTAACAACCTAAGAGAGAATGTTAAAATAACACCATAAGATATTCTAGGATAATTTTTACCAGTCTCTGCCCAACCAGTACATTCTTGCTACTCACATCCAAATGTTATGTCTGCTGCTACATAAGACAAGTATCAGGTGCACTGCAGGTATTACAGAATGTGAAAAACCTATGCCTTCAAGTTGACATAAGAGCGAAAAAAAATAATTTATTACTAAACAATTACAAAGTGATAGGTGTCTCAGAGAGAAAAGGCCAAGTCTTATATGTATAGCTTACAGGATAGGCTTCATGAATATAGAAAGATTTCTAGGAAATGAGAGAACAGATACAACAATGTAGGAAGCTTGCAGGAAACAAACTTCAAACCTGGATCAGAAATGAGAATGAGGCACCAGGGTAAGACTATTGAATAGCCTCTACAGGAAGGATTTCCTGATTCATAGGAAGATAAGAAATCATTTCACTATAAATGTTTAAAGGTTAAAAGCAAGAAAAAGAACAAATAAAAACCTCTCCACAACAATGCCTAATGGAGCAATTCAAAGAAGACTCTGATTAAACATTTCTTTGGGCCACTGGATGTCGGCCTTCAAGATAATGTCACTGAGAATCTTGATAGTTCATTCTCTGTCAAATAATTTCCCTATTTAATGTAGAAATTTTTATAAATGGATATAGAATAATTTTTCTCTTTTAAAGAAACAACCTTAAGACTGACAGAATTTCTGTTTGATTTATACGGTGGCACAGCAAAGATACCTATAGGAATAGGATGGGCAGTATCATTTGCAATGAATCTAGGTTAGGCCCTCACAACACCTATCCCGCTTCACTCATTAAGATCCCTCTCATATGTGTTTACAAAAACCTCACCATCTTAATTATTAAGCAAGGTTTCATATGACATAATTGAAGTCACACTTAAAGTATACTTAATATCACAAAACATTTAGATGTGGCATTTCTATACTTAGACTCTGAGGTAATCTCTCATCCTATGAAACTGAGATACTGAATTGTTGAACAGTATATATTCTCAATTCTAGCTACATTTTTAAGGACTTTTTTATTTTCTTGAGACAGTGTCTCACTCTTGCTCAGGCTGGAGTGCAGTGGCACGATCTCAGCTCACTGCAACCTCCGCCTCCTGGGTTCAAGCAATTCTCCTACCTCAGCCTCCTGAGTAGCTGGTATTACAGGTATGCACCACCATGCCTGGCTAATTTTTGTATTTTTAGTAGAGACAGGGTTTCATCATGTTCGCCAGGCTGGTCTCAAACTCCTGACCTCAAGTGATCCTCCTGCCTCGGCCTCCCAAAGTGCTGGGATTACGGGCATGAGCCACCATGCCCGGCCAGGACTTTTTTAAGTGAAAAGAAAGCAAACTTTCTTTCTATATGATAATTTTAATATGAATATTAAACTTTAAAAGCTGTATGATAAATAAGACTGTGATTTCATTAAAAGACAAACTAAAGGCCAGTTATATTGATTTTCCCAATCTACCTAATTCTAAAATAGACTAGGAAAAAAATAATTCTTATTACTGTTTTCTTTTTGTTTGTTGTGAAGGTGGCAGTTTTCTGAGGTGTGATGCTTTCTCTCTTATCTCTGTCTTTTCATAACACGTTTAAGCTGGAAGCTGGAAGGAGTAAGCTGTAACTTTAAATGGAAATATAGTTCTTAACAGCTGTTTCTGCTGTTCTAAAAATATCTTTCTTCCTCATGGTTTTAAAAGTCCCAGGTTCTTCTGCAGCTTAATAGGATAGGAAAAAAAAAAAGCCATTCCAAATGTTTTTCCAATTATAATTTTGGAAGTTTATGATCAATTGGAAAACATGAACTTTTTTAAGAGAAGAAAAGGAAAAGGGGAGTATTTATCTACGTGTCCAACATGGTGCTGAAGGGCTTACAAACTCTCATTTAATCCTCCCAAAATGGGAGGTAGGTATTATTTATTCACGATGAACAGATGAGGAAGTAGGCTGAGAGAGGGTCAAGAGGTCACACAGCAAGTAAGGAGAACAGCTTGGATTCTTTTCAAAGCCACATTCCTCCCACTACACACACATGCTGCCTGTGCCTACTGTGTGCTGAGCCTCTTTGTTGAGAATACTGGGGGTAATTACCTTGGATTCCTATCTTATTTTTAACCTAAAAATCCACATTTATTTATGCTTTGTGGGACACTTATTTCATGTCAGTTTGCTGTTTCACTCTCTGTTCTTATCACTAAAGCATTACCTTACTTAAGAAATAACTTTGTAATAAATAAAACTGCAATTTCAGAAAAAAAAAATCCAAAAGGCCAATTATATTGATTTTACCAATCTATTTAATTCTAAAATAGAGTAGGAAAAAAATAATTATTATATTTTTTGTGTGAAACAGAGGCCTGGACAGGGAGTCAGAGAAACCTGGCTCCAGCGTCTGTTCTTCCAGTGACTAATCGCCTTTGACTAAACATCGTCACTTTAAGTCCAGCCAAAAAAGCTGGATTATAATTCCTGTTCTGCTGTCTGACATATGTGTAGCCTTGGACTCCTGAGGGTCTTAGTTTTGTCTCCTAAATTAGGGATAATAATCATATCTACCTCACAAGATCATCATGGAGATAAAATGAGAATGAACCATAGACATTACAATAACTGGCAAATAGTCTTCAACAAAACTTAGCTATTATTATTATTATCAAGACAATAAATCTTTAAGATTTCATTATCTTAAAGTGTATCTTACATTAATATATATGAAAGTTGGGCCGGGCACGGTGGCTCACGCGTGTAATCCCAGCACTTTGGGAGGCCAAGGCGGGCGGATCACGAGGTCAGAAGATCGAGACCACGGTGAAACCCCGTCTCTACTAAAAATACAAAACATTAGCCGGGCATGGTGGCGGGCACCTGTAGTCCCAGCTACTTGGAGAGGCTGAGGCAGGAGAATGGCATGAACCCGGGAGGCGGAGCTTGCAGTGAGCTGAGATTGCGCCACTGCACTTCAACCTGGGTGACAGAGCGAGACTCCGTCTCAAAAAAAAGAAAGTTAAGTGATTAGCCCAAGTGACTTATCTTGGGAAAAGTTGCACAAAAGTTAAACTGGAAGCAATCATTAGTTTTACAAAAATATCTTATGCTTTACAAAATGACTCATAAGATTTTTTAAAAAACCTTAAATAACTGAAATAATTTAATATGTAAACATTTGAGTAATGCATATATTTTTCATTAACGTCCTTTCTTGAACAAAGCTAGCACAAGGTATCTGAATTTCACATCACAGTGTGAAGGGAGTTTAGCTATAGTTTATCAGCATTATTATAGTACATACCAGTCCATCTGTTAGCAGCTTCTTTGGCTACTTTATTTGCTTGGCCTGAAAAAAAAATTATATATATAAAATGAAATGTATTTATATATATATATATAAAATTATCTTTAGCTATGTATACATTTATATTTTTTCATATGAACAAAATTTTTATAAAATTTATGTATAAAATGGCTATGAAAAAAGCAGAAATAGTGACATAATATTGTATTTTACAAACTCTTGCAAATTCCCAAGGAAATTTAGGGAGTTGCAGTAATATTAGTAATTAATGGAAAGTCAAAGTGAACAATTTCCCTTTCCTAAGTGTCCATCATCATTGTACTTGCTCCTTTAAAGACAACATGTAAGTTTAAATGAGATGTTTTTCAAACAACTCACCATACCAAGATACAACAAAATAAGTTAAATTTAACGATAAGAATTTTACTATATAGGTATTATAAGACCACGATAAGTGTGACTCTAAAAAAAATTTTAGTGATAAGAAAGTAATCTCATAGCAGGAAGTATTTACTTTTACTTTAGAGTTAAATACACATCGTGCTATCAAATGTATCTGTATGTATATTACGTACTTCAAGTTAATCTGCACAGCACATAACAATGCCATGATTAATGGGGCATTAACTATTACTTACAATGATGGCATTTTTAATTGAAAGATAATTTATATGTCACAAAATTCAGCATAGTAAACTATATAATTCAGTAATTTTTATTTATTTATTTACTTATTTAGGGACTGGGTCTCACTCTGTCTCCCAAGCTGGAGTGCCAATGGTGTGATCATAGCTCACTGTAGCCTCAAACTCCTGGGCTTAAGCAATCCTCCTGCCTCCGTTTTCTGAGCAGCTGAGACTACAGGCATGTGCCACCATGCCCAGCTCATTTTTTATTTCTTGTAGAGATACGGGTCTTGCTATGTTGCCCAGGTTGGTCTCCAACTCCTGGCCTCAAGTGATCCACCCCATCTTGGCCTCCTAAAGTGCTGGGATTACAGGTATGGGGCACCAAGTCTGGCTTTCAGTGGTTTTTATGATAGCCACAAAATTGTACAACCATTACTACTATTTAATTCCAGAACACTTTTTCATCACCCAAAAAAAACTCTTGTGCACCTTAGCACTCACTCCACATTCCTTTTCCCTCCGTCCCCTGGCAACTACTAACCTAGTTGCTGTCTCTTCTCTATGGATTTCCCTTTTGTGTACATTTAATATGAACGAAACATACGATATGTGGTCTTTTAGGTCTGGCCTCTCTCACTTAACACAATGTTTTCAAGGTTCATTCATGTATCAATACTTCATTCTTTTTTATGCTAAGTACTATTTTACAATTTGCTTATCCATTCATCAGCTGATGGACATTTGGGCTGTTTCTGCTAATACGAATAATTTTTGTGTGGATATATTTTCAATTATCTTGGGTATATATTTTGGGGAAGAGATAAATTGTTTGCCAAAGTGGTAGCACCACTTTATAATACCACCAGCAATCTAAGAGTTCCAGTCTCTCCACATTCTCATCACTTATTATTTTCTATTTTTTTTTTTTTGAGACGGAGTTTTGCTCTTGTTGCCCAGGGTGGAGTGCAATAGTGTGGTCTTGGCTCACTGCAACTTCCGCCTCCCAGGTTCAAGCAATTCTCCTGCCTCAGCCTCCCGAGTAGCTGGGATTACAGGCATGCGCCACCACACCCAGCTAATTTTGTATTTTTAGTAGAGATAGAGTTTCACCATGTTGGTCAGGCTGGTCTCCGAGTCCCAACCTCAGGTGATCTGCCTGCCTCGGCCTCCCAAAGTGCTGGGATTATAGGCGTGAGCCACCGTGCCCGGCCTCATTATTTTCTATTTTTACATTATAGCCATCCTAATGGGTGTTCATATGGTTTGGCTGTGTCCCCAATTCAAATCTCATCTTGAATTGTAACACCCACAATTCCCACGTGTTGTGGGAGGACCCCAGTGTGAGGTGATTGAATTATGGGGGCAGGTCTTTCCTGCACCGTTCTCATGATAGTGAATGAGTCTCACAAGATGTGATGGCTTTAAAAATGGGAGTTTCCCTGCAGAAGCTCTCTTCTCGTCTGCCACCATGCGAGATGTACCTTTCACCTTCCGCCATGATTGTGAGGTTTCCCCAAACACGTGGCACCCTAAGTCCAATAAACCTCTTTTGTAAATTGCCAAGTCTCAGGTATGTCTTTATTAGCAGTGTGAAAACAGACTAATACAAGTGTGAAGTAGTATCTCACTGGGGTTCTTATTTGCATTTCCTAATGATTTTGTGCATCTTTTCATGTGCTTATTTGCCATCTGTGTATCTTCTTGGGGGAAGTGTCCATTCATATCCTTTGCTCATTTTTCAATTGGGTTGTCTTTTTATTGTTGTATTATGAGTTCTTTATATATTTTGGATACTAGACACTTGTCAGATAGAGGACTTGTGAATATTTTCTTCCATCCTGAGTTCACTTTTCACTTTCCTTTTTTCTTTTTGTGATGGAGTCTCTGTCACCCAGGCTGGAGTGCAGTGGTGCAATCTCGGCTCAGTGCAACCTCCGCCTTCCTGGTTCAAGCGATTCTCCTGCCTCAGCCTCCCGAGTAGCTGGGATTACAGGTGTGTGCCACTATGCCTGGCTAATTTTTGTATTTTTAGTAGAGATGGGGTTTCACCATGTTGGCCAGGCTGGTCTCAAACTCCTGGCTTCACATGATCCGCCCACCTCGGCCTCCCAAAGTGCTGGGATCACAGGCATGAGACACCACGCCCAGCCTCTTTTTACTTTCTTGATATTCTACAAAACTTTTTAATTTCGATGAAGTCCATTTATCTACTTTTTCTGTGGTTGTTTCTGCTTTTGGTGTCATATTCAAGGAATTGTTGCTTAACCCAAGGATAAAGAAATATAAATCCGGCCGGGCGCAGTGGCTCATGCCTGTAATCCCAGCACTTTGGGAAGCCAAGGTGGGCAGATCACGAGGTCTGATCAAGACCATCCTGGCTAACACGGTGAAACCCCGTCTCTACCAAAAATGTAAAAAATTAGCCTGGCGTGGTGGTGAGCACCTGTAGTCCCAGGTACTCGGAGGTTGAGGCAGGAGAATGGCCTGAACCCGGGAGGCAGAGCCCGCAGTGAGCCGAGATCACGCCACTGTACTCCAGCCTGGGCGACAGAGCGAGACTCCGTCTCAAAAAAAAAAGAAATATAAATCTGTTTTCTTCTAAGAGTTTCATAGTTTCAGCTCTTCCATGTAGGTCTTTGATCCATTTGAGTTAATTTTTTTGATTTAAGGTGGGGGTTCAGATTAATTCATTTGCATGTGGATATCCAGTTGTGCCCAATACCATTAGCTAAAAACATGATTTCTTTCCTGATTCCATGGTCTTGGCACCTTTGTTGAAAATCAATTGGGTTTATTTCTGGACTCTTGATTCCATTCCATTAATCTATATGTCTATTCTTTTTTTTTTTTTTGAGACAGAGTCTCGCTCTGTCGCCTGGGCTGGAGTGCAGTGGCATGATCTCAGCTCACTGCAAGCTCCGCCTCCTGGGTTCACGCTATTCTCCTGCCTCAGCCTCCCGAGTAGCTGGGACTACAGGCACCTGCCACCATGCCTGGCTAATTTTTTATATTTTTGGCAGAGACCGGGTTTCAGCGTGTTAGCCAAGATGGTCTCGATCTCCTGACCTCGTGATCTACCCGCCTCGGCCTCCCAAAGTGTGTATGTCTATTCTCATACCACTACCATACTGTCTTGATAACTGTAGCCTTGTAGCGAGTTTTGAAATTGGGAAATTTGAGTCTGTAACTTTGTTCTTTTTCAAGATTCTTTTGACTATTCTGGATCTCTTGCATTTCCATATGAAACTTAAGATCAGCTTACCAATTTCTGCAAAAAAGCAGCTGAAATTTTGATTGGTTTAGCATTGAATCTGTAGATCAATTTGGGGAGTATTTCCTTAATAATATTGTCTTTCAGCCGGGTGCAATAGCAATACCTCACACCTGGATTCCTAGCACTCTAGGAGGCTGAGGCAGGAGGACTGCTTGAGCCCAGGAGTTCGAGACCAGTCTAGCTAACATAGTGGGACCCCGTCTCTACAAAAAATATAATAAAAAAAAATTAGCCAGGTGTAGTGGTGCACACTTCTAGTCCCAGCTACTAATTTTTTTCTATTTCTCTTTCGTCTAGCTAAAGGTTTGTCTACTTTGTGATCCGCTTAAAGAACCAATTTTTGGGCAGGGTGTGGTGGCTCATGCCTGTAATCCTAGCACTTTCGGAGGCCGAGGCGGGCAGATCACTGGAGGTCAGGAGTTCGAGACAAGCCTGGCCAACATGGTGAAACTCCGTTTCTATTAAAAATACAAAAAAAAAGTAGCCAGGCGTGGTGGTGGGCACCTGTAATCTCAGCTACTCAGGAGGCTGACGCAGGAGAATCGCTTGAACCCGGGAGGCAGAGGTTGCAGTGAGCCAAGATCGCACCACTGCACTCCCACAAGAGCGAAACCCTGTTTAAAAAAAAAAAAAAGTCCGTGCGCAGTGGCTTACGCCTGTAATTGCAGCACTTTGGGAGGCTGAGGTGGGCAGATCACGAAGTCAAGAGATCGAGACTATCCTGGCCAACATGGTGAAACCTCGTCTCTACTAAAAAAAAAAAAAAAAAAAAAAAAAAAAAGCTGGGCATGGTGGTGCCTGCCTGTAGTCTCAGCTACTTAGGAGGCTGAGGCAGAAGAATTGCTTGAACCCAGGAGGCGGAGGTTGCAGTGAGCTGAGATCACGCCACTGCACTCCAGCCTGGGCGACAGAGCAAGACTCCACCTCAAAAAAAAAACAAAAACAAAAAAACTAATTTTTGGTTTTGATTTTCTCGTTTTTCATTTCTCTTTGAATATATTTAAAGTGTCTTTGTCTAGTAAGTCCAACACGTGGGCTTTCTCAGGAACAGTTTCCATTGAAAACAGTTTCCATTGAAACATTTTTATTCCAGTGTGTGAGCCATAGTTAATTTCTATGTCTTGCAATCTTTTTGTTGCAAACTGGACATTTAAAATAATGTTAGCCTGAGTAACATGGTGAAATCCTGTCTCTACAAAAAATACAAAAATTAGCTCAGCATGGTAGCATGTGCTTGTAGTTCCAGCTACTCAGGGGACTGAGGCAGGAGGATTGCTTGAGCCCAAGAGGTTGAGGCTGCACTGAGTCATGATCATGCCACTGCACTCCAGCTGAGGCGACAGAGTGAGAGTGTCTCAAAAACAAAAAGTAATAATTAATTTAAAAAATAATATAAGGCTACGTTGTAATCCCAGCTACTTGGGAGGCTGAGGCACGAGAATCACTTGAACCCGGCTGGGAAGCAGAGGTTGTAGTGAGCCAAGATTGTGCCACTGCACTCCAGCTTGGGTTACAGAGCAAGATTCTGTCTCAAAAAAAAAAAAAAATATATATATATATATATAGCAACCCTAGAAAGCAGATTCTTCCCCCTTCCCCGGATTGTTGCTTGTAGTAGTTGTTACAATTTGTTTAGTAATTTTCCTGAACTCAGTCTGTAAAGTCCGTGTTCTTAAGTGTGGCCACTGAAGTCTCTACTTGGTTAGCTTAGTGGTCAAGCTATTAATTGAACAGAGATTTCCTTAAACGCTTGGACTAAACCTCCATGAAGAGGCTCTCTTTTCCAAAGGGCTCAGCCGTCTTTGCTAAGAGGGTTTGCGTGTGCTGCGACATGCGTTCTCAGCAAGGCAGTTTGTAACTCTGACTCAGTCTTTGCTTCTTGCTTGCACAGAGCATCAAGGTCAGCTAGATGTGGGGACTGTCCCAGGTCTTTACTGAGAATGTGAACAACCCTAAGCATGCATGTAGGCCTTCTATATTTCCAGGAATATGTTGCTCTTCAAGGCTCTCATGAACATATCATTTAGTTTCTCCTTTTTTTTTTAGAAGGGTCTCACTCTGTCACCCAAGCTGGAGCACAGTGGCGCGATCATGGCTCACTGCAGTCTTGATCTCCTGGGCTCAAGTGATCCTCCCACCTCAGCCTCCTGAGTAGCTAGTACTACAGGCACATGCCACCATGCCTAATTTTTAAATTTTTTAAATAGATGGAGTTTTGCCATTTTCTTCAGACTGGTTTTGAACTCTTGAGCTCAAGCAATCTTCCCAAAGTGTTAGAATTACAGGCATAAACCACTGCATCTGGCCCTTCTAAGCTTTTTGATTAGTCTACTGTTTGCCTCAACTGTTACTCATCAACAATGATTAACTGAGAAGTTAAAATTATTGTTTATAATTGTTATAGACAAACACTCCCCACAGAGAGGATTTTAGCATTGGGCATACCCCAGGCCAGATCAAATAAAGACAGTTTTTCCTATTGGTGTCCTCCAGGGAACCAGCAAACATGTAAATAATGACAATTCTTTGGGATCAAGGCTCTTACAGAGCTCCAGCTGCATTTTGCTCCCCTAGACAGTAGGAATGCAGGGTTGTTATCCCTCAAGGTCACTGCTGAGGTGAGAGTGGGAAATGAGTATAGGCAAATTCAATACCACAAAGCTCATTATTCTTACTCAGAGTCTGCTAATTTTCCTCAGTAGGCTCCTGTAAGCCTTTGGTGAATTTCCAGAGTTCTGAAAAAGTTGACTACAACAATTTTTTCAAGTTTTCAGAAAGGGCAAAGTTTCAGAAGTCCTTACTCCACCTTTTTACTGTCATCCTGGCATTTTTTTCTAAGAAAATTACTTAAGTACCTCTAAGATATTTTCAAGTATTTTGGTGGGAATTTAATTTCTACTAACATGTTTTATCTGGTCACATTTGAATAATGGTCAGAATAGCTAAATTTAAAAATTGTTTAAAGAATTGTTGCTTTTAAATATCACTTCTTGGATATTGCAATTAATGTCTGTTGTTGTTGTTTTGAGACTGTTACGCTCTGTCACCCAGGATGGAGTGCAGCGCGTGATGTTGGCTCACTGCAGCCTTCGCCTCCCCGGTTCAAGCGATTCTCCTGCCTCAGCATCCAGAGTAGCTGGGATTACAGGTGTATGTCACCATGCCCGGCTAATTTTTGTATTTTTAATAGAAACAGCATTTCACCAAGTTGGCCAGGCTGGTCTCAAACTCCTGACCCCTAGTGATCCGCCTGCCTCTGCCTCCAAAGCAATTAATCTTCTAAATACTTGCTTAATGATATCAATAATTCAACTGGCATAATTAAATATACGTATTTCTCACGGGTGTTAGTGAGAAATAAGAAAATACATAGCCATGCCCCGTATGAACAAATGGTTATGGCTACAGTCACCAAATTGTTCTCTGAATAAATCATGACAGACTTAGAGATAAGCCTGAGTGATATAATATGGGGGGCTATAGCCATGCTACTAAGAACCAAATCCTATTAAAATCAATTTGTGAAACTCATAAGCCTTTAATCCAGTATAATCTGTTCTGCGTTAACATGATAGCTGAAATCCCATGAAACCCCTATCAAAAAGTGCATTTTAAAAACAATAATTTCATTGAGGAATGGAGATTTGGGGTGAGTAGAGGTTAAAGTCTTAAGAAGTTCTCTAAAGTTAGTGATAAGGGGATCACTGGCATCTACTACTTAAATATTTAAATTTCTTGGATTTGTAGGTTTATACTTTTCATTGAATTTGAAAAACTTTAGCTTTTATTTCTTCAGATATTTTTCTGGCTCAGCAACCTCTCCTCCCACCAAAACATACTCCATTTGGGAATGTAATTACACATATATTAGGTCCCTTGAAGTTGTCTTAAGGCTCACAGATGCCATTTTCATATTTTTTAAATTTTTATTTTATTTATATGGGAGTCAAGGACTCCATACGCTGTCCAGGCTGGTCTCGAACTCCTGGGCTCAAGTGATCCACCCACCTTGGCCTCCCAAAGTGCTGGAATTACAGGCGTGAGCCACTGAGCCTGGCCCCATTTTCATATTTTTTAAATTCTTTATTTTCTGTGTTTCATTTTGGATGTTTCTATTGCTATATCTTCAACTAACATCAATTCTTTCTTCTGCAAAATTTAATCTGCTGGTAATTTACCATAGTGTATTTTTCATGTCAGACATTGTAGTTTTCATGTCCAAAAGTTTGACCTGGGTCTTTTTTATATCTTCTCTATTTCCACTTAACTTTTTGAACATATGGAATACAGTTATAATAACTTTTTAAATGTTCTGGTCTTCTGATCCTAATTTCTGGGTCAGTTTTGACTGATGGAGTATTCTGCTCATTATAGATCATGTTTACCCACTTCTCTCCAGGCCTGGTAGTCTTTGCTTGTATGCCAGACATAATGAATTTTATCTTGCTAGATGTTAATCCTTTTTCAAGAAACAGGGTCTCACTCGGTTGTCCAGACTGGAGTATAGTGGCATGACCATAGCTCACTGCAGCCTTGAACTACTGGGTGCAAGCAATCCTCCCATCTCAGCCTCTCAAGTAGAAAGGTAATAAAACTGGAGGAAGAAAACTTGACTAAAGTGCATGCCAGCATGACCAGCTAATTTTAAATTGTTTGTAGAGATAGGGTCTCACTCTCTTGCCCAGGCTAATCTCAAACTCCTAGCCTAAGCCTCCCAAAGTGCTGGGATTACAGGCACGAGCCACTGTGCCTTGCAAAAAAGGTGATAATCTTTAATAAATTTTTAAAAATGCACAAAGCCAGGAAGGAAGGATTCTTACTCTCTCATTCCCAAGTAAAAAATATATCTCTAATAGACTCCATTACAAGTTCTCCAGGATCCATCTTTACATGGTTGCATAAATAACTATTAAAAGATAACCTAGTCTGATGTTGATGAAAAATGATAAAAGCCAAGCATGGTGAATCACACCTGTAATCCCAGCACTTTGGGAGGCCAAGGGGAGAGAATTGCTTGAGGCCAGGAGTTCGAGACCAGCTGGGCAACACAGCCAGACACCATCTCTATAAAAAATAAAAGTAAAAGTAAACTAGCTGGGTGTGGTGGCATGTGCCTGTAGTCCCAGCTACTTGGGAAGCTGAGGTGGGAGAATGACTTGAGCTTGGGGGGGTTGAGGCTACAGTGAGTCCTGATCATGCACTGCACTTCAGCCTGGGAGACAGAGCAAGGCCCTGTCTCCAAAAAAAAAAAAAAAAAAAACTCACTGAAAACCAGAAAATATCAGGTTTGCTCTCTCAGTGAGACCTCATATACTGATATACTCATTCACAATGGCGTGTTTTCCTCGGGTTGGGAAATAAATTTCCAAAGTTATAAATTCAAGGGTTAAGATAGACAGCAGAATGCAGGCAACCAGTTTAAAATTTCAGTTGCTACCTCCTCAACTGTGTTATTCCACCCCCCAGAAAGTTCACTGTCCTTTGTATACCCTGAACTTCTTTTCTGAAGTTTTATTACCTAAGAGGTGATGTGTTTGCCAAAAGTGCTACTTGAATCAGACCTACAAGGAATGGCAACATCTTAAATTACATGCCTAAAATACAAGTTTTCCCCACTTCATGAATCGGTCTGGCACAATTCCCTATCCCTGTTAATTTCCTGAACCTTAATGTGATCCACCGGCTCAGGGTCACTATCAGTGTAGGTTACAGTAGTTTAGTAAGCCTAAATAAGAGTTTTATTCATTCCTGAGTGGGCAGAATGTATCAAAATTAAGAAAAGGACTGGGGAGTCAATTGCAGGTGATGTCAGTGAGGGTCACCTGCCCAAGGAAATAGCTGTGGCAGTACAGCTGTGGAGTGGTAAAGCTTACGTCTTTTTGGGTATACCTAAGAGTTGTAGGTCCTAGACATAAAAGAGAATGAAACAGGTAAGCAAAGAGGTAGCACACCAAAGAAAAAGTACAAGAATCACACGAAACTGAAATCAGGAAAAAAGGCAAGTAAGAGTAAATGAAGGGTCAGATTTGGTTATCGTGAAACTCAGATTTTTCATGATGAACTGCTAGAGGGCACAGTCATGCTATCCTGAAAATAAATCACCTGAAAGTATTCAACCTAGTTAAGAAAACTGTTTGAAGTTCTCTTGCAAGAGAATGAGAAGGTGCTCTAGATAAGGTACACAATGTTCTAAGTCCTCCTGAACAAGCAGTCTGTTTCCTTTTGAAGATGAATCATACGCAGGCCTAGCTTCCTAACAGTAACCTTCTACCTGTGAAGTACTCTCCTGTTGTGATGTGCTTGTGCTCACTGAGGATCATCTGGTATTAGTTAAAACTTGCAAACAGATTAAGGTGTTTATTTTTGTAGGTGTAGATTTGATTAGCACTTTCTTCTGCAGGATGATGACAAATGAATCTGTGGTCAGCATAAAAAAGCTGACATGTCTCTCCAAATACTTAATTTACAGACAATGACTGGCTCAGGGAGTTCTTCTGCCTCCAACTTTCTTTGTTAATCACCCTGGGTAATCAGCTGAACCAGTGGCACTACATATCACCACCTAGGCTATGTACTCCATATATGTGAATGGTGCCTCCTGGAGTTGTGCAAAGCAGTGACCTGTCTGTAAAATGAAGTTTAACTTTAGATTTACACTAACTGAACTGCTTAAAATTCTTTAATTGTAAAGACCACTGCCAAGGACTAGGCCAGCTTAGTTGCAATCAAACTATCCTCAGGTTAATTTTAACATAACAAATATTTTCCATTTCTTTCAAAGCCTTCTATCACACACTATAATATCAGTTTTTCTATAAGTTTCACTTGGTAAAGTTTCCTAAATAAAAGACAGGCTAAGACAGAAAATTATTTAAAAAGTTATAAATATTTTCCCAAATAATTAAATGCTATGTCTTTATAATACACTCTTTTATCTCCTCAAATATTCACATTTCTATCTTTAAAAAAATATAAACATTATTCAAAACAAGGCTCTGGGGACTCTGGTCTAAAAGAAGGAAAAAAAATCACTGGTATATTTAAAAGGCAACTCAATGTACAGACTGATTTTCTGCAACTTGCAAACTCTTCTACTTATGGTATCATTTTTCCTAGAAGATAATGATGGATTTCTTTACAGAATCAAAGTTCTTGAGGCCAAATTAGCTCTTTTTCTGACTCCTCAGTTCTCTAACCTTATATTTTATGTCTTTATCCTTCTATCCCACACATCTTCCTTAATTTTAAAATGCTTATAATTTCAAAGTTGTCACTGTTCAATGCTCTAACATTAAGACTTCTCTCTTTTTTTTTGAGACAGAGTTCTACTTTGTCACCCAAGCTGGAGTGCAATGGCATGTATAGCACACTGCAGCTTCAACCTCCTGGGCTTGAGGGATTCTCCCACCCCAGCCTCCCGAGTAGCTGGGACTACTGGCATCTGTCACCATGCTTGGCTAATTTTTGTGGGTTTTTTTTGTAGAGATGGGATTTCACCATGTTGGCCAGGCTGGTCTTGAACTCCTGAGCTCAAGCAATCCACCCACCTCAGCCTACCAAAGTGCTGGGATTATAGGCGTAAGCCAATGTGCCCGGCACATTAAGACTTCTTAATGGCAATACTAAAGCAATATTTTCCTACTATGTTACAAATACAAAATTAGAGTATTACAAAGAGAATACTATCTTAACTGGTTTTATTTTCTCATATACATGGAGAATGGTTAGAAGGCAACTAGAAATATAAAGTCTTTTTCATTATCAAAGTTCAAGATCCCTAAGGTATGACACAAACTTACGTATTTCTTCCACGACTTGTGGATCACAGTCTTTGTATTTTTCTACTTCTGCCTTTAGCTGTTCCCTTTGGTCTCGAAGTGAAGAAAGCTCTTTTGCTAGCCTGGTTCGCTCTTCCTGCATTCCAGATAGTTTTATGTTCAATTAAGACAAACAAAATTCTATATGTTGTAAGGTAATACATTTTATAACAATTTCATTTTATTTCTTATAAATGATATGCATTAGACTTTTGACATTATATATATAAGTATACACACACAGATATTCACATATAAGAACAAGCTCAATTCTCATCTTTCCTGAAATCTCAAGTATCTTTTATATATATTGAATAACTAAATGAGAGTTAATATGTAGAACGGAATGATCATAAATAGGTGAGAGGTTCATGTTAGAACTCTAAGATGACCATGTCGTCGTATGTTAGAGAAAAAAATTATACTACTTTTTGAGTAGTTTCACAAGATTATGTCTATATGTGTGAGTACCATTTTAAGACAACATCGATCGTTATACAATTATCTTTAAAAGTGTTCTAGACAATTTTTCAATTTTTAAGAATATTTTAATATATCCTTTATATTTTATATACATTTAAAGAAATAATACAATTGTAGCTTGAGGCCTCCCACCACCTATTCTTTAAAGGTAAACCAGAATAAAGCTTCAAAATACAATATGATCCAATAAAAACCATTTGAAATGTCTAGCCATATTTCTCACTAGCAGGTAGAAGTCATAGTGCTATACATATTCAATTTGTATTTCTGAAACCTGAAAAGTAAGCCCAAACAAAAACCAAATGTTGACAAAGATTATAGTACAGAATCATAGGATAAATCCGAGGCAAAATCAAGTAAAGTTCAAACTGCCTAACACGACTCTTAAGGTTGCCAGCTACCTTGTATTTTTCTATTTGTATTTTTCTACTTTGCTTTTAGCTGTTCCTTTTGGTTCCAAAGTGAAGAGCGTTCCTTTGCTAGCATTTGTACAAGAGACTGCATATACAGAGCAGCACGCTCAGAAGCAGCACAGCCCAGCAGAACTCTCAGCAGTGAGGAAAAGTTTCTAGATCTGCACTCTTCACTGCAAGACCCACTAGCCACATGTGGCTACTCAATATATGCAATGTGGCCACTGTGACTGAGAAACTAAATTTAATTGTAGCTAATTTTTATTTAAATATAAATAGCCACACATGGTTAGTGTATATTGTATTAGCACAGCTCAGGAGAGATTTTAAAATAACTAGAATATAAGAAGATGGTCATTATTTGCCATCAATACCCAAATTATACATGCTTCAAAAGGAACACTGTCACCAAATGTGGTGGTGCCTGCCTGTAGTACCAGCTACTCAGGAGGTTGAGGCAGGGGGACCACTTGAGCCCAGGAGTTCAAGGGCAGCCTGGGCAATACAGAGACACTCCATCTCTAAAAAAACAAACCAAAAAACAAAACAAAACAAAACAAAATCAAGAGGAGAAAAAAAGACAGGAGAAGCAGAGTGGTGAACATCCAATGTGAATATAATGATAGTTCTCCAAGTATAATGCATTCAAACAATCTTAGACAATCACTATCACTGAGATATTTGCCAAAGTATTTAACCTCTTTGTACCTCCGGTTCCTTGAAAGCAAAATGGAGACAATAACGGTAGCCACCTCCCTAGACTGCTGGTAGGATTCAATAAATACACAAAATCCATTTAGAACAGTAGTTGCCTGGCTCAGAGTAAGCAGAATACACATGTCAGCTATTTTTCTTCTTTACCAACAGCAGGATCACCACCATCATCAAGAATAATATCTAGCAGATAGGGGCTAGGTAGTTCTGAAAAGTCCTGGCTGGTAAGATCAGGATGAGCACAAGACTTCATCTTTCTTAGGAACGTTTCTGAACCACTAAACTCTTCTGATATCTGCAGGCGGCAACTATGTTTGCTAGTGGGTTTTTCCCCACAAGATGCACTTGTTCCAGTGGATTAACAGTAGACTGGCTGACAACTTCTGGGCAAGCATATGTCACCATTAGTTGAAGGTAGTTCTACAAGTTATTGCCAGTGTTTAAAAAAAACAAACAAAAGGAACAAATAAAGAAGTGGTAGTTGCTACTGTCAACTGAAGAGGAAATAGAACAGCTTCACGTTATGCCCAGTTTACTTTTCCTTGAATATTCTTCAGAAATGACTATTCTCCAATTCCTATCTGTGACTGTGCTGATGATTCACATAAAAGAATATACGTGAAATAACTTTGAAAGCATAAAGCCGCTGTAAAGCTTTGCTATATCCCTTTCTACTATGCGACAAGTTTTCCAGTTGCTTTCTTTCCCAATCAAGTGATACAAATAGAGACCCGGATGAAATGCTTAGTGGTTCATTTTGATCTTCAATATTTTTTAAAGTCATAAATCTATAGTTTAGATAATGATGAAAACAGAATGTGAAATGATTTTTCAAAATCTCTAACCTAATACTTAGAAAAATATTATACTTTAAAAAATAAAATAGTAGGTCAATATTTATTTTAAAAATTTTAAAATATTATAAGGCCAAAGATACTATGTTGATGGTTTTCAGTTTGTTCTATGCAAAAAAAATTTTTAAAAGACTCTTAAAAATTTACATAAACATTTATATAGGGCTTACCATGTACCAGGTCCTCTTCTAGGTGCTTTGCAAATATTAACTAGTTTAATCCACACAATAACCCAATGAAGTATAATAGATTTTGTTATTCCCCATTTTGCAGTAGAGAAAAGTGAAAACAGAATTTAGGAGACTTTCAAACCCAGGCAGTCTGGCTCTAGGGTTTATGCTTCTATGCTATGCAGCCATATATAATAATAATAAAATCTAGACTCACAATTAGTGAATCCTACGAGATCAAACGTTCCTATCCTTGGCTATGATCCCCTTCTCTTCTGGTAGAAATGCATCCTTCTCACAGGAAGCTCTGTGTCCTTACTCTAATATTTAGAATTGCCATTATTAAAAGAATCTATAGACACAAACTTACCGTTTCACATCGGCCAATTTTAGCTTTCTCAATGCTTTTCTGTAGGCTTGCATGCTTTTGACTTCCCTCAGACAACTAGAGAATCAAAAACAAATAAAACAGCTTGCTAAGATAAACTGACATGTAGTAGTTGATGAAAACAAAGTCCGCGGGGTGTGGTGGCTCACACCCCAGCACTCGCCCCAGGCCGAGGCGGGCGGATCACAGGGTCAAAAGATGGAGACCATCCTGGCCAACATGGTGAAACCTTATCTCTACTACAAATACAAAAATGAGCTGGGCGTGGTGGTGCACGCCTGTAGTCCCAGCTACTCGAGAGGCTGAGGTTGCAGTGAGCTGAGATTGCACCTCTGCACTCCAGCCTGGCGACAGAGCAAGACCTCGTCTCAAAAAAAAAAGAAAACAAAGTCAAACACTATACTGGGAACTAATTTCTCCAATTGAAGAAAACCAAGGACCATGAATCATTAGGGTACACTGAAAAAAAAAAAGAGTTTAAAAAACATTTTGTTTTTATTCCATGCAGATAGAGAAAAAAAATATCATGCCTTTAATCTTTTCCACAGAGTCTCCATTTATTAGGTTCCCCACTCCTACTCCAAGTAACTTGAGGTCTATTATTTAGTTAGAAATTGAACTTGAAGGCCAAGCACGGTGACTCATGCCTGTAATCCCAGCACTTTGAGAGGCCAAGGCAGGCAGATCACATGATCCCAGGAGCTGGAGACCAGCCTGGGCAACACGGCAAAACCCCATCTCAACAAATACAAAAAAATTTAGCCAAGCATGATGGCATGAGCCTGTAGTCCCAGCTACTTGGGAAGCTGAGGTGTGAGGTTGTGAGGACTGCTTGAGCCTGGGAGCTTCAGGCTGCAGTGAACTGTGATAACCCCACTGCACTCCAGCCTGGGTGACAGAGTGAGACCGTTTCAAAAAAAAAAAAAAGAAAGAAATTGAATTTGAAAATCCAAAAAAATCTTTTATATAAATTCTCTCTGCAAATTTTATTTCACTTCTGACTAAAGTCTTTTCAAAATACCTGACTTATTTCACTAAGTCAATAATAAATTTGTCACTTATTATTAAAGTACTTTATAAGGAATTGCATAGTTACATATTATGTTCTCAAAGAAGAAAAGAATCTGTTAGCCTGTTGCCAATTTTAGCTATGTTTTATATCTTTTTCTCTTTTTTTTTCTTGAGACAGTGTGTCACTCTGGCACCCAGGCTGGAGTGCAGTGTCACGAACATGACTCCCTGCAACCTTTGCCTCCCAGGTTCAAGCCATCTTCCAACCTCCACCTCCCAGTAGCTGGGACTGCAGGTGTTCACCACCACAATCAGCTATTTTAAAAATGTTTTCTAAAGATGGAGTTTCGCCATGTTGCCTAGGCTGGTCTTGAACCCTTAGGCTCAAGCAATCTTCCGACCTCGGCCTTCCAACATGCTGGGATCACAGGTGTGCACCCTGGTACTCCGCCTGTTTTATGTGTCTTAAAAGTCATCAGTTCAAACTTTTTACTCAGCTTAGAAAGTAGGTAAGTTATATGTGGAAATGGATTAAATAATACTAGCATAAGGAGGCTACAGATATTGAATGTTGATTGGCATGTGGGTAGGCCTACACATCAAAAAGGACTGATTAATTTCAGAGTGTTGGCTTCTTTTCTCAATTTTATTAATCTCACCTGGGTCTACAAGTAAACAGATAATCACAGGGAATTCCGAATACCAAATTCTCCACATCTTTTGCTATAAACTAGTTAGAAATTACAGATTCATGTGATTAGGTAAGGGCCTTCTTAAAAAATATTCCACTCTTCCCTCACTCTTGAATTATAAACATTTAGAAAATAATTAATAATTGGATAGATTTAATTTCTGTTGGCTGATTATAAAAAACTAACTGTTTATGGCCGGGCATGGTGGCTCACACCTGTAATCCCAGGACTTTGGGAAGCTGAGGTGGGCGGATCATGGGGTCAGGAGATCAAGACCATCCTGGCTAACATGGTGAAACACCGTCTCTACTGAAAATATAAAAACAAAATTAGCCGGGTGTGGTGGCAGGAGCCTGTAGTCCCAGCTACTTGGGAGGCTGAGGTGGGAGAATGGCGTGAACCCGGGAGGTGGAGCTTGCAGTGAGCTGAGATCGCACCATTGCACTCCAGCCTGGGTGACAGAGTGAGACTCCATCTCAAAAAAAAAAACTAAACCGCCCCCCCCAAAAAAACAACAACAAAAAACTAACTGTTCACAATATGATCTAGTTATATGTAAAGAGTGGATAATATTTAGATACTCTTTTTTGCTTAAAATTCAGAAATACTATCTTCAAAAAGTTAGTAGGTTTACCCTTGCTTTGGGAAATCTTTCACTTCTCAGTACACATAAAGGGACTGTTGCAAGCTTTCCTTTAACAGTTCTCCAGTCACTGATTCTAATCCATAGCATGAACAAGATCTATAGATAATGCCAGGCAGACACCACTACAAACCAGTTATACCTCTCCTTGCGAGTAATTATCTTCCTGAGTTAAAAAAAAAAATCTTCTCTGAGATATATATATATATATATATGTGTGTGTGTGTGTGTGTGTGTGTGTATGTATGTATGTATCTATCTATCTATCTATCTATCTATCTATCTATCTATCTATCTAGGACAGAGTTTCACTCTTCTTGCCCAGGCTGGAGTGCAATGGCGCAATCTTGGCTCACTGTAACCTCCGCCTCCCAAGTTCAAGCGATTCTCCTGCCTCAGCCTCCAGAGTAGCTGGGATTACAGGCACCCACCACCACATCCGACGAATTTTTTGTATTTTTAGTAGAGATGGGGTTTCGCCATGTTGGCCAGGCTGGTCTCGAACTCCTGACCTCAAGCAATCCACCCACCTCAGCCTCCCAAAGTGCTGGGATCACAGGCGTGAGCCACCACACCCGGCCAGAGTCTAGTTCTTTTAAAAAAGAGTTCCCATTTATAAAATAAAGTCATAACTTAAAAGTTAATATTAGCCTGACCAACATAGGGAAACCCTGTCTCTACTAAAAATACAAAAATTAGTCAGTCGTGGTGGCGCACACCTATAATCCCAGCTACTCGAGAGGCTGAGGCACGAGAATCGCTTGAACCTGGGAGGCGGAGGTTGCAATGAGTTGAGATCGCACCACTGCACTCCAGCCTGGGCAACAGGGTGAGACTCTATCTCAAAATAAAAAAAATTTAAAAAAAGAAGTTAACATTCCATCCTGAAGGACCTACCTGAACTAATTAAAATATATACATAACATTTAAATTTAGGAGTAAATAATTTTTTCCAATTAAAAAAACGCATATTTTAGCATAACATTTTCCCATTAGAAGTGTTTTTAAAATAACCAGACAGGTAGACATTATCCAAAAAGTTACTAATTATATAAAAGCCAATAATTAAAGGACATTTTATATATATATATTTACACACACACACACACACAAATATATATATATATACATATACACTTTTTTTTTTGTGAGACGGGCTGGTTCTGTTTTTTTGTTTTGTTTTGTTTTTTGAGACAGGGGCTAGAATGCAGTGGCCCGAACTCGGCTCACTGCAACCTTTGCCTTCCGGGCTCAAGCAATCCTCCCACCTCAGCCTCCCAAGTAGCTGGAACCACAGACACATGCTACCATGCCCGGCTAATTTTTGTATTTTTTTTGTAGAGATGAACTTTGTCATGTTGCCCAGGCTGGTCTTGAACTCCTGGGCTTGAGCAATTCGTGCACCTGGGCTTCCTAGAGTGCTGGGATTGCAGGCATGAGCCACCACACCCAGCCAGGATATATACCTTAATTATATTAATTAAGAGCCTTTCAGGTACTATACATCTGTTTGGAATTATTTACAACTTAAAAGCATTTGAAAGAGAGCTCATTCATAAATTCCTTAATTATGAAAATAATCTTACATATTTCAAATGTGAAGCATGGAATTTATGCTTTGTCATTTAAAGTATCTTGGTAACAGAGGAAGGCAAAATCCAAATGATGTTATTAAAGGAAAAGCTTCTGCTAATTATCCTAAGTACTGAAACAATTTGGTTCAACTCAATAGTGAAGGATTCTTGGCTCACTGCGTAGTTCTTAAAATCCCAACCACTGGAAACAACCAATGAAAGCAATTCTTGTGGGGCTGCCCATGCTATCAGCTTTTCATCTATACAACTGCACTACTGCCATAGTTCCTAACCTACACCTTGGAAATAAACCAAATGTAGTCCTCAAGTGATAAAAGCTGAGATTTCTAGTCACCGTATATAAACTATCTGAACCAGTAGTTATCAAACTTTAGCATATAGTGGATCCCAAAGGGCTTTTTAAGGCACAGGTTGCTGGGCTCTACCTCCTGAGTTTCTGAATAGCACATCTGGGGTGGGGCCCAATAATGTGCATTTCTAGTATGTTCCCAAGTGATGCTGCTAGTTGGGGACACCACATTTCTGAGAATTAGTGAACTAAACAAGAATCTATTTTCTTACAGTAACAAACCCAACTAAAACACACAGGATATTTATATATAGAAAAATATTATCTAGTTCACAAAGATGAATTACTGCTAAATACTGTAGCCCAAAGTAGAAAATATCTTAATGTTTGTCTTTAAAAGAAATACAAAAGTCCACATTTACAAAAATAGAGAGGTGATAGCCTATATTTTTAAAAAGGCATGGGCTGGGCGCAGTGGCTCACACCAGTAATCCCAGCACTTTGAGAGGCCAAGGCAGGTGGATCACTTGAGGTCAGGTGTTCGAGACCAGCCTGACCAACATGGTGAAACCCTGTCACTACTAAAAATACAAAAATTAGCTGAGTGTGGTGGTGTATGCCTGTAATCCCAGCTACTCAGGAGACTGAGGCAGGAGAATCACTTGAACCCAGGAGGCAGAGGTTGCAGTGAGCCAAGATCGCACCACTGCACTCCAGCCTGGGTGAAAAAGCGAGACTTCATCTAAAATAAAAATAAATAAATAAAAAGGTATTTACCATAATATTCCTTTAAAGAGCAAAGTCTTCAACATTCTATAATGCAATTGATAATGGCAGGAGGCAGAAAAATGCCTAGGCAGATAGAGGTGGGTCCCCGGTGGAACCCCACCTCCAAGCCGAAAGAGTTTAAAGCCTGAAAGCCAAGCTACAAATTAAATCCACGGACAAGACAGAGAACCCATCTTCCCATTTGGTGGCTTTCCTCTGATCCCCACCCTTCACCTATTTTACATTTACATATACCTACCCTTTCCTAATTGGTTTTCTATATTGCTGTGCCCACCTTTGAGTGGTGCCTTTAGTCTTTCTTTGCATACTCACAAACCAATCAGTATGTACTCCCCTATTCTGTGCCCATAAAAGCCCCAGATTCAGCCACACTGGGAGAGAAATCATTGGACTATGGGGTAGGGGACCATCCCCTGAGTCCCCTCTCCACTAAGACCTGTTTTGTCACTCAATGAAATTCTTCTCTGTCCATCCTTACCCTTCAACTGTCAGCATATTCTTGTTCTTCTTGGAAGCAGAATAAGAGCTCAGGAACTGCCAATGGCAGTACAAGCTGTAACACAGGTGGGCTGAGTGGGCAGGGTACCTCCAGCAGCAGGCCTGGAGCTGAGCAAGGGCTGGGTGGGGGCTAGTGGAGTGCTGCTGGTTGTGGAGGTCTCCAGTTGGCAAAGTGGCTGAGAAAAATCTTGTGTCATAATTACATACTGTAACAAATCCACTTCCAAATTTCACTAAAGCCAATAATAATTTTTAAAAACTCAGTAACCCAGAACAAAACTGCAGCTGCAACAATAAAAACTACTTATAATTAGTAAAAACAGAATTTCATCTTTATTTATTTTTTTGAGACAGGGTCTTACTCTGTTGTTCAGGCTGGAATGCAGTGGCATGATCATGGCTCACTACAGCCTTGAAATGCAGGGTTCAGGCAATCCTCCTACCTGAGCCTCCTGAGTAGCTGAGACTACAGGCATGCACCACTATGCCTAATTTTTTATTTTTATTGTAGAGACAAGGTCTCACTATGTTGCCCAGGTCAGTCTCAAACTCCTGAGCTCAGGTGATCCTCCCACCTTGTCCTCCCAAAGTGCTGGAATTACAGGCATGAGCCACCACACCCAGCCTAGGATTTCATCTTTAGATCTGAGGAACTGACACAATGCTTCTTTTTAAATGCATTCCAGGTCACTTATATAGATAATCAGGATTGAGAAACATAATGCCAATGTTTTCTAAAGGGCTAATTCATTGCCTGGAGGAACTGACTATTCATAAGACACAGAATGATTGATTCAAGCTGGCTGCATTGGAATTCTGATTTATTCTTTTTTAGAAATTAAAAAAATGTCAAAGCATTAAAGGAAGAATATAGAGACGTTCACAGATGGGAAAGAATGCCAAAGAACAGAGAATGAGAAAGAGATAATAGCAAAAGCAACTAGATCAGCCTACTGCTTTATCAAAATTCGTGCACTATGTTGTGGAAAAAAAAAAAAAGGTTATATTTCCATTCTGCTTTAAAAAGAAAAAAAAAGCCATACAATTTATTTATTTATTTGGGTTTTTTGTTTCCTTGTTTTGCTTTGTGAGAGGGTCTCGTTCTGTCACCCAGGCTGGAGTGCAGTGGTGTGATCACAATCTCCCAGGCGCAAGCAATCTTCCCACCTCAGCCTCTTGAATAGCTATGACTACAGTTAGGCACCACCATGCCAGCTAATTTTTTTATTTTTCATTTTTTTGCAGAGATGGGGTCTCACTATGTTGTCCAGGCTGGTCTCCAATTCCTGAGCTCAAGTAATCTTCCTGCCTTGGCTTCCCAAGTGTTGGGATTACAGGTATGAATGACTGAGCCTGGCCTTGTTTATGTTAAAATTTAAAATCTGTATCTTCTAATAAAGGTAATATTCCATTTAATAATTAATCATAAGAAAACAATAAGCACTGTAAAGATATATTTAAAGATGGGAGCAATATACTTGTCTCAACAATAGCAAAATGTTCATATTTCATGGTATAAATATGTCATAATTACACAACCAATGGAAGTGTTTTCAAAGTATTTTTAATGAAAAATTCCCGTGGGATACAACTCAGTTTTTTAAAAGCTAGAAGGAAAATTATAATACATTGAGAGCCTACCTATGACCAAAAAAACAACAAACAAACAAAAATCACTGCAAGAAAATGCATTAAATCTAAGCAATGGTTATCTCTGTGTTGTGAAACATACTTTTAAGTTTTCTATATGAGCATATATAACTACTATTTTAAAAATTATTTTTAAGTTATGAATATATTCTCAAAAGATTAAAATGTGAGCATTCTTGTTTTAAAAGACTCAAAGCAAAATCCTCATTTGTCTTTCCACTTCTGCACCATCCCTACAACCCCCTCCCCAGAGTGACTTCTGTAAAGCCCAGTGTGCATCCTTCTTATTTCTTTGCTTTACATCTAGATATAGATCAATATGGATAACATTAAAAACATATAGGGGATTATCCTTTACGTAGTGTCTTACGCCTTGCTATTTTCAGAGAAATTTCCACATCTGCATATATAGTTAGGTCTACTTTGATTTCTTTTTTGTTGTCGTTGTTGAGATGGAGTCTTGCTCTGTCGCCCAAGCTGGAGTGCAGTGGCGTGATCTCGGCTCACTGCAACCTCTGCCTCCCGGGTTCAAACGATTCTCCTGCCTCAGCCTCCTGAGTAGCTGAGATTACAGGGGTGTGCCACCACGCCTGGCTAATTTTTGTATTTTTAGTAAAGAAGGGGTTTCACGATGTTGGTCAGGTTGGTCTCAAACTCCTGACCTCGTGATCCACAGTCTCCCACTGTTGCTCAGGCTGGAATGCACTAGTGCAATCATAGCTCATCGTAGCCTCAAAACTGCTGGGCTCAAGTGATCCTCCTGCTCCAGCCTCCTGAGTAGCTAGGACTACAGGTGTGCACCATCATACCCGGCTAATTAAAATTTTTTTTTGTAGAGACGAGGTCTCACTATGTTGCCTAGGCTGGTCTCAAACTCCTGGCCTCATGCGATCCTCCTGCCACAGTCTCCTAAAGTCCTGGGATAACAGGTGTGAACCACCAAGCCTGGACTCATTCATTAAAAAAACAAACAAACAAACAAACAAACAAAAAACAAAAAAACCAAACACTTTTATGTTTTAGAGCAGTTTTAGGTTCAAAGTACAACTGAATGAAAGGTATAGAGATTTCCCATATATGATCTAATTCCACATATGTACAGCCTCCTCTATCAAAATCCCACACAAGATGGTACATTTGCTACAATCAGTGAACCTATACTGACATCATTCTCATCCAAAGTCCACTGTCTACAGGAGTTCAAAGTCTTTTGTTCAGTGGTTGTGGGAAACAACTCTCCATGCCCTCTGGATTCTAAACTACATAGCTACAACGAGGCAAACAGCCCAAATTACTGCTGGCATCCACCTTGTCATCATGAAGAAAGCCAACCTGAGGACATGAGCATCGCACAAAAGGCAAAGCCAAGATAAATGCAGAGAAATGGAGTCAGAGTCTTAAACGATGTCTGAAGCATGCTCTACCATTTTCTTTTCTTTTTTTTTTTTTTTTTGAGACAGGGTCTCTGTCACCCAGGCTAGAGTGCAGTGGCATGATCGTGGCTCACTGCAACCTCGACCTCCCGAGCTCAAGCAATCCTCCCATCTCAGCCTCCCGAGCTGCTGGGAAAACAAGTGTGCACCACCACACTGGGCTAATTTTTGTATTTTTCGTAGAGGCAGTGTTTTACCATGTTGCCCAGGCTGGTCTTGAACCCCTGGAGTCAAGCAATCTTCTTGCATTGGCCTCCCAAAGAGTTGGAATTACAGGCATGAGCCACTGTGCCTGGACCATACCCTACTTTTGAAAAATTTGAACTTAAACACGTCGTTAAATCAATCTCCCCTCTATCTTTTAAGCAAAGTAAACCTGGATTTTCTGCCTTTAACACAGTAAATATTTTAACTGTTACAATGCATAAAGCTTTAATAATAATCTCTTTCATATAGTGCTGGCCAACTATGAAGGCTGTGAAAAATTTTGGGAGATATCAAATTTAAAACATCCTATTCCTCTATTTTGGGACATACAACAAAGTGTCCAAGAATAAGAGTGTCTGGAATAAAGGAATGCATGCCAGGAAAGCTCTTCATTCAGTAAGCATTTATAAAGTACCCACTACATATACAGTTACAGTATTATTGGCTCAGATCTTTTCACAAAATATAGCTGGGTAATGAACAACTTAAGGTATTGCTTTGCATGTAGTGAGTACTGGATGTTTGTTGAATATTTTTGGATTAACTTATTTTTCATTATATGCTGTAAGACAGTAGTCATTAAAAGAAAACACTCTGTGAAGCTAGCAAGAATACAGCATATTAATGTTCCACTTAACCAGAGGGTTAAATTTCCAGCAATCCAACTCTGAGGAACACATTAAGAACCTAGAATTAAGAAATGTAGTCCAGAAGTCCTAAATAATGGACATAGAAAGAGTATGAATATCCCATCAAGTAAGAAACATAAAGGACAAGTGAAGCCACTTAATAAGTACATGCTGAGACACACATAAAATAATGCTTGCTAAAGATAGGACCACAATCAATTACAATGTGAAAAAACAAACTGTCATGCAGAGTCAGAGCCTAACAAGTGACTAGTACCTCAACTAGATATAATAAGACTAAACTAATAAAAGTAGAAATAGGCTGTGCATAGTGGCTCACGCCTGTAATCCCAACACTTTGGGAGGCCAAGGTGGGAAGATCGGTTGAGGCCAGGAGTTCGAGACCAGCCTGGCCAGGAGAGCAAGACCCTATCTCTGGCAAAAAATAAAAAAATTAAAAATTAAAAATTAGCTGGGCATGGTGGCATGCACCTGTAGTCCTAGCTACTCAAGAGGGTGAGGAATGAGGATCACTTGAGCCACAAAAGTCAAGGCTACAGTGAGCCATGATTGCACCACTACACTACAGCCTGGGCAACAGAGTGAGGCCTTGGCTCTAAAAAAAAAAAAAAAAGCAGAAAGAAGAAATGGAAATATGGAAGAAGAAAAGCAGGCAGATTTTAAAAGGAACCATTTTTAACTTCTAGGAAGGATTAAAAATATTAAAAAGTAGTTAAGAGATATGAAAGATCCAACAGAAGCCTAACGGTGTCAGGACAATGAACTTAGTCATGGCTACAGTCAAAGGCTTACGTAGAATCCAGTTAGAAATCTTTCAGATATTTTGAGAGTCAAAGACATGCAAAATCCAACTGATGCATGAAGGAAGTTACATATAAACTTATGAATGTTTACAGACTGTTTAGACCTGAGAAATGGGTTCTCCTATAACAAATCCAGAGATGAGGGCTAAGTTGCAGAGGCCACTAATTGTCTACCAATATCCATTCTTTCTTAGTAACAGGACCTCAGACAATAGGCCTAGCTAAAAACAAAAAAACAAGAAACTATATTTCCCTGCCTACTTCAAATCAGGTGTAGCCATATGACTAAGTTTTGTCCAATAAAATGGAATCAGATGTTGAAAGCGGATGGGCCCTTTACCCTTCCCTCTCTCCTTCGTGCTACCTCTGTAATAAGGACACGATGGAGAGTGCTTCAGGAGTCACAACAGCAGTCTGCTAGGGAGGGCACGTAATCTTTGTCTCTTTTTTAGTCTAGAGTTATTCCAGTCCACTGACTGCAATTTCAGCTTCCTGTCCCTTATCCCAACCAAGGCCTGGAGAAATGGAGAGAAAGAGAGAGGAGGTAAATGAGACAGGAAATACACTTAACAAGTATTGTTGTTAAGATGCCTCAGTGTTCTCTGGGCCTAGGAGATATTTAAGCTAAATCCTTTTAGGCCACACTTCTGGGTTCTTTGTGGGTGTCCCTGTTGGACACTCCCCAGCTGCAATCCACATGATGTAGAAAACACATTCAATTTTTCTGATTGCTACCCAACATTCCACCTCTCACCATCCGGCTTCTCTGTTTGCCCCCAATCTCCTTCCAGCCTGGGTTTTCAGAGATTCATAGTACACAGACTCTCCATTAGGTTTCAATGCCCTTCTCTGGGACAGAATTTAACACAGCTCGAGGTGAGCTCTTATTCTCCCACTTTTGTGTGTGGGTCACATGCAGTCCATGGAGATACTCATATACTCAACAAATTTCAGGCTTGCTGGCCAAGGTCCTACTTTTACGTATTATAAAAACGGAAAGAACCTCCCAACAGATCTACATAGATGCTAAAGATCAGCAAAATTATTTTCACATATGGAATTGCTTTTTTCTTATTTTTTTTCCAAGAGCATTGGACAAGAACAGGCCTAAAAGATTAGCCAATTCAGTGGTCTCCATCATGTCACTAAAGTTGTCTAGGCTGTAAGTTTCTCATACTTGATTCAGTTTTACTCCTGGCATTTCTGAATACTTATGAGAATTAAGATTGTCCACCACTGAAATTTCTAATGAAAATATTGTTTAATTACTATTTTAAATGTTTTAATGTAATGTTATTCAGTTCCTTTAATTTTGTTTATTAGAAGACATCGATCTAAAATAAAACAAATTATTTGCTAAGAAACACCAGTTAAGAGTTTAAACTATAATTTCTACTTAAATAGAATTAACTTAAAGATTTAAACTTCTATTTAGATCAGGTTAAAATAAACTTCCCATTAAATTTATAAAGTCTGAGAAATATTCAGTGATCAGAGTACCTGGCCATAAAGGCTTTTATCTTTTTAAGAGAATAATGCTCTTACTTTTCCACTTCTGCCTCTTACAGTAGAATGGTTCAAGAGGACTCGGATTTCAAAAAATTAAAAGGGCAAACTAACGCCTTCCCTTCCATGGGCTATATAGCTAAAGAAGAGCGAAGAAAGCGAGCGAACACATTCTAACGGCAAACTAGCTCAAGAGTTGTGAGCAACCCACCAAACAAAGATTGATGGTAAACCAAAGTGTTAGAGGTTGTTTGAAAGGTGAATGCATATAGCTTTAAAAAATAACAATTAATATAATTTAAAACGGAGATTGCTTTGTTTCGGATCTAAAGATAAGCTATTTTTTTCAAAAAGAGTTATCGTATACAAAAGTTATGGTTAAGTAAATATAAATACTGAGGAACCTGAACAAGGCCCCATATCTGAATGTGATGAAATACAGGCCTGGATGTTTAAACCATGCCCTCGAGTCAAGTAAGAGCTAGACTTTAAATGAAAAAAAGCACCCTCCTAACAAGGTTATTTTTTATGAAACGTCTAAGTACACAGCCTGGTGTGGTGGTGTGCACCTGCAGTCCCAGCCACTTAGGAGGCTAAGGAGCACTTAAGACCAGGAGTTCTAGGCTGTTGTGTGCTATGCTGATCAGGTGTCTACACTAAGTTTGGCACCAATATGGTGACCTCCTGGGAGTGGGGACCACTAGATTGCCTAAGAGGGGTGAACCAGCCCTAGTAGGAAACAGAACAGGTAAAAACTCCCGGGCTGATCAGTAGTGGGATCATGGCCATGAATAGCTACTGCATTCCAGCCTGGGAAACACAGCAAGACTATCTCTTAAAAAAAAAAAAATTTTATATATATATATATATATATGTTTGTTTATTTTATATATATAGCAGCCAGAGATGTTATGAATACTGAAATTTTAAAATTTATAAAATATCGATATGCTTTGGGGGCAGCAAAACAGCCCAAACAAATTGAAATTGAGGCTATTCCAGAAAAGCAAGAATATATGTAACTTTGACACTCTGCCACTACCTGGTAGCAGCATCAAAATTGTAGGCCCAGTTTTTTGTAGAATAAATCTTTTCCAGGTTGTTTGATTTGGGGGGAATATATTTTTGAAGAATGGCTGCCACAAACCTGTATCTCATATGAAACACTGAGGAGTGTTTGGGAATGGGAATTCTATAGCTGTAGGGTCAGACTTCTCAGGTTCATCTACCAAATAGCTTCAACAGCAAAGGAGAATCATTGCTGGAGGAAGGTTTGGAAGCCCAGCCCAAAGCTACCTGCCACAAAAGCAAAACAGACAATCAATATAAAAATAAATCTCTGGCCGGGCGCAATGGCTCATGCCTGTAATCCCAACAGTTTGGGAGGCCAAGGTGGGTGGATCACAAGGTCAGGAGATCGAGACCATCCTGGCTAACACGTTGAAACCCCGTTTCTACTAAAAATACAAAAAATTAGCTGGGTGTGGTGGCAGGCGCCTGTAGTCCCAGCTACTCGGGAGGCTGAGGCAGGAGAATGGCATGAACCCAGGAGGTGGAGCTTGCAGTGAGCTGAGATCGCACCACTGTACTCCAGCCTGGGCACTCTGCCTTAAAAGAAAAAAAAAAAAAATCTCTGATGTCTTAAGTTATACCACACAAATTCATATAAGCTTCAGAGTTGTAATATTATACTTTTCAGCATTATTTAAAATAACTTACCAATAAAAAAATCTTAGTTTATTTACCTTATTCCCCCCACAATCTTTGAGTCATTTAATTTCAACAATTATATATCTAATTCTGGATTATCCAGGTCAATAGAAAAGTAGTAACACAATTCAGTTTAGAAAAAGTGACTTTTAAGTGCACAGAGATATAATTTGGCAGATCCTGTTAGTTGCCTCTCCAAAGCCAGCCCTTCTTTGTTAACAGAACTACAATTTCTGTTCAGACTGAGGTGGTAATGTGCTCAGAGGATGGTCCCTTCCCAGAGCATGAATTTTTTTCACTTAGATCCTTTCAGCATGAGCAAGTAATTCAGATCTGGCCAATAAGACATAAAAGAAAGCCTACTTGGGACAGGAGGCATTCTGGGATACTTCTCCTGGATAAAGAGAGATGTCCAAGAAGACAGTTCATCTTTCTTTCTGCTTTGACGTTGTCATGGTAGGACATAGTAGCTGCAGTAACTACTTGCATGTAAAAAGGAAAATCAAAAAAATGCCAAAAAAAAAAAAAAAATCCAGACCAGACCTCTGATATCAATGTGTGGTGGGATTAACAAATCCTGAAAGAAGCTACCTCCAAATTTGTTACATAAGATAATCAACTCCTATTATTTAAGCCAACTTTGATCTACTTTTCTGTTATTTGTGGCTAAAAATATCCTGATTCATGCATATAAAAGAGAAAAAAATTATATAAAAATGTCCACAGTAATTAGTTTTGAATGATAGAATAACAGACCATTTAATTTTCTTTATTATTTTCATCTACAGTGAATAACTTTTTTTTGGTGTGGGGGGATAGGGCCGTGCTTTGTTGCCCAGACTGAAATATGTGGAACAATCATCGCTCACTGTAGCCTCAATCTCTTGGGCTCAAGCCATCCTCCTGCCTCAGCCTCCTGAGCAGCTGGGACTACAGGTGTGCGCCACAACACCTGGCTTTTTTTTTTTTTTTTGAGATGGAGTCTTGCTCTGTTGCACAGGCTGGAGTGCAGTGGTATGGTCTCAGCTCACTGCAACCTCTGCCTCCCGGGTTCAAGCGATTCTCCTGCCTCAGCAGGAGCTGGGATTATAGGCACACATCACCATGCCCAGTTAATTTTTGTATGTTTAGTAGAGACAGGGTTTCACCACGCTGGTCAGGCTGGTTTGAACTCCTGACCTCGTGATCCACCCATCTCAGCCTCCCAAAGTGCTGGGATTACAGGCGTGAGCCACCATGCCTGGCTAATTTTTCTTATTTATTTATTTATTTCGCAGAGATGAAGCTTGCTATCATGGTCAAGCTGGTCTCAAACTCCTGGCCTTAAGCCATCCTCATCTTGGCCTCCCAGAGCACTGGATTACAGGCGTGAGCCACTGTTCCCGGCCTTTTAGAATGGCTCTGTCCAGTTCAGACTTACTTAAAAAATGGAAATATCAATATTTTAAAATAGAATATGTAGCTTTTGTGGTTTTTTTTTTCTTTTTCTTTTTTTTTGAGACAGAGTCTCGCTCTGTCGCCCAGGCTGGAGTGCAGTGGCAGGATCTCGGCTCACTGCAAGCTCCGCCTCCTGGGTTCACACCATTCTCCTGCCTCAGCCTTCCGAGTAGCTAGGACTACAGGCGCCCGCCACCACGCCCAGCTAATTTTTTTTGTACTTTTAGTAGAGACAGGGTTTCACCGTGTTAGCCAGGATGGTCTCAATCTCCTGACCTCATGATCCACCCACCTAGGCCTCCCAAAGTGCTGGGATTACAGATGTGAGCCACCGCGTGCAGCCCACTTTTGTGGTTTCAAAAGTTCTCACTTGCTAATGTCATGTTAGAGATACAAATTTAAAGTATGCTACATCGGTGGAGGGAACAGATGTTTCATCTATAGACACTTATACATACACTAAGAAAGCTGACTACTATACTGAAGTCCCATATAAGAAGGGAGTTGTTAAGGATAAGGAATATGGATTGGGCTCTTTCAGACACTCCATACAGGTATATTTAATTAGCAAAGGAGTAAAAAAACACCAGTTGTTATCAACAGCACTTTGCACATGTTGGGATATGATTTGCCAACTGGTGAGACTATTCCAGGTATCAACATAGAATATATGTCAGCTCTGGGGAGAAAAAGTAGTCTAGGACAGTAAATAGTCTTATTTGCTAAAATGAACCCATAAACTTAGGCAGCATTTCCCCAAAGTGTATTCCATGGATCACCAATCCCTCATAAAAATGGGTTGAATAAGATTCACAATGCATGCTGGCATATTAAAGCTTTAGAAAAGTCGAACTAGTTTATCTTTGTCAACCCAGGATTGCTCAAATTCCTTTGATTATAGAACCCCCTTTTATGTAACACTTACCATATATCCATTCCACAGAATTACTTTGGGTAATGCTGAGCTCAGGCCCAGCAAAATATAATTCAGGTAAGGTAGTAGGAAAAAAGTTAAAAATTCACATTTAATTATTCCTATACAATGTGTATTTCTGAAGCTGAGTTCTAGAAAAAAAAATCAAGATTACTAAAATAACTATTTAATGGAAACCACCTTTTCTGCTGTATGTGTAGACTGGGAGTCAAAGAAAAGGTATGGGCCAGGGAGTAAGACTACTGGACCCAGTACACAATAGCTGGGACAGAAACAAGGCTGTGATATATTGATTTATGCATTCACTCAAAATTTATCATGTTTCTACATGTTTCAGTGTGTCTCAGAGACTGCATTCCACGTGGGAGATAGAAAATGATTAAGATACAGACCCTGCCTTCAAAGAAAGTCTGCGATAGAAACAAGGCACATAAGGACTTCACTTGAGAAAGTATGTATATACAAAAAACAGTCACAGCACAAAAAAGTATTATACTCTGCTGAGGAGGAAGGAATTTAAAAACTTCCAAGTAAAAAGAACAAGGCACATACAACTATAATTGGTCCATTATAGATAAAGAAAAAGAAAAAAGCCAGGCACAGCATGTAAATGGCCGAAGTTAAATTTCAATCTAGAGAGTCTAGGTCTAGAGTCTACTCCCTTAAATCACTGCGCTATAGTGCCCTTCACCCTTCAATTCTCTTATGAGCTCCCACAGATCTTTCCAGCACCAACTTACACATCTCCTTAACTATAAAGCCTTCTCGGAAGCAGAACTGACTTTCACCCTCTTTTGTACTATCATTATTTTTCAGCATTGCATATATCACACCATATTGCAATGATTTGTTGACATGGCCATCTCTTCATTAGAGTGAGAGGTTCTAGAGAACAGAAACTACCTAATTCATTCTTATGTCCCTCTCATCGATCACAATGCCTGCCATAGCAAGCATTCACTAAACATTTACAGAACTGAATAAACTTCAGTAGAGATGCCTATTTTTATTCAAAAACATTTCAAGTTATCTACACAGCCCAATAGTGGACCTACTCTTGATGCACTCAGTTTTAGCTATAAAGAATTCTATATACTCACTTCTAAAAATTGGTAAACAAACAAAACAAAACAAATACTTAAGTTGTCCTAAGAATATGTTAGTGTCTTCCCTAAACCAATACACAATATCTAAAATTCAGCTTAGTATGGATTTCAAAATGTAATTCTTATCATAAGCCAATCCCTAAAAAATACGTCCCCAAACTACCTTCCAGTGGCAATAAGTGGGGTATAAACCAGAACTTGGATGAAGAACTAAGGAAGAGGTCAGCAGGGGAAGAAAACAAAATAAAGATTTTGATTTTCATAATTCTGACCCATTAACTTTAAATAAAACTCAGTCAAAAACCACTACATAGACTTGCTGCCATATTAATAAAATTCTCCAAATTGGTATAAGGTTTTTGTTAAGAATAATTTCATACCCTTTATTTCCTTTAATTTTCATTCACTTGTCAAATACTCGAATCTACCGCATGCCAAAAACGGTGCTAGGTACTGATACAAGTTGACTAAGACATGGGGTTGAGTAAGCCAACAATTGTAGCATAGTCCAGTAGGTTAGAGTTATGCTCGGGGTACCACAGCACCAGAGAAAAGGAATATGTAAGTCAGAACAGGAAGTGTGGAAGGGACGGACAGGGGTACAAATACAAAAATAAAACTTGGAAATTCTATTCTTTTTGGAAAAAGACTAAAAAATGTGCATTTCAAGTCAGTAGTGGTCAGTTACCTCCTGTATTGCCAGGTGACTCCAGGGGAATAGCAGGTTAGAAATAACAGTTACAACATTGCTCTTTCCTGGCTGTGTGCACATCACAGGACCCCATGCCATGTCCACTAACACAAGCCAAAGTAAAATGGAGGGTCATTCCCCTGAAGTTGAATTGTTCTTTCATTCTTAAGACCAAGTTATTTGGGAGGGGCAAAGAAGAGAACCAGAAGATGATGGGAAGAACCTATCCTTACACATTTTTACCTTGCTTTTCCTTACAAAAAATATTCAGAAAGACCACAAACACACTTACTCCTTCTTTCAAGTGTGTGTGCACACACACCCACAAACACACATCCACACACACAGTGACTAAATCATTACCACACGGGGGAAAATGAACAAGTTCCAGCTAAAATTCTAGAAACAGCTATCAAGAAGAAAAAGTCATCTCTTGACTTTCAATAATTTCTATATATTCTTCAGCATACAGAGAACTGTCATTTCACTTGGAAGGTTCTGCAACATAATTAATCTTTATAATTATTATCTGTCAAGCCAAAATAGCTGCTTCACTATCATCCAAATACTAAAAATATTTACATATATTTCAGGAGAACTAGCAGATTAGAACATGCACTACCACTTTCACCACTTCCACATAAAGCTTTTCTTGCCCATTAAAATTAGTAATTTATGTTAAAAGTCTTCAGAAATGCATATATGTCACAGCTAGAGAGGTTAGTTTAACAATTATTTTTCCAAGCCAATACAAAGATTTATTTCAGCTTTGCAGAAATAAATTACTACACTTCAAATTATTTTCAGCAAAATTCAATCACATATACAGAGAAGGAAAATTTTTTGCTTAATATCAGAATATAACAGCTATTTTCTAAGCTTACATATAATCTAATTGTTTTAAGCAATTAGGTAAGCAAAAGAATATAAAAACATTCTGACAGGAAAACTTCCAGCTTCCTCTGCTTGGTGTACATGTACACAACAAAATTCAACCAAACACTAAAACACCCCATATTATGGCCTCCATTTGATTTCCAACCTTATTTTCCCATTACTATATAACAAAAAATTGCATATCCTTTCCAAGCTGGTCACCAACTATCCACTAAATGTAATCTGCTTTAAAGCTTTGTTTATCTGTGGTTACAAACAAGGATTATGGAGTAAGAATGCCTGGATTTGAATCTGGCTTCATCATTTACTAACACTGTCACCTTGGGCAAGTTATTCAATCTCTTAGTGCCTCCATTTTCTCTTACATAAAACAGAGTTAGTAGCAATACCTACTTCACGCAAGTGTAAGAATCAAAGGATATAAAACATGCAAAAGCTCTTAAAACTGTACCTAAGTGCTCAATAAATATTCCTTCTGTTTTCCCTTGGGAATTTCCTCCATCCATCTAAACCTACCCAATTTTCAGCTCAAAATAATCATTTCTAAGAAGTCTCCCATAGCTATATAAATGTATAAAAATCCTGCCATCCTTTAAACTTGTATAACAATCAGGACCCATAGCAAAGACAGTATTTGGCACTGAGTATACATTAAACATTACACAGTTAGATAACTTTTTCCAATAAGTTAATTAACTATATCAGGAATTTATTTTGCCTTACCAATTAAAGTGTAAATTCTCTGGATGTGAACCTCATATTCTATTATTTTTATATTGCCCAAAAAACTTAGCACAGCACATGCACAGAGCAGCCACACAGAAAATAACCGCCAAAGTTAACACAACCAATGAGCAGTTGCTGGTTTGTTTGCTATCTTAAAAGATGTTAAAGAGAAACGTTAATTATAACCATGAGGCTTATAGACTGTTTAATAATGATCAACACATACAACCTAAAGGCAAGAGAAAAAAATGTTTCCTGATTTTTCAGCTTATAAGAATGTCTGTTCTCAAGGGACAAGAACATTCCTGCACATAATTGGAATCACTGGCAGAAGAGAATGATGAAAAAAAAAATTAAAGAGTCTCCCCAATCCCCATCTGGAAGTAATTAACAAGAAACTCAAGGGAAGTTAACATTATAATTTGGCAATATGTAGAGTAAGCTGATCTTTACTATAACCTTAAGTTTGGAACCTACTTCAATCCAACATAAACTGAGTGGCTTCTATCTTTATGTGAATCCCACCATCTCTTGAAGCATTTTTCATCTCTAATGCTCATTTAGGCAGTTTGGCATGTATTACTTTTCACTCATTTTACTCTTTCAAGTGTATATATCTCTTCTTCATCACAGGTTACAAGTTCCTTCTTATAAAGTCTGGACCCTGACCTCTACTTTTAAGAACTACCTTCGGTATCTGGTAAAATGTTTTACACACAGTAGACCCTCAAATATTTGTTCTAACTAAATGAATAAGCTTACGGTATTTATTCCCGAGTGAATACTAATTTAGCTCATCTGTGGCCACCATATACTGAGTGCCTAAAGTACCAGGCATCTTACACATACCACTTAACCCTCACTACAACCCCCTTGAAGTAGGTGTAAGCTTTCTTTCACAAACTAGGAAACCAAGGCTTTAAAAGGCTTAAGATATTTTTCTAATATTGTACAGCTGGTCAAGAAGTGAAGCTGTGATTTCCATCTATGTCTGCTTTCTAACTACTTCTCTTTCCATGAAGCCATATTGCTTCTCTAAAATGGTAAGTGATCTTCAGAATGATGGCTGAGGGGGCACAGTGTGATACTCTCATGACTTCTCAATATCCAGTGAAAGATGAAAGTAGGTTTAGGTCTGCAAAATGGCATTAAGGTCATTTTATTTGAGTTAAAAAAACAGTTATCTATAGCAAATGCCAAGGGCTGCCAACCTTTTACAAATGACGTATCAAAACCTTGCTCTTCATTTATTTCTGGACTGCTTAGAACAGGAGGTATAGGATCTACCTATGTGTTAGCCTCTGATGTGACTTCAACTTATGAGCAGGTGTGTCAGATTAAGCTTTGATCTCCGGTACGTGAGAGTGGGGAAAGAGGGCCATGTCACAAAATACACTGGATGCCAATTCTCTCATTCAGAATTAATAAACACTGACATTAAGCTCAATTTTTTAAAAGTTAGATTCACTGAACTAACAAGAATTCCTTGCTTACTTCTATTAAGATTTGGCAAGCTCCCCCACTTTCTAAGTAGAAATTATGTGAAATCCAGAAGTAAAGAAATAAAAAACGTGTATTTGACCTTTTCCCTCAAATGCAAAGAATTCCTCTGAAGTCAACCAAGAAATGCTGAATCAGCCCCCCTTATGCCTAGTTTTAGGAAGAAATGATTGTCTAGTAAGAAGGTAAGTACTTGAGGCTCAATAATTATTTGTTGAATAAATAAAACACAGTTCTTGTCCTCAAGTAACTTAGAGACTAGTTGAGATAAGATGGCAGATTTAACATAACTACATAGGTAATCACACTAAATGTAAACGGTCTAGACACCCTAACTAAAAGGCAGAAATTGTCAGATTATACAAAAAAAGCAAGTCCCAACTATACATAAGAAGCTTACTCTAAATATGAAAATACAAACATTAAAAGTAAACAGAAAAAGATATGCCATGCTACTATTAAAAAAAAAAAAAAGATTTCCCATAGAAAGAGTTACTCAAAAGAAAGAGTTCCTATATAACACCAGAACAAAGAATATTACCTGGAATAAATAAGTCATTTCATAATGATAAATACATCAAGGGCACATAATCCTTAATGTCTATGCATTCAGTAAAAGAGCTTAACACCCAAACGTTCATCAATAAACTGTTGTATATTCATACACTGAAATTCCACTCAGCAACAGAAATAAATGAATAAATAAACCAACATGGGTAAATCTTAAATAATTTTACTGAGTAAAAGAAGCTGGGGGTGGGGGTGGGGGAAAGTACATACTACGGTATGATGCCATCTATATAAAATTCCAGGAAATACAAACTAATGAATAGTGACAGAAAGCAAAGCAACAGTTTCCTGGGGATAGGGGGAGGGGAGCAGTGTAGGGAAGGAAGAGAATGATTTTACAAAGGGGAATTAAAAAAACTTTTAGGGTTGATTGGTATGTTCAATTACCTTGATTGTGGTGATAGTTTCGTGGACACATACATATGCCAAAAGTTATAAAAGAATACACTTTAAATATGAGCAGGTTTTTGTATGTCATTGATTTCTCATTAAAGCTGCTTTTAAAAAACTAAGAAGATATGTACACATAAAAAGTTTTTTTAAAAAAAAATCCTATGATGTCTTCTAAGTTGGCCTGAACGATCCCTCTTTGTACAGGCATACCTCATTTTTATTGTGCTTTGCTTTACTGCACTTCAGATAGTGTGTCTTCTACAAATTAAGTTTGTGGCTACCTTGAGTCAAGCAAGTCTATTGGTGTCATTTTTCCAATGGCATGTGCTCACTTCTTGTCTCTGTAATTCTTGCATTATTTTAAACTTTTTCATTATTATTATACCTGTCATGGTGATCTGTGATCTTGATGTTACTACTGTAATTGTTTTGGGGTGTCACAAACCATGCCCACATAAGACAGTGAACTTAATATATGCTGTGTGTATTCTGACTGCTCCAGTGACTCACCGTTCCCCCATCTCTCACTCTCCCTTGGCCTTCCCTATTCCTTGAGACACAACAATATTGAAATTAGGCCAATTAATAACCCTACAGTGGCCTCTAAGCATTCAAGTGAAAAAAGGTCACACATCTCTCACTTTCAATCAAAAGCCAGAAATGATTAAGCTTAATTAGGAAGATACAGCAAACAGCAAAAACAGGCAGAAAGCTAGGCCTCTTGTGCCAAAGAGCCAAGTTGTGAGTGCAAAGGAAAAGTTCCTGAAAGAAATTAAAAGTGCTAATCTAGTAAACACGCAAATGATGAGAAAGCAAAACAGCCTTATTGCTGAGATAGAGAAAGTTTTAGTGGTCTGGGTAGAGGATCAAGCCAACCACAACGTTCCCTTAAGCCAAAGCCTAATCCAGAGCAAAACCTCAACTCTCTTCAATTCTCTGTAGGCTGAGAGGTGAGGAAGCTGCACAGAAAAAGTTGGAAGCTAGCAAAGGTTGATTCATAAGGTTTAAGGAAAGAGGCCATCTCCATAATGTAAAAGTGCAAGACGAGGTTGCAAGTACTATGAAGTGAAGCAAGTTATCCAGAAGACCTAGCCAAGCTACACTAACAAAAAATTTTCAGGGTAGACAAAACAGCCTTCTGTTGGAAAAAGATGTCATCTAGGACTTTCATAGCTAGAGAGGAGAAGTCTATGCCTGGCTTTAAAGTTTCAAAGGCCAGGGTGACACTCTTATTAGAGGCTAATGGAGCTGGTGACTTTAGTTGAAGCCAATGCTCAATGAAAACCCTAGGGCCCTTAAGAATTATTCTAAATCTACTCTGCCTGTGTCCTATAAGTGGAATAACAAAGCTCAGATGACAGCATATCTATTTACAGCATGGTTTACTGGGTATTTCAAGCCAATCGTTGAGACTTGCTGCTCAGAAAAAAGCTTTCTTTCAAAATATTACTGCCCAATGACAATGTACCTAGTCACCCAAGAACTCTGAGGAAGATATACAAGGAGATTAATGTTTTCATGCCTAATAACACAATATGACATTCTGCAGCCTGTGGATCAAGGAGTAATTTCAACTTTCAAGTTTTATTATTTAAGAAAAACATTCAGCAAGGCTATAACTGCCACAGTGACTCCTCTGACGGATCTGAGCAAAGTAAACTGAAAACCTTCTGGGAAGGATTCACCATTCTAGATGCCATTAAGAATATCTGTGGCCAGGCATGGTGGCTCCTGCCTGTAATCCCAGCACTTTGGGAGGCTGAGGTGGGCAGATCACTTAAGTCAAAAGTTCAAGGCCAGCCTGGCCAACATCGTGAAACCCTGTCTCTAATAAATATACAAAAGCTAGCCAGGTGTGATGGTGCATGCCCGTAATCCCAGCTACTCGGGAGGCTGAGACCAGAGAATCACCTGAACCTGGGAGGCGGAGGTTGCAGTGAGCTAGGATTGCACCACTGCACTCCAGCCTGGATGACAGAGTGAGACTCCATCTCAAAAAACAAAACAAAACAAAACATTTGTGATTAAGGGGGAGGAGGTCAAAACATCAACATTAATAGTAATTTGGAAGAAGTTGATTCTAGCCCCCAAGTATGACTTTGAGGGGTTCAAGACTCCAGTGGAAGAAGTAACTGATGTGGTGGAAATGGCAAGAGTAAGAATGAGAAGGAGAAGCAGAGAGTAAAGATGTGACTGAATTGCTGCAATCTTATGATAATACTTAAATGGATGAGAAATTGCTTCTTTTTTTGAGATGGAGTCCGGCTCTGTTACCCAGGCTGGAGCGCAGTGGTGTGATCTCAGCTCACTGCAACCTCTGCCTCCTAGGTTCAAGTGATTCTCCTGTCTCAGCCTCCTGAGTAGCTGGGATTCCAGGCGTATGCCACCACGTCCGGCTAATCTTTGTATTTTAAGCAGAGACAGGGTTTCCCAATGTTGGCTAGGCTCATCTCGACCTCCTGTCCTCAAGTGATCTGCCTGCCTCAGCCTCCCGAAGTGCTGGGATTACACAACTGAGCCACTGAGCCTGGTCCTAGGAATTGCTTCTTATAGATGAGCAAAGAAAGTGGTTTCTTGAGATGAAATCTATTCCTCATGCAGACGCTATGAACGTTGTTGAAATGGCAACAAAGAATTTAGAATATTCCTGAAACTTAATTGATAAAGTAGAGGCAGGGTTTGAGAGGATTGACTCCAATTTTCAAAGTTTTGTTGTGGGTAAAAAGCTATCAAACAGCATCACATGCTACAGAGAAATCTTTTGTGAAATCAATCAATGGAGCAAACTTCACGGTTGTCTTATTTTTAAAAAACGACTATAGCCATCTACCCTTCAGCAACCATCACCCTGATCAGTCAGCAGCCATCAAGATCAAGGCAATACCCTCCACCTGCAAAAAGATTACAACTCACAGAAGGCTCAGATGCTCATCAGCATTTTTTGGCAATAAAGTATTTTTTAATTAATGTACATTAGTTTTTAAAAACATGTTAGTGTAAATATAACTTTTAGGTGCACTGAGAAACCAAAAAGTTTGTGTCCTCACTTTATTGTATTATTCCCTTTATTGTGGTGGTATGGAACTGAACCTGCAATATCTGAGGTATGCCTGTATTTATGCTCACATGTAATCTCCTCTCTCGAGTGTAGACTAAATTTAATGACTTGTTTCTAGGGAATAAAATGTGGCTGAGCTGATGGGATGTTGTTTCCTAGATTAAGATACAAAAAAACTACTGCTTCTGTCTTGGACTCTCACACATGGGCTTGCTTTGAGGGAAGCCAGCTGCCATACTGTGAGCTGTACTACAGAGAAAACCATGTGGTAAGGAGCTGAGGGAGGCCTTGGGCCAAAAGCCATCACAGAACTGAGATCTGCAGCCCAAGACCCTGCAAGGAACTAAATCCAATAACCACATGATTGGATTTGGAAGCAGATTCTCTCCCAGATGAACCTTCAGATGAGAATATGGCCCTGGCCAACAGTTTGACTATACCTCATGTAAGGCCTTGAGCCAGACATACCCAACTAAGCCATGCTGGGATTCATGAGTCACAAGAACTGTGAGACAGTAATGTCTATTTCTTAAAGTCACCCTGTTTTGGTATTTCTTAAAGTCACCCTGTTTTGGAATACATATTTTTGTTACACAGCAAAGGATAACTAATACAAAATCTAAATCACACTTTTTTTTTAAAGGCTACAAAATAGTAGTATTCATTTAGAATACATATTCGGCCACAAATAACAATATTTAACTAAAACTGGATTAAATAAGGCTAGTACAGTATCTTATGATGCCACCAGAGACCCAAGATCTTTCTTCCAGGCTCTGTCATTCTTTGAGAATGTGATATGGACATGAATGAACAGAACTGTCATCCTTATGCTTTTTATCTCGGTAACGCAGTATCACAGAAAACAGGAGAAAGAAGCTTTGCCTTTTTCAGGAAAGTGAAAACTTTTCCAGGAAAGTCAAAGCTAGTCTTCTACTTACATCTCATTTATCAGACCTGCTTCCCATTGCCACCATTAGTTGCCAGGGAGTCTGGAAAGATGAGTATTTTTTAGTAAGACACACTACCCCTTAACAAAGTGTTTTGTTAGTAAAGAAGAGGAGGACAATGTTTACTAGCTAGGCAACCAGCAGTACATGCCAAAGCAATATATTTTACTTGTGATAAAAAATATTACAGGAGGTTAGAGAAGGGTAAGAATATTTTAAGCAATGAGAGCTTGAGGAGGTTTCTGAAAGGAGAGATGTTTAGAATTTGGCTAAATAGAGAGGAGAGAAAAGGGAATTCTCAAAAAGGATAAAAGCAAGAACAAAAAAACATGAAAACAGGGAAGTTCAGTAAGGCTCATAAGTAAATTACCCTGTATAAAGTTTCTAAATTCATAACTAAGATTTTAAAAATTTACTGAGTGATGAATATGCATGTTGTTTCCTAGCAGGAAAGAAAAATACAGCATTACATTTAAGAGAAGAGATATGGGCAAAGAATATTAATAAACATTTATTCAAGGAGATACACAAATGGCCAAGAAGCACATGAAAAGATGCTCAACATCACCAGTCATCAGAGAAATGCAAGCCAAAACCACAATGAGATACCACTTCATACCCACTAGGATGGCTAGAATCAAAAATTCAGATAGGTTTTGGGAGGATATGGAGAAATAAGCACCCTAACACACTGTTATCAGAACTATAAAATGGCGCAGTTGCTCTGGCAAACAGTCTGGCAGTTCTTCACATAATTAAACACAGTTACCATATGACCTAGAAGTTCTACTCCTAGGTATACACCCAAGAGAAATGAAAACATATGTCCACACAAAAACCTGTACATCAAAGTTTAGAGCAGCATTATTCAGAATAGTCAAAAAGTGGAAAAAATTCACATGCCCATCAACAGATGAATGCATACGTGAGATGTGGTGTATTTGTAAATGGATAAATTAGATATGGTATATGTGTACAACAGAGTATTATTTGGCCATAAAAAGTAATGAAGTACTGAAACATACCACAACAGACATGAACTTTGAAAATACTATGACAAGGGAAAGAAGTCAGTCATGAAAGACTACATATTATATGATTCCATTCATACAGAATGTCCAGAACAGAGAAATCTACAGTGACAGAAAGTAGATCAGTGGTTGCCCAGATCTGTGTGGGAGGAGTGGGCTGAGAAGATTCAGAATAATAGCTATAGAGCGTTTCTGTTTGAGGTAATGAAAATGTTCTAAAATTGACTGTAGTGATGACTGTACATCTATCAATGAACATATTAAAAAGTATTACATCATACACTTTAAATGGGTGAATTATGTGGTATATAAACCATATCTCAGCAAGGTTGTTGAAAAAAAAGAGAGATAAGGTGAGCACTTTTAGAATATCTGCCCAGCCACAGCTCTTTTGAGACTTCTATTCCACCCAACTCTAGCAGCCAAGGGCAGAGGCGGGGAGAGTAAGGAGGGGAGAATGGAAAGACAGGCTACCTGTTTTGAGAAGCCGTGATTAAGAATGAGGACCCTGGAGTCAAAATACCTGAGACGGAATCCCAATTCCACACTTACTGTGAGACCTTGGACAAGCTCTTAATCTCTCTGTGCCTCAGTTTCTTCATCTATAAAACAAATATAATACTAACCTCATAATACTGTGGGGATTAAATGAGATAATATATTTAGGACCATGGTTCACTGCCAGGCACAAGTGCTCAATAAATACCAGTTATTATTCTTACATGTTTTCCCATTCCTATTTCTAGTTCCTTAAAACAAACCCACTAGTGTGAGTAATGTCCTAGTACTTGTAACCAATAACACTCTAAATATATAACTTCAAAGAAAATGTGGAACAACTTGAGAGTCAGGGTTCAGTGAGGACTCCCCAATCTGCAGTGAGATTAGTGAAGCAGTTGGTTAAATTATAAAGACTTGTCTCTGAACTACAGATTCATATATTTAATTGTCTACTTGATATTTCCACTTCTTTGTCTAACAGTCACTTCAAACTTAACATGGTCAAAGCTGAATTTCTGATTTTCCTTCAGGAAACTGCTCCTCCTGCAGTCTTCCCTATCTTAGTTGAATTTTTAAAAAATTCATCCACAACTGCTGTGGTAGGTTAAATAATGACCCCCAAAGATAGGAGGTCCCAATCCTTGGAACCTGTGAATGTCACCTTATGTGGCAAAGACTTTGCAGATGTGATTAAAGATCTTGAGATGAGATTACTCATCTCAAGGATTAATATGACAGATCCTAAATGCAATCACATGTATCCTTATTAAAGGGAAATTTGACACATACAGCAGAGCAGAAAGCAATGTGACCAACAGGCAGAGATTAGAGTGATGCAGCAACAAGTCAAAGAATGCTGGCAGCCCACAGAAATTGAAAGAGGCAAGGAAGATTATCTCAGAGAGCCTCTGGAGGAGCAACAGCTGTGCCAACACTTTCATTTTGGCCTAGTAACACTGATTTTTAACTTCTGGCCTCCAGAGCTGTGAGAGAATAAATTTTTGCATTTGCAGCCACCAAGTTTGCACTAATTTACTATGGCAGCCATAAAAAACTAATACAATTCCTTTCTTGACCTCACACTCTACATCCATTCCATAAGTAAATCCTATTGGCTCTAATTTCAAACTATATCCAGAATCCAACAATTTTTTCACAAATCCACTGCCACTGCTTTGGTTTAAACCATCATTACCATGGCCAGGCACAGTGGCTCACACCAGTAATCCCAGAACTTTGGGAGGCTGAGGTGGGAGGACTGCTTGACCCCGGGAGTTGAAGGCTGCAGTGAGCTATGATTGTGCCCCTGTACTCCAGCCTGGGTGACAGAGCAAGATCCCATCTCTTAAAAAGAAAAAAAAAAAAGATCATCTCTTTTCTGAGGTCTTCTCTTTCCTTTTTCTTAAATAAAAAATATAAAATAAATAAAAAACCACTGTAACTTTACAGTTGGATTATTCCAATAACCTATCTGATCTCCCTGCTTTCAACCTGTTAACTAATGGATCCCAAGTGCCTAGAACAGTATCTAACACACAATAGATAGTGATATTCAATAAATTTGTTGTTATTTTGACTCCATGTCCTGTGTTCCTTTCTAGAGTTTTTTCTCTTATTTTGTGATTATCTGTCATGGGAGCAAGGGTGCTGCTCAGCATCCGAACCCTGTTTCTGTTTTGGGGAACTGTTTGTGCCAACAGGAAGCAGCTAACTCCTACTACAGAATCTAGAAACCCCAATTATTTACTTCCCCAGCTCTCCTGGCAACTAGAGTGTGGACACGTGACCCAGGCTTAGCCAATGACACATACCTTCCAGAATTGTCACTGGTAGCTTGGATAGTTTTTTTTGTTTTTTTTTTTTTTTTTTGGTGGCAACGACATCTGGTTCTTTAGTCAGGGACAGGAGTGCCAGTGGAACTATCTTCTAAGGTCAGCAATGTCAGCCCTCATTCTATTTTTTATTTCTGTAAGTTTGACTACTCTAGATACCTCATATATGTGGAATCATAGAGTATTTGTCTTTTTATGACTGGCTTTTCACTTAGCATATTGCCCTCAAGTTTCATCCATGTTGTAGCATTTGTCAGAATTTCATTCCTTGTGATGGGATGAGCCTGCAATCCCAGCTACTCAGGAGGTCAAGGCTGGAGAATCGCTTACACCCAGGAGTTTGAGGCTGCAGTGAGCTATGACTGTGCCACTGCACTTCAGCCTGGGCAACAGGGTGAGACTCTATCTCTAAATAAATAAATAAAAGGGATTTCATTCCTTTTTAAGACTGAGTAATATTCTACTTCCACATTTTGTTTATTCATTCATTGAAAGTCATTTGGGTTGCTTCTACCTTTCAGCTACTGTAATGCTGCTATGAATGTGGGTGTACAAATAGCTCCTCAAGACCCTGCTTTCAAGTCTTGGATATGTACCAAAAATGGAATTTTTTTTTTTCTTAAACAGGGTCTCACTCTGTGGCCTAACCTGCAGTGCGGTGGCATGAATACAACTCACTGCAACCTCAAACTCTTAGGCTCATGCGATCCTCCCACCTCAGCCTCTCGAATAGCTGGGACCACAGGAGCCTACCACTATCCCCAGCTACTTTTACAATTTTTCTGTAGAGATGGAGTCTTGCCATGTTGCCAGGCTGGTCTTGAATTCCTGGGCTCAAGTGATCCTCCCACCTCAGGCCCCCAAGTAGCTGAGACCACAGATGCACACCACAGAATTGTTGAATCACAGGGTAATTCTAACTCTTTGAGGAGCCACCATACTGTTTTCCACAGCAGCTGCACCATTTCACATTCCCATGAGCAGTGCACAAGGGCTCCAATTTCTCCAAATCCTTGCTAACACTTATTATTCCCTTTTGAAAAAAATTTATTATTATTATTTTGTAATAAATCTTGCTGTGTTGTCCAGGCTGGCCGTGAACTCCTGGGCTCAAGTGATCCTCCCACTTCGACCTCCCAAAGTATTGGGATTACAGGCATGAGCCACCACACCTGGCCCTCTCTGTGTTTTTGATAGTAGCCATCCTAGTGAGTGTGCAGATACCTCAATGTGGGTCCTCATTTGTTAACCATGCAATTACAATAGCCTCATAGCTGATTTCTCTGATCCTAGGCTCCATTTCCCTCAACCTGCTCTTCATACTGTCCTCAGAAAGGCATTTATCATCATGTAACCTCTCTGGTAAAAATTTCCACTGGCTTTCCATCCCTCTTAGGTAGGTCCGAACTCCTGATCATGCCACAGAGGAACCTATCAGACATGGCCTCTACCTATCTCTTCACCAATCCTTCTCTAGCCTCTTCCTTTTCTCCCACTCTCCTGCTACAACTGACTGAAAGCTCTCTGAGGGCATGTATTTCCAAAATCCAGCACATCTTTTGTTACTCAAAAAACATGCAAAACCATTTTTTGAATGATGAATAATAAAATAAAATAAGGCTGGGCGCAATGGCTCATGCCTGTAATCCTAGCACTTTGGGAGGCCGAGGCGGGTAGATCACCTGAGGTCAGGAGATCGAGACCAGCCTGGCTAAAGCGGCCAAACCCTGTCTCTACTAAAAATACAAAAATTAGCCAGGCGTGGTGGCGGGTGCCTGTAATCCCAGCTACTCAGGAGGTTGAGGCAGGAGAATTGCTTGAACCCGGGAGGCAGAGGTTGCATTGCAGTGAGCTGAGCTTGTGCCACTGCACTCCAGCCTGGGTGACAAGAGCGAAACTCCACCTCAAAAAAAAAAAAAAGAACTATCCCTGGGTGACAGAAATGAAAAAACAAAGAGCAACAACAGAAAAGTAACTAGGGGCTAAGAGTCTAACATGCACACCAGGAAAGCATGTGTGAAGGGTCATGAGACAAAGAAAGCTAGAACTGAGCTCCAGCATATAGCTCAAAGTACAGCAAACTCCATGGAAAATAACAAGGAGCTTACCTCCATCTTGCACTTCATGTGGGGGTGGGGGAAAGTCACCTATAGGAAAACAAATCTCTCAATCCATGCCATGTATAGACATGCATACTAAATTTTATGCAGTACTCATCCTGTATAAAACATGAGGCGGTGGAACTGTAAGCCAAGAAATTAACATAAAAATTGGTCCATAACTACTAAAGTACCCAGAGACTCTAAAAAAAAACAAGCCTAAACGACTATTTCACAGACCACCTGTGGCTCCCACAGACTAAACATCACCAATTGAATGTGAGCTCATAAATAAAAACTAAAAAACATACAGGTTAAAAAAAATACTACGAATGGTAGTAGCCAGCAGATAAACCGATCAAATTAATAGCCCTCCCCAAATATGACATATTTAAGTAATCTGAAAATGTAAGTTAAGTATGTGTATTAGGCTGTTCTCACATGGCTATAAATAACTGAGACTGGGTAATTTATAAAGAAAAGAGGTTTAATTGGTTCATGGTTCTGCAGGCTCTACTTGGACGCATGGCGGCTTCTGCTTCTGGGGAGGCCTCAGGGATGCTTTACTCAGGGGGAGCAGGCATTTTACATGGCAGGAGCAGGACTGAATGCGGGGGAGGTGCCACACACTTAAACAGCTAGATCTCATGAGAACTCACTCACTATCACAAGAACAGCACTGAGGGGATGGTACTAAGCCATTCATGAGAAACCACCCCCAAGATCCGATCACTTGCCATCAGGCCCCACCTCCAACACTGGGGATTACAATTTGACATGAAGTTTGGGAGTGGACATAGATCCAAGCCATATCAGTATGTTTAAAGTTATAAAAGAGATGAAAGCAATAGAAGCCATAATGAAATAGAACAGTGTAGGAAAAACAGGATAGGCAGAACTGAAAAAGGACTAAATAGAATTTCTAGAGATAAAATCTAATTATTAATATAAAAAGACTTAATGAACAGCTAAGTTGCAGATTAGAAATAGTTATGGAAAGAACTGTAAGTGAAAGAGAGCTGAGAAAATTAACTGCAATGAATCACAGACATGGAAAGGCATGGAAAAATAAAGAGTTCTTAAACAACATAGATGATAGAACGAGGATACAAATAGGAATCCCAGAAGGAAAGAACAGAGCTATTAGGAAACAGCTTAAGTAATACCACCTTAGAATTTTCTTTTTTTTTTTTTTTTTGAGACAGAGTCTTGCTCTGTTGCCCAGCCTGGAGTGCAGTGGCACAATCTCGGCTCACTGCAAGCTCCGCCTCCCGGGTTCATGCCATTCTCCTGCCTCAGCCTCCCGAGTAGCTGGGACTACAGGCACCCACCACCACGCCCGGCTATTTTTTTTGTATTTTTAGTAGATGAGGTTTCACCATGTTAGCCAGGATAGTCTCGATATCCTGACCTCGTGATCTGCCTGCCTCGGCCTCCCAAAGTGCTGGGATTACAGGCGTGAGCCAATGCGCCCAGCCAGAATTTTCTATAATAGGAGACTTTAATTATTACATGGAAGCAGCAGCCAGGGTCCTAAAGCAGAGGAAATAAAAACATGCAAACTCGGATTCATGATAAAACATCAAAACATAACATCAAAGACTGAAGGAAATCTTAAAAGCAAACAGAAGAGAGACTACTAAGGAAAACAAGACAATTAGAATGATAGCAAAACATCTCATTAGCAACATATGCCACAAGACAATGAAGTATTATTTTCAAAATGCTGAGGAAAAATAAGAATTCTATATTCGGGAAGCAATGATAAATTAGACATTTTCAAACAAAGATTGAGAGTTTACCACTCTTAAACTCTGGCTGAACAAATTACTAAAGGATGTCCTTCAGTATGGATTCCTTCTTGAAGTGTTTTTAAATCCATAAAGTGCACAGGGTTACAGGCCGGTCGCAGTGGCTCACCCACCAGCACTTTGGGAAGCTGAGGTAGGTGGATCACTTGAGCTCAGGAGTTCAAGACCAGCCTGGGCAACATGGCAAAACCCTGTCTCTACAAAAAAGTGCAAAAATTAGCAGAGTATGGTGGTGCGCCTATAATCCCAGCTATTCAGGAGGCTGAGGTGGGAGGATGGCTTGGGCCTGGGAGGTCGAGGCTGCAGTGAGCCATGTTTGTGACACTACACTCCAGCCTGGGTGACAAAGCAAGACCCTGGGTACTTTAGTAGCTTTATATATATATGTGTATATATGTATGTATGTGTATGTGTGTATATATGTGTATATATATATACACACAAAGCAAGACCCTATCTCACACACACCAAAAATTTATATTATTATTTATTTATATAAAATATTTATTTATATAAAAATATTTATATTTTTTGTGTATATATGTATGTGTGTATTTTTATGTGTATATATATACACACACATATACAGAAAAGAAGTAAATTATACTAAAATACAGTTACTTTGGATATGTATGTACAAAAAATTGAATTTAGACATACACTTTATACCTTTCCCAAAAATTAACTCAAAATGGATAATAAATCTAAGTGTAAAATGCAAAACTACAAAACTCCTAGAAGGTAACATAGGAGAAAATCTACATGCCCCTGGGTTTGGCCACGACTATTTAGTTACAACACCAAAAGAATGTCCCAGGAAAGAAAAAAACTGACCAGTTGGACTTCATTAAAATTGAAAACTGCTCTGTGAAAGACGCTGTTAAGATAATGAAAAGACAAGCCACAGACTCAGAGGAAATCTTTGAAAAACACATATTTGATGAAGAACTGGTGTCCAAAATATACAAAGAACTCTTAAAACTCAATAATGAGAAAACAAAAACCCAATTAAAAAATGGGCAAAAGATCTAAACACCTCCTTTTACACAGATGACAAATAAGCATAAAAAAAGATGTTCCAGGGCTGGGCATGGTGGCTCCCGCCTGTAATCCCAGCACTTTGGGAGGCCAAGGTGGGTGGATCACCTGAGGTCAGGAGTTCAAGACCAGCTTGGCCATCATGGTGAAACCCCGTCTCTACTAAAAATACAAAATTAGTTGGGTGTACGGTGGCATGCACCTGTAATCCCAGCTACTTGGAAGGCTGAGGCAGGAGAATCACTTGAACCAGGGAGGCAGAAGTTACAGTGAGCTGAGATCGCGCCATTGCACTCCAGCCTGGGAAAAAAAGTGAAACTCCATCTCACACACACAAAAAAAGATCTTCCAAATCATATGTCATTAGAGAATGGCAATTTAAAACAACAATGAGATACCACTACACATCTATTAGAATGGCTAAAATACAAAACACTGACAACACCAAATCCTGGCAGTGATGTGAATCAATAGTAACTCTTACCCACTGTAGTTGGGAATGCAAAAACAGATACTTTGGCAGTTTCCTAGAAAGTAAACATAAACTTACCATACAATCCAGCAATCATGCTCCTTGGTACTAAATGTGTTGAAAATTTATGTGTACATAAAACCTACACACGAATGCTTATGGCAGCTTTATTTGTAACTGCCCAAACTTGGATATGACCCAGATGCTCCTCAATAGCTCAATGGATAAATAAACTGTGGTATATTCATATAACGAAATATTATTCAGCAATAAAAAGAAATGAGCCATCAAGCCATTAATAGACATGGAGAAACCTCAAATGCATTTTGTTAAGGGAAAGAAACCAATCTGAAAAGGTTACATATTGTATGATTCCAACTATATGGAAAAGGTAAAACTATAGAGACAGTAAAAAAGATCAGTGGTTGCTAGGGTTTTGGGAGAAGGGAGGGATGAACAAGTAGTAAACAGCAGACTTTTAGGGCAGCGAAACTATTCTGTACAATACTATAATTGTGGATACACGTCATCATGCATTTGTCAAAACTCACATAATATATAACACCAAGACTGAACCCTAATGTAAGCTATGGAATTTAGTTAATAATAAATCAATATTGGCTCAACTGTGACAAACATATTACACTAGTATAGGATGTCAATAACAGGGAAAATTGTGTGCATGGTGAGGGAGAAAGGGCATGTTTGGGAACTCTCTGTACTTTTCCACCAATATTTTTCTGTAAGTCTAAAACTGCTCCCAAAAAACCATCTATTGATAAAGAGAAAATTAAAAAACAATAAAAACAGCAACAACAAAAACAGTATCTTGACATATGGGAAGACGAAAATTAAAACGTTCTAAGTTCCTCATACTGTTTAGGAGAAAGAGATGTTAATTATCTTTAGACTTTCAGTCAAATAATGCATATCAAAAATTCAAAAGAAACTGCTAAACGAAAAGAGGATGAAGTAAAACAACTCTGTTATAAAGCAAATCTATTCTTTTTAACTGCGGCTGCTTACCTGAGATTCCAGAACGTCCAACTTATGTTTCTTTGCATGAAGAGCTTTACTTGGAAAAGCCCAATAATAATTAGAAGTTCCAATCCTCTCACAGTCAACCATACCATCATCAACCAGGCTTTGAAGGACGTCTTTTACTGACATAGCAGCTAAGAGACAATTTTTAAAGACTCTATGTTAAAAAAACACTATAAATAAAATTAAAGGACAAATAACTGGGGAAACACTTGCAAAACATATGATAAATCAAGAGTTAAAAAGTTAATAATAAGCTCTTAAAAATGACAACATGCACAACAATGAAATTGCCTAAGGAAACATTTCTTAGAATGTATCCCCATCCTTAAGCAAAGCATGACTTATACAGGAGCTTAGGGGAAAACAGGTAATATACAGGATTAAGAACAGGACCTGAGTTCTAATCCTAACTCTTAGCAGTAACCCTGGATGACTCTAGGGCAAATTGTTCTTTATGCCTAATTTAAAAAATCTATTAGATATGATCATTTCCATACCTATTTTGGTGCACAGCGGTAATGTCAATAAAATGTTACTTGTGAGAAGCCTTTGAAAAAGTAAAACAAAACTACAGAAATGCAAGTTTTTCTCTCCCAATAGATTATGTAGTAATAGAAGATACTAGCATCAGTGCTTAGTAAATAATTTTAATAGTGTTAACACTCATAGTCTGTTGCTATATGGTATCTTTTCCTTTTCTAAATAATGTTTCTTTTTTAAAAAAGATGTTGGGTAATTTGGCTATCATCTTATACTGTAGAAAAAAATTGTCAATAACTGGGAGGGAAAATAGGTAAGAAGAAAAGGAATTTAGTTAATACAATAAATTTTTCCATCTTGTAGACTGGATTGAATTTTGTTTTTTGTTTTTGATCCTTCAAGATACAGTTGAGATTCCATTACCTACAATTTGGGGACATTAGGACACTGGTGTAATTAATATTGTATAGTTGACCCTTGAACAGTACAGGTTGGAACTGCATGGGTCCAGTTATATACATGGATTTTCTGCCACCTGAGACAGCAACACCACTTCTTCCTCCTCCTCAGCCTACTCAACGTAAGATGACAAGGATGAAGACCTTTATGATGATCCACTGCCACTTAATGAATAGTAAATACATGGTATGGCTTCCCGTCAACAGCAGGCTATCAGTAGTTAAGTTTTGGGGGAGTCAAAAGTTACATGCAGATTTTCAATTGTGTGGGGGATTGGTATCCCAATCTTGAACAACACAGGTGTTATTCAAGGGTCAACTGTGCATTTAAACTTAAGAAATTTGCATATCTTTAAGAAGTAGCAGAACCAACTGTTCATTGATGACTGTTAAGAGAATAATTTTGTGGTGTACATAAAAGTGTGAGGGACTCTCAGTGATTAGTTTCACTTGTATGTATAGTCACAATAAAAGAGGTTTTCTCATTTTGAAACAACACAACAAAAGACACAGAAAAAATACATCAATGTGCATCTATAAAATATGCATGGTGGCTCACGCCTGTAATCCCAGCACTTTGGGAGGCCAAGGCATGTAGATCATTTGAGGTCAGGGTTTGACACCAGCCTGGCCAACATGGCAAATCCCCGTCTCTACTAAAAATACAAAAATTAGCTGGGCTTGGTGGCAGGAGCTTGTAATCCCAGCTACTCATGAGGCTGAGGCAGGAGAATCGCTTGAACCTGGGAGACAAAGGTTGCAGTGTGCCAGGACTGCACCACTGCGCTCCAGCCTGGGTGACAGAGTAGACTCTGTCTCAAATAAATAAATAAATAAATAAATAAATAAAATATGCATGGCCAATATATGAGAAAAATGTTCAACCCCATTAATAACTGAAGAAATCCAAAATAAAGCAATTAGACATGACTTGACTACCAAATTAAAAACACTAAAAAATACAATAAAGAATTCAAGGATACTTGAATGGGTACTGTCAGTATGGGTGGCAATACTGTATCTAAATGGCAATCTGTATCTAAAACTTCAGATTTATACATATCTTTTTTTTTTTTTTGAGATGGAGTTTCGCTCTGTCGCCCAGGCTGGAGTGCAGTGGCGTGATCTCAGCTCACTGCAAGCTCTGCCTCCCAGGTTCACGCCATTCTCCTGCCTCAGCCTCCTGAGTAGCTGGGACTACAGACGCCCGCCACCACGCCCGGCTAAGTTTTTTTTTGTATTTTTAGTAGAGACGGGGTTTCAGTAGGCAGGATGGTCTTGATCTCCTGACCTCATGATCCACCTGCCTCGGCCTCCCAAAGTGCTGGGATTACAGGCGTGAGCAATCGCCCCCAGCCCGATTTATACATATCTTTTATGGGGAAATTCCACCTTATAAATACAGCCAAACAAAATAATAATAGATATGTAGAAGGATGCCTGTCAACACATTGTTTTCAATAGCAAAAGAATTGGAAACCAGTCTAATAACTGGATTTTTATTTTAAAGACAGGATTTTGCTATGTTGCCTAGCTGGGCTGAAGTGATCCTCCTGCTTCAGCCTCCAGAGTGGCTGGGACTACAGGTGTGTGTGCTACCGCCCAGCTTATCAACTAGATTTTTAAAAGTATTTTTTTATTGCAATGGGATACTATACAATCATTTATGTTATAAAAGGATATTTAATGACGGGATATATATTCAAAATGTAATATACAAGATGTATTATACAGAAAAATAAAGGACAACATGACAGTGGTTATCTTTGGATGGTGATGATTTCTTTGTCTCTAGAAATTTAGGTTTTCCATAAAGTGAAAGACTGTTGCAGAAAAGATGACTTAATGAATATTAAGATATTTCGCAAAACATCCCGGTATATTTCCCAAAACATTCCAGTATAACTTTGGTACTTACTAATGCCTTTCTCTTTGGGAGCAATCTTCTCCAAGTCTTTTAATTGAAATACATCTTTCTGTTTAAAGGGTTTTAAAGAAAATGAAAAGCAAGTATTTATTTTCTACTATGTATATTTTCTTTTTTAAAAATTTTTATTATGGGTACATAATAGTTGTATACATTTACAGGGTATGTGTGATATTTTGATATAGGTATACAATGTGTTATAATGAGATTGTGGTAATTAGGGTATCCATCTCTTCAAACACTTACCATTTCTTTGTGTTAGGAACATTCCAATTCCACTCTTAGTATTTTTAAATATACAATATATTATTGTTAACTATAGTCACCCTGTCGTGTTCTACTATATATTTATATATATATCATAATTTTATGTTCATGAAAAATTGTATTTAAAAAATTGGCCTGGAAATGAACAGTATAATAGAATCAAGCATTTTAGAGCTTATAAGAAACTCTTTGATTATCTCATTCCATACCCTCAATAGAACTTAAAATGAAGAGATTTTTGCATACATTTACAATTTGCATATATATACAATTTTTTTTTTTTTTTGAGACATGGTTTCACTCTATCGCCCAGATGGGAGTATGGTGGCACGATCATGGCTCACTGCAGCCTTGACCTCCAGGGCTCAAACAATCCTCCCACTTCAGCCTCCTGAGTAGCTGGGACTACAGACATGCACCACCATGCCAGGATAATTTAAAAAAATTTTTTTAGAGATAGGGTCTCATCATTTTGCCCAGGCTGGTCTTGAACTTCTGGACTCAAGCAATCCTGCCGTCTCAGCCTCCCAAAGTGCTAGGATTACAGAGATGAGCCACTATGCTTGGCCAGCAGCATATAATTATTTAAAGTTCTTGGAGATCTGAATATAAAGAACAATCTTCCCACTTAAGTATAAAAACTAGTTATAGGCCAGTCACGGTGCCTCCTGTCTGTAATCCCACCACTTTGGGAGGACTGCTAGAGCCCAAGAGCTGGAGACTGGCCTGGGTAACATAGTGAGACCACTCTTGCACCACATCTCTACAAAATCAAAAAAATTAGCTGGGTGTGGTAGTGCGTGCCTGTAGTCCTAGATACATGGGAGGCTGAGGTGGGAGAATCGCTTGAGCCTGGGAGGTTGAGGCTGCAGTAAGCTATGACTATGCCAGTATACTCCAGCCTGGGCAAGAGTATCGAGTAAGACTCTGTCTCAAAAAAAACAAAACAAAAATAACAAAAAACCACCATCCTAGTTATACTGGATCACTTGGTAACAGGAATGAATTACCTTTTCTGACACTTTAAGAAAACACAGACAGTGCTTTGCTTAACATGTATGACACTGCACAGATTTAGCAGTTCTAACTAAAAGCGAAACAGGCAACTGTCAAAATTTGTTTACATTTAAGGTTTTGTGGAAGAGCTATACCTAAACAATAGGGAAATTATACAATTCATGGCTACCTACCAATCATTCACATATACATGTTGCATGTCCACCATATGCAAAGCAAAACATTAAGGGAAGATATGCATGTAGAATATTTAAATCTTATGGCCAGAAAAAAAAAAAAAACCTGTCTAGAATATTATTTTCTACTGCTAATAAGCCTTGGTTGAAGTGGTGAAAAGAACTTGCATAACAAAAGTTAAATCATTTGAAAAAACTAAAGTATGTAGTAATTAAAACAGAAATATTGTGGCTGGGCATAGTGGCTCACGCCTGTAATCCCAGCACTTTGGGAGGCTCAGGCGGGTGGATCATTTGAGCTCAGGAGTTCGAGACCAGCGTGGCCAACATGGCAAAACCCTGTTTCTACTAAAAATACAAAAATTAGCTGGATGTTATGGTGGGCACCAGCAATCCCAGCTACTCGGGAGACTGAGGCACGAGAATCGCTTGAACCTGGGAGGTGGAGGCTGCAGTGAGCCAAGATCATACCACTGCACTCCAGCCTGGGCAACAGACAAAACAACAACAAAGAAACCCAGAAATATTTTGATTATTGTTATGAAAAAATTGGGATATGGTTCTTCCAAAAAAAACTTGAAAGGGCAATTGCAATTGGATAGAAATTACACTTTATAAAAATTTAAAATTTCTACTCATCCAAGGGCACTGTAAAGAAAATGAAATTACAAATACCAACTAGATTAAAATAATCGCAAAACATACACCTGAAAAAAGCCTGGTACTCAGGATATACATATATAAAGAACTCCTTTGAAGTACATAAAAAAGAGTTGATGGAGAGATAAGAAGTGGATAGATGAATATATATATGTGATAAAGTCAGTAGAATAAAATGTGAATGGTAGAATCTAGGTGGTAGGCATATGGGTATTCACCGAAAAACTAATCTTTGCTGTATGTTTGAAAACTTTCATAATAAAATGTTGAAAAAATTTCATCTCACTACACCTAAGAGTTAGTAAATTTAGGAAAATATTAAGTCATTGAACTCAGTGCAATTATGAGATCAATTTTTGCTCATCGAGGAATAAATTATTTAAACACAATACTTTAGAATCCCAGGGAACACGTAATAAATTACTGACTTTAAGTCTTTAATGCATTAGAAACATCAGTTAATCAAACCTCTTTGCAAATACTTTAAATTCCCTAGAAAAAGAACATGAACCATTGAGATATCTGCCTAAATGCAGTCACCAAGGAAGAGCTCCAGATGTACTGGCTGCCCCAGTGGGGCTGCTGTATAAATAAACAGGCTTGGAAAGAAGTAGCCTCAGAACTGAAGTGCGGTCATTGAAGTGGACAGAGCAAATGATCTCAAGCAAATCTTAGTTCTTAGACTCCCCAGCATTAAGCAGAGATAATCAAGGAGGGATGAAGACAACGTAAAAAGAACTATGTGTAAGATACCATGGAAGACATATAATCCTAGATAATATCGTTGTTTTTTTGTTTTTGTTTTTGTTTTAAAGATAGGGTCTCACTCTGTTACCTGGGCTAGAGTGCCTGAGTGACAGAGTGTGATCACGGCTCACTACAACCTCAAACTCTTGGGCTCAACAGATCCTCCTGCCTTGGCCTCCCAAAATGTTGGAATTACAGGTGTGAGCCGTGGCACCTGGTCCTAGATAACATTTAATAAAGCACTTATGACCTGGGCATTGTTTAATCATATTATCTGATTTAATCCCCATACCAACACTGTGAGCTGGGTACTATTATCATCTTTAAGAGAAGAAGAAACAGACAGAGAGAGGTCAAGTAGCTTGCTCAAAGGTCACAAAGCTATTGAGTTAAACAGGTTCCAGATGCAAGCTTTCAATTACTGAGCTATACTGTTCTCATGTTCTTCCTAAGTGCAACGGGCAAAGAATTTATTACATTAGCAGCTCCAAAACCCACACACACACACACACACACACACACACACACACATATATATCCATCCATACATGATCATGTCTATATCTCTTTTTCTCCATTTATATATTTATATTAAATTATCTGGGCATAAGCATGGCCATTCCAGAGATCTGTGTGCCAATGGAAAGCTACTCATTTAAGTGTTTGCTGAAGTAATTTTTTAAAAAGCTCAAAACATTTATTGGTGGCCTATTTTGTGCCTCAAACAGTCCCTGAAGGTTCTTACCCTCTCTGTGAGTTGTCATTATTACCAACGACTGTGTTTTTAAAAGGTTTCCAAAACCTCACAGACGGCCCACTTATGATTAGAAGCAATATAGTATATGCTGCTTCATTAGTTGATTTTCTAATTTGATTAAAAAGGTAATATTTGTTCACTATAGGTAACAAAGAAAAGACTGTAAAACAAAATCCACCTGTATCTTACCATTGTTAATATTTGTCATTATGCCTTGTTTTTTATATTCTACATTTTCTACTTAACATTAAATTATAACCATTTTCCCATGGCATAAGTCTTGAAAAGGGGGCTACTACTGACATCTATAGAAAATCAAATTCTGTAACAAATCCTTGAGTAGCCATATTTGATTTTGTTGGAATTTTTACTTGCCAATTGCAACAAAGAAATTAGAATCCAGATTCCTGAATCTGAATTCCAGAATCCATGCTTTTCACTCTGCACCATTATTGGTGATTTGCTTTGAGATGTTGAAGCAAATCTAATATTTATCAACTTTTGACATCAGTCTGGATCCCGGATATACCATATCCCATTCATGAAAGAACAAATGAAAGGGCCTCCATTACTTTTCCCAAATCTCTTATACTTTTCAATTCCGTCAAAAAACTGATAGACTAAATGAGCAGCAACTGATTAGGCTATAATGAAAAAAAGAAACAGGAATATATGAAATAAATCAATCAGTACAATTAATTCCCAGCTTTATGGAAAACCTCACTAATTACTGAACTTCCTTAAACTGCTGATCCTCAGGGTCTTTCATGTTTTGATGTTACTGAGGACAAGCTTTAAAATTTTTCGGTTAGAAACAGCCAATTTTTATATTAGAGATAATTAATAATATTGTAAATGACAAAATAATTTCCCCAACCACTCTCCTCAGCTTTCTACTGTCTTGAAGGAATTAAACCTACTTTTCTTGCTGAGACCATAGGAAAAATATTTCAACTCAGCAGAAGAATTGCTATGATTTTCACAGAGACTTCACCAATTTATCTTCATAACCATATCATCATCATAATATGATACCCTGTTCTGAATTGCCAATGACTTTAAGAACAATAAGATTATACTTAGTGGGCAAATACCGTGTATTTTGCTTTTTTTTTTTTTTTTTTTTTTTTTACTAAGAATCTACCTTAAAGTGAAAAGGGATTTTATCAATTTAATATTCACTTTTACCACTTTTCCCCATCTTCTTCACATTTGTATATGGTGAAAATAGCCAGTAGACTGGGGCCAACTAGGCTTTGCAGGTCCTGCCAAGCCATATGAAATCGGTGTTTTTTTAGTTCAAAGATTTATGTGGCCTTTAACCTGAAGACAAAGAAAAGCCTTCCAGTAACAGGGTAAAGCCATGAGACAATAGGCTCTAGAGCCAGGTACCTGGGTTTGAACTCTGGTTCTGTCACTTAGGAGATGAAACTTTAAACATATTTCCTGTTGGTGGCAGGCACAAATATCTGGAATAAATGGAGGCCTGTGTACCATCGACTATGTGTTACACTATAGACAGACTTAAAATGTAAAGACATAGTATTTGGTACTCCCTCTGAAATCAAATGATCCTCCCTGGTTTGAATCCTGGAATTATGGCTTCTATTGTTTGAGATCCAGGACTGGTTGGCACCTAGGCAGCACTCAGGAGATGTGGGCTTTCATCATTATTATTTTTCAGGCAGAAAGAGGAGACAATCAAATATACGCATCAGAAGATTCTAGTGCCAGTATGCAGGACTGCTTGGGTGAAAAAGACTCTATCAACAGTGGGATGTGGTTTTTCACACTCCATAACTCACAGGAACCACAAATATTTGCAGAATCTTATCCATTCTTCAAGAAATTGATCAGTATTGATGTTTAACAAGGAGGGGACAGTTAACATTGGATGACATATACTTAAGATGAAAATTACACAAAATTGTAAGTGTTAAAGAAAATGACTTACTGTTTCAAAAAATATTTCCATCATGCGAGTTCTCTTTTCTTCTGCACTCAGTCCTTTTTTCTTTGACTAAAGCAAAAAAATTAAAAAGTAAACAATGCTTTTAAACACATTTTGAAAACAACTGGATTTGCAACATTTGAAATTTTATGCATGGGCTTATCTGATACCAACAGGTTTGATACTCTCAAAGTCAGACCTAAAGACTCATTTTAATTACTATCTGCCAACCACTGTGGTAGGTGCTGCCAAGATGGTAACTGTAAATTGAGATAGAGCCTGGCATTTTGTAGAAATTCAGTATTTATAAAGTAAACCAATGATAAGCCACTGTATTGACCTTCCAAAGGCTTACAATCTCTCAGAGAAAATATATAGATGCAACTATTTATAGCTAATGAACAGCTACATGCACCAGTTGTTACATAAATACCCAGAACACAATGAATTCCACCATGCAGAGGAAGAAGGCATACCTAAGGACAGAGATTAAAAGGATTTTGGCAAATTGATAAATGGTTAGAAGCACATCTTGGGGAGACCACATACAGGCACAATGTTATGGAAGTACATGGAATTCCCCAGAAAGATAAGCAGTGGGGGATAGTTATTGTATGAAGTATGTAGGGGCAGTAGCAGATGGGATGAGAAAGGTGTGGGGTCAGGTTATGGAAAGCTGACTGTCCAGCTGACAGTGGACTTCATTCTAGACAATGAGGAGCTGCTGAGTAATTTCTAAAGCAGACTAGTGACAAGATTAGAGATGCATTTTAGTTAAGTTAATTATAGCAGCAATGTGGAAGACAAGATGGAAGGAGGAAAGGCCTATCCAAGTAGAAAACGGAAGCCCACTCAGGTTATTCTTCTGTAATACCCTTTAGCCAATTTGAAATTAAGACAATATGTAGCTGAAATATATGTTAATAATAAATTTTACAATATGTTGTATATAGAATATATAAAGCTAAATCTTAAGTTAAAAGAGAAAGGAGCCAAATTTCCTCCAAACCAAAGGTTTACAGAAAAAAAAAAAAGAGTGAGAACTATCACCTCCAGTTCTCTAATAAAAAATTCCACACTAATATTTATGTGATCTGCATCTTTCTCAAAAATTGTAGGAGATTATAAAGAAACATAAATTGTTTGCTTAAAAAGCAGACATAAAACAACAGTTAAAGACTGCCCCATCCAACCAAAAACGTCATCAGAAAACCTGAGTTTACATAAGTGAAGACAAGGATTTGGAATTGCCATTGTGACTACATACTGGAGTGAGTGAGTCTTAATTCTTGTAAAACCTAGAAACCCACTAACTTGGCTGGGCAGTGGCTCACACCTGTAATCCCAGCACTTTGGGAGGCTGAGGCTGGAGGATCACTTGAGGCTGGGAGTTTGAGACCAGCCTGGGCAACAAAGCAAGACACTGTCTCAAAACAAAACAAAAGCCCACACAAAAAAAACACAAAACAACAACCCACTAACTCATTCCCACAGGAATAAAATGATCAGGTGTTTCTTGATGAGTAATATGGGTAAATAAATAGCTTAAAGTTTATATTTTTCTCTTCTTCCTCGGTCCACTCTCAAACAGTTTTTCTGCTAGGTTTGACTACTGATCCCATCTCCTAATACCTTATCTTTGATTTCATTTGCTTTCATGGTTTTAATTAACACTGATGCTGAGACCTCAAATCTTTACATTCACCCCTGGGTGTGCTCCTGAGCTTCAGTCTCATGCAGCTACCCGCCTGCTGGACAAACTTCAACTCCATCAGTCTAAACTGAACTCTTCCTCTCTCATACCTACTCCCCACAAACTTGCTGTTCTAGACCTTGAGTCTCAGATACTATCTCGTGACCCAAGCCAGAAGCCTGACAGTCATCCTAGGTACCTTCACCTCTCTTATCTCACATCCAACCAATCACCAAGTTCTGCCAGTTTCAGCATTTAATTATTTCTCTTATCTGTCCTGTCTGTTCTATCTCTACTACCACTGCCTCATTCAGGCCTTCATCATCTATCTCCTGCAATATACCTCCAAGTCCCCTAACCACACTTTGACTCACCCTCTATGTTCACATTCCACACTGGGAAAACGTAAATAAGACCTTTTCCCCCCCTTCCTCAAAACCCTCCAGTGGCTCCCAGACATCCAGACGTATCTGAGTACCCCAGTATGATATACAAGGCCCTTTATCACCTAACCCCAACCTACCTTTTATAGCCTCTTCCACCACACCCCACCTCAAATTTTGCCGTTAACAGTATGGAGACCTAAGCAACTTGTAACACAAAAAGAGCTTGTAATTATCTACTGGAAGAATGCTCTCATTTCCATCCTGAAAAAAAATGTTCCTCCACCTAGAACATCCTCACTTCTTGCCTAGTCAAAACTCCAAAACATCTCCCAAGGCTTAGTTTAGGCACTCTCCCTCCAGAACTTCCCTGAGTTCACAGGCTAAGCATGTATTCCCAGAACACACCTTCATCAAATCACTCACTACATTGAAAAGATGTTTACTTGTCTCTCTCAGCACACTGAAAAAATTCTTCAGAACATGAACTGCCTTTGCGGTTCCAGGGCTTAGTGCCAAGTTAGACAGGGGAGACATAAAGCTCTTAATTTTAGGACCATGTATCTAAAGCCCCCAACTTTAAAATTTGAGGCTGCTCAGGCTCCTAAGCCCCCCAACACCTACCATACTCCCATAGATATGATAACAGGTGAATTAATCGTAGTGAATTCAGTGACATCATGTACTGCCTGGCTTGGAGAGATAAATCAGAGCAATTTCAGGGAAGCAAACTTCAGGAACCCATACAGACCTGCTCACTAAACCTAGGGCTGAGAGCTAGGGTCCAGGACTGCTCTATTTGCCTCCCTTCATTCTCGCCTCTGCAGTATCTGATAAATCAAGCATGAAATTCATAACAGTTAGAAGACTCCTTCAACATATTTTTCTAGTCCAATAGGTCCTAAACTGCCATACATTAGAATCACCTCAGGAGTTTTTTAAAAATACCCATGCCCAGGCTCATCTCAAATGAATGGAATCAGAATCTCTGGAATGGGACCTGGGCAACATATTTTTTAAATCCTCCAACATATTTTAAAAATCCTCTCCAACATATTTTTTAATTGTGCCCCAGGGTTGAGAACCCTACTTTTGTCAGCCCAGAATCTGAAGGCCATGTCAAGGGCGCTGTGGGGCAGTGGGAATTCCTTTAGAACTTCAGTCTGTGGCTGCACTAGCAGAAAGCAGATCCTGAAGTGTTAGGAAAGACTCCTAACATTTTGATATTCGAAACAGCTCCTTGCACTCCACAAGAATCTGCCCCCCAGAGGCAGGCAATGAGGAGAATCTAGTGTCCTGGGGTACCCAGTTTTAGGAAAGCTCTCAACACTCAGCTCAGCAGCTATGAAAGTTACTCAAGAAATGTGGATGAGCTGTATCATCCATTTACATTGTTTTCAGGCTGATTTATTCATCAGTCTCTTTAATGACTAGAAATAATTTCTATTATTAACCACAGTAGGAGTATCATAGCCAGAATTAAAATAACTAATGTAAAAAGATGCCATATTAATACTCATATTTAGAAACTTCTCAAAAACCAATGAAGATTTATTTAATATTTAATTAAGACTAGGAAAAACCTGATAGTATAAGTTAGAGATGCATTCAAATTATTAAGTAAGGAGACTCAAAACCTGACTCAAGGACTATGAAGCTTTCTGGAAGTATTTTAAACCACTTAAAAAATCATGTTATCTGAGGAACCTTCTCAATTAGAAGTTATGAAATTCCTACAGCCAGCCCTACTAATCAATTACGATAAAATTATGAAGACTTATTAAGTAGACGTCACTGCTGCTCTCAGAGTTCAGCACTGCACTTCTCCAATTTCAAAAATTGCCTGAACTCATTAACTATTTACTTAGGATGCCTAACCAAATGAAAACAGCTATTAATTCATAATCAATCAAAAGTTTACCTTTGACCAACACTAAATTTATTTCTTGATCACATATTAAAAAACAGGAAGTCCACATCAAAAGCTTTAATATTTTAAAAGGATTCTCTATTATCAGAGGTAAGCTTCTGAAGAGTTAATACATTTTATTAGCGGGTGATTCATGTGTAGAGAGATAGATTAGGTAAAAGGACAACGCGCGTTTGAGCTACACAGTTCTCCAAGTCAGTTATACGAGGCCAGCAACTCTGCAGAGAAAAATGGTAACACAGAAGGGCACTGCTAACAGATTTGTTTTAACTGTAGTCCTGTTTGGCTTCTTAGAGCACTTTACGCCCAGGTGGCTGGGTTGTTAGTTTAACCACAAAGAAGCCGTTATCATTTATAACTACATCTGGACAAGTATCTTCAAATAAATGCCATACAACTGGATCCTGGTGTCCCACCCCGCCCCCCTTAGCTCGGCAACATTTAACGGCCACGTAAGTAAATGAAGATATTAAAATCTTAGATCCATTTAACCAGGTGTTGATTCTTCGCCAACTGAAGCAGAAAAAACGGCATGAAACTTTGAAGGTTTATGAAAATGATTTGATGAGCAGAAAGACGTTAAGCTCACAAAGTCGATCTGGAATCTTACCGGGACTTAACCGATCATGACGTACGAGGAAGCCTAATTCAGCGCAGAGCGTCCTTAAAAAAGCAACAGCGCCCTACACAACCAGCAGCGCCCGGCACAAGAGCAGCGACTCCTGCCCTTTGGCAGAAACCGGGGCGTTTTCACAGAAATCGACTAATTGGCACACAGTGAAGATCCATTAGGTAACTCGAAACTGAGCAGTTCTGGAATGTGCTCTACGTATTACAATACAGAAAACCACTCAATGGTGACAAACCAGGAGTGCGCTTTGGGATCAAGACGTTCGCTCCCCGCAGTCCCTCCCGCCCACTTGCGCTTTCTCTCCCCGTTCTTAATGGAGGGGGCTACACCACGCGGGGCCGAAGCTGGAGGCGTAGGGAGCCCAGGTTCTCAAGGGCCCCGTGGTCTTTTAGATAAATCCGGGTTGGTGAGGTTCTCGGGTCACGTTCGCGAACGCTTCCCGCGTTCTAACCTAACCCGCCCGAACGGGCCCTGGGGACACACGCGGGGTGCAGCCGGCGGGGAGGCCGCGGATGCCCCCGCGCCTCGGGATTCCGGACGGGAGCGGCGGGGAACGCCGCAGAGTGCGGAGTGGCTGCGGCGGGGCCGGGCTGGGTCCCTACAAGGTGAGGCCGAGAGCCGGGCGCCCGCTCCCGCGGCCCAGCATGGCGGTGAACGTCAGGCTGGGATCCACACGCAGCCGAGGGGCGGCGAAGCCCACACACTAGGGAGGAAGAAGACGCGGGACCGTAGCCTCAGTCCTTACCATGGCGCGGGCGCAAGGGATTCCGCTGGCTGGGCTTGGGCTTGGGGCGAGGGGCGGGACAGGCCAGGGCGCGTTTGATTTTGGCGCCGACGACGCCTCGGGGGCGGAGCAGCGAGACGGTGGAGGTGGGGGAAGAGGCCCGTCCTCGCTCGCGCGGCGCGCGGCGCGCAGCGACCCCTAGCGACCGATCCGAGCCGCCAGTCGGGGAAGGGGCGCGGGCCTGGGGCCGGGGCTGGGGGAGCCTGTCCGCGTCTCAGTGGATGGGTTGCAGAGCTGCCTCCGTCTCCTCGGTATTCTGTGAATGTGACCTTTTTTTTTTTTTAAAGGACATCTTGCCTTTGCTTTTACTGCGTTTTCTTGGCGCCGCAGAAATGTGGCCTAAGTTTGGATGTAAAAAATAGAGGCGTTTAGGCTGTTGAGGAAGGAAACGCTGCCTCCATCCTTCCGGATTTGTCCTGTCTGGGGCGGACTGGATTCCTTTCTCGTCTTCTAATCTGACCCCTCATCTTCTCCCTAGCCACTACCCACTGCTTTCCAGCTTTTCAAATCCTGTGTATGTCTGTTTGTTTTTCCCTTAGGTTTTAAAAAAGAAGGAAACAACGGAATGAATTTCAAATCAAAATGGTCAAAAATACGCTACTTCATGGCTTGAGAATAGATCCAGATTCATAGCAAAAGCTCAGGCCCCTGAAAGTGCTGAAAAATTTTAACTGAGAATTCAATTATTTTGAAAATTATTCTATGGTGTTTTGAACCATTTTTAGGTGTAAGAAGTACGGCCGGGCGCGGTGGCTCACACCTGTAATCCCAGCAATTTGGGAGGCCGAGGCGGGCAGATCACTTGAGGTAAGGAGTTTGAGACCAGCCTGGCCAACATGGTGAAAACCCATCTCTAATAAAAATACAAAAATTAGCCAGGCGTGGTGGCGGGCGCCTGTAATCCCAGCTACTCGGGAGGCTGAGGCAGGAGAATCGCTTGGACCCAGGAGGTAGAGGTTGCAGTGAGCCAAGACCGTGCCACTGCACTCCAGCCTGGGCGACAGAGTGAGACTGTGTAACACACACACACACACACACACACACACACACACACACACACACACACAGTATAGTAAGTCGTGTAGATGCTATAAGAGTAGCATCTAAAATCGGAATTTATGTCCCCTGTTGCTTCTGCTGGAGGCAGAGGAAGGGGTACATTGAATTGCAGAGTTCCATTAATTTGGTTTTTCCTGTAAGAGTTATACCATGTAATTGATGGTACATAAGGTAATTTTAAAATGATAAATGAGTACATTAAGTAACTACAGTAGTGGTATATAAATTTTTGCTATTTGGGGAAAGCCTTGTCTTAATTGGCTCTCAGGCTTGTTGCAGGTGACTGGTGACTATCTGAGGCCAGTGGCGCTGCGGCAAAAAAATTTACCAAGACAGTTGTAAGTAAAGAAAGGCAGAATCATTAGAGAAAGCATGAAAATACGTTGCAAGGGAGCAATGGGCAGAATCAGCAGAAAAGGAGCTGACTGCAAGGAAACAAAGGCTTGCTGGGGATTTTATAGAATAGTGCTTACACTGTATACAGAAGAGGGCTTTGTGCAGTACTAATGTTACGGTCCCAAGTTTTCCTACGCCCCTGCCTCTAAAGCGACACAGTGCAAAAGCCTGCCCTGGGACAGTAACAAATTGACCCAAACAGGTCTTCTCCTGGGAAAAATGAGTGCTAAATGGATATAAAAAAGGTTTGGTCACTTATGCTGCATCTGTATCCTAAGTGTCACTGAGAGCTGCTGTGACAGTTCTCTGAGATTCCTGGTGTGCACTGCAGTCTTGATCAACCAAACCTGGGAATGACCACCACCTAGGAAAGGAGACACATTATACTGCCTCTGGTTCCTTTGCATTTTCAGTACAAATACCTCAAACCTCAGATAACCTTCTGATGCCCTTTCCTTGACATTCTGAAAAGCATGACCTATAGGAGCAGCTTATTTATTTACTTTTTCTCTTTTTTAAAATTTTATTATTATTATACTTTAAGTTTTAGGGTACATGTGCACAACGTGCAGGTTTGTTACATATGTATACATGTGCCCTGTTGGTGCGCTGCACCCATTACCTCGTCATTTAGCATTAGGTATATCTCCTAGTGCTGTCCCTCCCCCCTCCCCCCACCCGACAACAGTCCCTGGTGTGTGATGTTCCCCTTCCTGTGTCCATGTGTTCTCATTGTTCAATTCCCACTTATGAGTGAGAACATATTTATTTAGAGTTGGAGTTTCGCTCTTTTGCCCAGCCTGGAGTGAAGTGGCATGATTTTGGCTCACTGCAACCTCCAACCCCCAGGTTCAAGCGATTCTCCTGCCTCAGCCTTCTGAGTAGCTGGGATTATAGGCGCCCGCCACCACGCCCGGCTAATTTTTGTATTTTTAGTAGAGATGGGGTTTCACCATGTTGGCCAGGCTGGTCTCGATCTCCCAACCTCGGGCGACCCACCCGCCTTGGCCTCCCAAAGTGCTAGGATTACAGGCGTGAGCCACCGTGCCTGGCAGGAGGAGCTTATAAAGGAAATAGGAAAACAAAGTCAAGTCACTTGGAAGAGACTGAGGAAAAAGTCTACAATGTAGGAAAAGAAGTAGGAGAATGCAAAACCAAGAGAGGAGAAAATTTTAAAAGAAAAACTTTAGACAAATTAAATGAGTTCCACCCTGCAACTTGGCCAGGGAGGTTTTTTGTTGTTGTTGTTTGTTTTGTTTTTTTGAGAGAGGGTTTCACTCTGTCACCCAGGCTGGAGTGCAGTGGCGCAATCATGGTTCACTGCAATCTAGAACTCCAGGGCTCGAGGGATTCTCCTGCCTTGCCCTCCCAAGCAGTTGGGACTACAGATGTGCATAACTATGCCTGGCTAATGTTTTTTAAATTTTCCATAGAGATGGTGTCTCCCTATGTTGCCTAGGCTGGTCTAGAACTCCTGGATTCAAGCAATCCTCCTGCCTTAGCCTCCCAAAGTATTGGGATTACAGGTGTGAGTCATGCCTAGCCAACAGGAAGTTTTTATAGACAGAAAAGGGAAGTGAGTTACAGAAATAGCTTGACTGATTACAGCTCCTTGTTTGAATCGTTTGGCTACTGTCGGCAGCCTGTGGGCTGAAGCTCAGCTACTTGTGATTGACTGAGGATTGGGGGTTTGTTATACACCATGCTTGGTTTCCAGTTTGTCTGTGTACCAAGTTAGGTTGCAGTTCCTTACAACTCCTTAGGTAGGAACTCAAAGTATGGAGACAGCCTCAAGCCAATGGCCTCCTGCTTATTTAACAATTTTAAGGAAGAAATAGTCAACATTATCAACCTGTCAGTCACAACACAGCTTCTGAGTTAGAAATGACAGTGCAATCATGTCATTTATGTAGGGCATCGTTCTCAATGGGATGACATCAAAACGGATTCCTGGGAGACAAAAAGATCTTAGATGGTTTGTGCTCCAGTGGTTTGTGGCTCTCAGTACATAAACAGATGTACAGTATATCTCTGGTATTAAAATTTCATGGGACTGGGGATGGCATTGTGAACAGGGAAAAAACATTTAAAAAGGTTCTTTATGGGGATGGTAGTGAGAAAAAAGGTTGAGAAAGACTGGTGTCTAGTAAATATATAATTTATCATCTGAACTGAGACACTTCTGAGAACGGAAGGGAATGCTATTCCTATTTATGCTAGGACACAGGCATAAAGAGGATTGTCCCCATCATCTATCTGATAACTTGGAACTTCCATTATACTTTATTAACCCTTGTCCGTGGCTCTTTAATTTTCCCCGTTTTATAGTTATTCTTTTAATCTTTCCATCTGGAATGTAAACTCCTTAAGAACAGGCACAGTAACATATTCTTTATAACTGTGCCTCATCAGTAATTTCTTCTTGAGAAATTCTGTGGTCTTGCCATATCAGACTATTTGTTATTCCCTGAACAACTCATGCTCTGGTGCCCTCTTTTAGCACAAGCCTGGGGGGAGTCTGAGTTCCAGGGTGACTCCAGGTGCCTGTGAGGGTCTACACTCACCCAGCAAGTATCCTTGTGGCCAAGAGAGTATAACATTAAGTAGCAAATAAAAAACACTGTGACTAGTGGAGACACCACAGAAGAAAGGAAAATGTCTTTTTCATACTTCTTGAGCAAGGGGCCTTGCATTTTCATTTTGCACCAGGCTCTATAAATTATGTAGCTAGCTCTATATATATTCACTTATTTGTCTCATCCCAGTAACATAAAAGTCTGTGAGAAGAGGAGCTTTTTTTGTTTACTGCTATTCCTTAGTGAGACTAACATAGTACCAGAACATTCTACACCCAGTAAATATTTGCTAATGAATAAAGCAGTTTATGGTACTGTAAGTATCTGGTCTGTTTCTCCAAGCAGGCTGTAAGCTCTGTGAGGGTGCAGGCTTCAGTATTCATCCTGGTATCCCATCCACCTAGCCAAAAGGCTGGTGGACCAAAGGTGCTTAGACGTTTGTTTGGTCAGTGACTTAACAGTGAAAAACAGACAGAAGAGTGAGTAGAACATTAAATGTCCACTTGCCCTTCCAGTCTCCTTAGGCAAAACTGAACTCGTTCTCTCCTCTGGAAAGGGATGCATCTGGCTTCATGTGAAATGTGCTCCTGGAGGACAATCTCAGATATGTTGAACTAAAACATGGGGCAAATGGCTTATGGAGGGACCCACCCTCTCTCTGATTCTGAAAACCTCCAAGGAGCCCATGATGGTGGCCTGCTTGGGTAAAAGAAAAAACAAATGAAGAATGGAAGTAGAATTCAATAATATTAACATTTACAGTTCATCATCAGCAGTGTCACATTTGGTCTTTTTTTAAAGAGACAGTCTGTTAACTATGTTGCCCAGACTGGTCTTAAACTTCTGGGCTCGAGTGATCCTGCCACCTCAGCCTCCCAAGCAGCTGCGACTCCAGGCGCTGCTGCCATGCCTAGCTCCATGTTAGGTCTTTCTAATGTCTGTTGTTTCATCTCTCCTTCCAAGACTGACTTAGGTGTAACCTCTTTCAGAGTTTCCATCTATGCTGGATTTTTTTTAACCCTCAAGAAAACAAAACACATTTTTATTGTGTTCCATCATTGTTCACAATCACGCCTGTAATCCCAGCACTTTGGGAAGCCCAGGCAGGGGATTGCTTGAGCCCAGGAGTTCAGACCATCCTGGGCAAAGTAGTGACCGCATCTCTTAGAAAAAATTTTAAAAATTAGCCAGGCGTGTTGGTGAGTGCCTGTAGTCCCAGCTACTTGGGAGGCTGAGGAGGAAGGACTGCTTGAGCCAGGGAGGTCGAGGCTGCAGGGATCCATAATCACACCACTGCACTCTAGCCTGGGCAACAGAGCCAGACCCTGTCTCAAAAAAAAAAAAAAAAAAAAAGGATAGTAAGGTTGTTCTACTTCTATAACTTTCTAAATGTACATGTTCTACACATGTATCAGGATTTTCCAAATTCCTACTTAAGATACATCCTAAATACTAATGGATTATTAATGTCATAACAAAAATTTTCTTGAGCTTTTCCTCACTAGTATAAATAGTCTGGTTGCAGTATTGCCATCTTCCACAGATTCCAGGACGTTCCTCAATTTCCCTTCAGGTAGAGAATATATTAAATATTCACTCTGCAAATGGAGAAATATTAAATAAATAAATATTCACTCTGCAAATGGAGAAAACAAGCTTTAATATAATGATTTGAGATTTTGTGCATGGTAAAGAGATACACATGAATCCTGTTTCTCCTATGTTTCAAGACAGAATTAATTGAAAGTTTCATTGTAGACTAAAGCATCCAAAATACTGTGGTACGTATGTAGCTACGAACATACAAACACTTTGATGCACAGCGTTCATTCTTTTCTTTAAATAGGCAGTCAACATTTTGATTCATAAAAGAACAAATGACGAGAATATATCAGTATCAATGTCAGAGAGTGCAAGACTTAGTGTTCTATACATAAAACATATGAAACAGACCTATAAAGATGGAATGTACAAAATCTAAAAAGAAAACAAAGCAAAAAAAAAAAACCCTTCATATTCATACATAGGCTTGAAAGTCTATAGAATTGAGAACGATATAAAGAATTCTATTACCAGAATACACTCCATTGATGACAGAACATTCCCATGTCATAAAGCAAAAGCATTGAGTTTAAGGCTGTGTTGCTTTCAAAGTTAATGGAAGTGCTGTACATTCATTGGAACAACATAGCCAATTTATTAATCTATTCTAGAATATTAATAGCTTTCATACATTCTCCACAAACAGACCACACAATCACTGCCACACAATTCATCTTTAGAAAGTTTTTAAGCATCATGATTTGTAGCTTACTGTCATTGAAAACAAAACAAATAATTCTTTATTTATACCAAACAAATCTTTGATGGGCACTTAGTTTCCTTTATGGCAATACTAGATTTCTAGTTATCAAAAATATTAAAGTAATTATAAAGTTTAAAACCCTGCAACATTTACAGAAACCAACAGTATTACCACTTTTGCTTTTAAGCTAAATTAGATAATGTTTGCATGAAATAGCTTTCATTTTTTCCTACCTGGAGATGTCTTGTTTTTAAATTATTAAATTATCAAACTAAAAATACTCCTCCCTTTTCAGAAGCTAGTGAATAGAGAGGATACTATAGAGTCTACAAAAAGATTTTTCCCATTTGAAGTAATCTGCAGATTACCTAATGTTTATTTACTACTTCCTCCAATTAACTAAGTAGGTATTACCAAAGCATTTCTGTTAACCCTTCAGTGCTAAGGATTCACAGATACTTGCTAGTGTACTGCTATTCCAGTTAACTCCATGTTAGGACATACCCTGTATATTTAGTAGTGGAAGCAAGTGTGTTCTAGCTGCATGGATCTGGAGTATTTATTTGCCTCAAATCTAGTCACAGTAAATTAAAATAAGGAAACTTAGGGACTTGTTTAGTTCTGGAGACTAAAGTTTGATCAAAATACTAAGTACCATTAAAAAAATGGCAAACAGTCATAAAGGACTTGTAGTCATGTATTTCTGGATGGTCAAGTGACTCTCTGCCTCCCCATGTCCAGCAAGGGGGGCTGGGGGTCTGTACCGGGAGGAAATGCATCGTCACTGACCTTGAAATCCCAACCAGCAATATTTTGCCTTACGTGCCCAGGGGAAATTTGAATGAGTAATTTTTCAGTGCTACTTATCATGAATGTATGACAGGTTCTATACACTTGACAAAGAGAAATCAAACAATAATGGTAGCCCAGAAAAAAGCCACTTATTTTAATATCCTTCTCAGTTTACCAGAAACCATTTTCCATAGAATGTGACAAAATTTCATTTAAATTTTGTCTACTTGTATCATATCAGCAGCACTTTCCCCCAAAAATATGCTTACCAAGAAATACAGTAAATGCACATATGTATCCAAGTGTGAAATGTTATCTATACTTTAACATATATAATCACATATTTTTTGGAAAAAGTATAGTGTTTCCTGGAGTGCCCATAGCGTGTGTTTTAGCAACACATAGTGGAGCAGGTCTGAATCAAACTATTCTTTCATTCCAGTTTGTGCCAATATTGACATGTAAAAAAATTAGCTTTGTATTCAGTCTACTATTGAGATATCTAGCCTGATAGGATATGATATGATGGCTGGTTAGACTGTAAGTTAATTTCTAAGTTCACAAATATAATTTAAATTTTGTGCAAAAAACCTCTTTAAATCAACTAGTTTTAAGATCAACAGCCTGGGACAGAAGGAATCTAAATAGAAAGCCATTTTTACTTGTGAAAATAAACTAAAATTAATGTAACCAATTTAAAAAGTTTCTTTTAAACAATCTAGACAAGAGTCTAGCCTGTCTTTTGTGCAGAATGTTAGTACATGGCAAAATGAAATTCCCACCCCAGAATGTCAGCTCTGAGGGGGCAGCGATTTTTACCTGTTTTGTCCATCACTGTATTTCTAGTGCTTAAAAGAGTACTTGGTACCTAGTAGGTACTCAGTAAATATGAATGTTTAAATTCAAAGATGTATCTCACTGATGTTAGGAAACAGTGTCTTCATTTAACATTCTAAAAAGTTATTGAGTTTTATAGCTTTATCACAGACAGGCTCAAATATTTTTTAAAACTCTACCTAACTAAAAAAATATTAAACCTAAATGTAAATCTTCCTGGAAAAACCTTTTTTCACAGGTTGATTTGGGCATAATAAATTTAATAGACAATTTGAAGTAGCTAGATTTCCCTTCTAAATTTTAAGAAGTCCTATATAGAGAATGACTGAATTATAAATTAATAAGCAATAAACATCACATTCATATAATTATACATAGGGGAAATGTTTTCTTATAGTACAGTTCTAAGGTGCTTTCAGTGAAGAAGACCCCAAAGTCACTATCGAAAATGTCAAACATGACATCCTATTTGGTAGAACTGAGTAGAAAATTAAACAGTGGAAATAGACCACAGCTTATTTTACAGTACCAATGACAGATGAACGATTGACTAAATAGTTCTTAACGTTTCTCAAAATGCATTTATATTTAAATTAAATATAACTCAAGTTCAACTTTTATTTTGACCTGTTGGGTTTTTATGTGTGTGTGTTTTTTTTTTTTTTTTTGAAAGCACAGAAGGCCATTTTCTGACTAAAAGTCAGCCACCACCGTCATTCTTGGAAAATGGCAAAAATTAAATCTGCTTTAGGGCTTGCTCCACTGGGACGGCTTTAAACTGCTTAGTAAAGGAATGTGCTGAAGAATGGCTGGACGAAGCTTCTGTCTTTCAGAGTGCTGCCTATTTCAATACACCAAAGATTCAGCTATATATATGTGTGTGTATATATATATATATATATATAATACATTCTATCTTACCCTAATCATGTATACATAGTCCCTTGACACCTCTACTATTCATTAAACAATGATAAATAACCATAACATGCCCTTACCTGTAATGCTTTCAAGATAACACAACTTTGGTAACACTTGCTTTCTAAGGGGAAATCATTAATAAATCACATGCCTTTGGTTGACACCATCAGTCCTCCAAAGGGCTACTTATGGCTCTCTGTCCTAGGATACTGGTGTCCTACTACATGTGCCGACATTTGCAGGAGGTAAAGCTTTCGCTTTCATGAAGTCGAAGAGAAGAGACACGTGTGAAAACATGGTACATAAAACATGACTAACTTTTTCTTGATTACATTCCAGTGCAATGATCTGGAGTTAACAGGGCAGTTTGTTTCCCAAAAGGTAGCATTACTTTTGTAATATGCTTTTCAAAACATTAGAAATTTCAGGTTTCCCTGAAGAAGTACTTTGTTTTCTGATACAAGGTGAGCCAAAGGGGTGGTGAAAAGAACACACAAAAAAGGATCTTTGTCTAACCCAGAAAGGTTGAGAAATTTGCACTGATTCTTAAGTTCTGAACTCCAGAGGCCTGCTAATCAGAGCTGGAATCATTTTGCAAGACAGCCTTACTTTTTCTAAAGTAATTTATATGTAGTTGTTGATAACCAAAAAAATGTCACAAGAGTAATACCTACTGTAAAAGTGAGGTTAGAAGATTGCCTGGGTCTTGTGACCTAGGTTAAATGAAGTATATAACTATAATAGATTTTGTTTTTGTTCTGCTTTTGGAAGTTCTATGCAAAAGCTACCATTACCATTCACAGGATTAACAAATACCTTTACATATGCTAGTTTTTTTAAGTGTCTGTTTGATTTGCAAAATTAGTTTAGCTACATAAATCCTGTCCCTTAAGCCATAGTTCACAGATGTAAAACTGCAGTTTTTATAGATTCAGTAGAAGAGTTTTTTTTTTAACCCTAAAGGTGAAATACAGAAATTGGATAAGCAATTTTTAAGGAAATTGTTACATTCAGAAATAACCTTGGAAAGTTCACCAATGATTCCTTCTGGCATAAAAACTCTAGTCATAATCTGGTCCCGCATTGAGAAATCCATTCCAGTTTATAGTGCAAGACCTTGGAAGTGGGTATCCAGCTGCCCACCATTACTGTAAGTATCGATAGACTTTGAAACAGTGATTTCCAGAGTCTGCAACCACAACATGACCATCTGAAGTTAGGGCCAGGCCTTGGGGGCCATAGAGTGGGTCAGCAGATGTGTTAATGTAAGACAAAAATGATCCACTCCCATCAAAAACCTGTAAACAAATAGGAAGTCAGAATGTTATAGGAGAAGTTATATGCTGAACATGAGTTAGAAAACTCTTGATGCTAATGTTTTTCTGTTTCTTTCTTTTTTTTTCTTTCTTTTTGACAGGGTCTCACTCTGTCACCCAGGCTGGTGTGCAATGGTGTGAAGACAGCTTACTGTAACCTCTAATTTGTAGGCTCAAGCGATTCTCCTGATTCAGCCTCCCAAAGTGCTAAGATTATAGCCATGAGCCACCATGCCCAGTATATATGCTTTTATATTTAAAATATTAGCATAAGCCAGGGGCAGTGGCTTATACCTGTAATGCCAGCACTTTGGTAGGTGAAGGTGGGAGGATCCCTTGAGGCCAGGAGTTTAAGAACAGCCTAAGCAAGATAGCGAGACCCTGTCTCTTAAAAAAAAAGCAGAAAAAAAAAAAAAACAAAACAAAAAAGCACTTAAGTAATAATCTATCCATCTATGGATATGTCTTTGTTTATGTCACTATCATATCTATAATCCTACTCTCCACTTACCTTGCTTTCTCTCCCCATCTATTTCCAGTTGGTGGAGTAGAATATGCCATTGGCTGCTAGCTTTCACTTATATTCCTATAGTGGTCACAACAAATATTGGGTGGGAAGGGCCCTAGATGGTGCTTAAAAAATGAATGAACCTTATTGTTCATGTTAAATCTTCACTTATTCCACTTCCAGCCTCACATCCTTTTCCTCCCCCCCAATTATAAGGGGAAAAATCAGCAACTAGATGATGGAAGAATGTTCCTGAGTCATAATAGCAATGAGACAGTAGAAATTATTTTTTCCTTTTCAGAAAAGTGAGTTGTAAGAAGTCAATGGTTCAACATGTAAAGCCATCCCCTGGTATCCCAGGAGATTGATACCAAAATCTTCAGATTCTCAAGTACTTTATATAAAATAGCCTAGTATTTGCACCTAACCTGTGCACATCCCCCCATATATTTTAAATCATCTCTAGATTACTTCTAATACCTAGAGCAATGTAAATGCTATATAATGTAAATAACTATGTATTTTTACAATTCGTATTATTTTTAATCATTGTATTTAACAAATTATTTTTCCTGAAATTTTCGATCTGTATTTGGTTGAATTCACAAATGTGGGATTTGGGGGTACGGAGGGCTGATCATATATTTGGATGTGAAATCACTTTCTTTTGGTCTATCGGTTTCTGCTTTGTTACTTTTGTTAAATTTTTATTTTGAAATAATTATAGATTCATAGGAAGAGGCAAAGATAGTAGACAAAGGTCCTGTGTACTCTTCACTCAGTTTCCTCCAATGGTCACATCTTCTATAATTATGGTACCACACAAAACCCAGTACATTGACTTTGGGTTGTGTGTGTACAGTTTTATGTCATTTTATCATGTGTGTAGATTTACCACTGCAACCAACGTACAGAATTATCCCATCAACATAAAGATCTCCCTCTTGCTGCATCTTTATGGTCATACTTACTCCCCTTTCCTCACATCTCTAATCCTTGCCAACCACTAATCTGTTTTCCTTCTCTATAATTTTGTTATTTTTTGAGAATGTTACACAAATAGAATCATATAGTATGTAACCTTCTGAAAATGGCTTTTTTTCACTCAGCATCATGCCCTTGAGATGCATCCGAGTTGTTGAGTGTATCATTAGTCTGTTCCGTTTTAATGCCAAGTCATATTCCATAGCATAGACATACCAGTTTGTTTAGTCATGAACCTATTGAAAGACATCTGGGTTATTTTCAGTTTTGGGCTATTACAAATAAACCTTCTACGAACAACAATGTACAGGTTTTTGTATGGACGTAAGTTTTCATTTCTCTGTGACAGACACCCAGGAGTATAATTTATGGGTTGTATGGTAAGTATATGTTTAGTTTTTAAAGAAACTGCCAAACTATTTCAAGGCTGACTGTGTAGTTTTGCATTTCTACCAGCAATGCATGAGAGATCTGGTTTCTCTACATGCTCTCCAGTGTTTGGCATTATTAATATTTTTAATTTTAGCTATCCTTATAAGTGTGCAGTAATATCTCACCATGATCTTAATTTGTACTTCCCTAACGTCTAGTGATATTGCACATCTTTTTATGTATACATCCTCTTCGGTAAAATTTCTCTTAATGCCTTTTGCTCATTTTTCTTTTCTTTTTTTTTTTTTGAGACGAAATTTCACTCGTCACCCAGGCTGGAGTGCAATGGTGTGATCATGGCTCACTGCAACCTCCGCTTTCTCGGTTCAAGTGATTCTCCTGCCTCAACCTCCCAAGTAGCTGGGATTACAGGCACACACCACCACACCCAGCTAATTTTTGTATTTTTAGTAGAGACGCAGTTTCGCCATGTTGGCCAGGCTGGTCTCAAACTCCTGACCTCAGGTGATCCACCCGCCTTGGCCTCCCAAAGTGCTGGGATTACAGGTGTGAGCCACAGCACCCAGCCGCCTTTTGCTCATTATTCTAATTGGATTGTTAAATTATTTTACTGCTGAGTCTTGAGAATCTTTACATTTTCTAGGTATAATTCCTTTGTAAGAAATTCAGTTGGTAAATATTTTCTCTCAGTCTGTTGCCTATCTTTTTATCCTCTTAAAGGGATCTTTCACAGAGCAAAAGCTTTTATTTTTTAAGAAATGCAATTTGTTAATTGTTTTTCTTTTATGGATTATAGTTTGGGTATTATGTCTAAAAACTCTTCATGGAGTCCTAGGTCCCAAAGATTTTCTCTTAAATTATTCTAAAAGTTTATCTCCTCAAACATTATCTTCTAAAAATGTTATAGTTTTACCTTTTACAGTTAAATCTACAGTCCATTTTGAGTCAACTTTTTGTACAAATTAACATTCATTCTTTTTTTCCTCTGTGGTGGTCTTAGCTGTTCCAGTCCCATTTGCTGAAAAGGCCATCATTCCTCCATTGAATTGCTTTTGTAACTTTGTCAAAATGCAATAGGCTGTACAACTGTGGGAGCCATTTCTAGATTCTCTATTCTGTCCCACTGATGTATGTGTTTATTCCTCCACCATATTACGTAGACTTGATTATGGTAACTATATAGTAAGTCATATAACTTACTCTACGGGTTAGTAAGGGTAGAGTGATTCCTCTCAATTTATTCTTCTTTTTCAAAATTGTTTTAGCTATTTCCTTTGCCTTGCCATATAAATTTTAAAATAAGATTTATATCTGCAAAAAATCCTGCTGAGATTTTGTGTTAAACCTGTATATTAATTTGAAGACAACTGACATCATTGTTGAGTCTTGCAATCCATGAACACAGTTGTTTCTCCATTTACTTAGACCTTCTTTGATTTCTTTTGCCAGCATTTTATAGTTTTCAGCATACAAATATTGAATATGTTTTGTTATTATACCTAAGTATATATTTTTTCAGTGATTCTAAATGGTGTTGTATTTTTAATTTTGGTTTTCACTGTTAGTTGCTAGTTTATAAAAATATAATTTTTTTTTGTTTTTTCTTAAGAGACAGGGCATCTTGCTCTGTCACCCAGGCTGGAGTGCAGTTAGCACAATCATAGCTCACTGCAGTCTCCAGCTCCCAGACTTAAGGAATCCTTCTGCCTCAGCCTCCTGAGTAGCTGAGCCTATAGACATGTGCCACCATGTCTGGCTAATCTTTGTATTTTTTTGTAGAGATAGGGTCGTTCTGTGTTGCTCAGGCTAGTCTCAAACTCCTGGCCTCAAGCAATCTTCCCACCTTGGCCTCCTAAAGTGCTGGCGTTACATACATGAGCCACCGTGCCCGACCATAATTGATTTTTGTATGTTGATCTTGTATTCTGCAATCCTGCTGAACTCACCTATTCTAGGAACTGTTTTTGTAGATTCTTTGGGATTTTCTATGTAAACGTCATGTTATCTGCAAACAGGGAGAGTGGTTAAATTCTTCCACTCTAATTTGTAAGCTTTTTATTTCCTTTCTACCTTTTGTGCTGGCTAGAACTTCTAGTATTATATTGAACAAGAATAGTGAGACATCCTTGCAGACATCCTTGCTCTATAAGGAATGCATTCAGTCTTTTACTATGAAGTATGGTGTTAGCTATAGATTTTCATAGATGTTGTTTATCAAGTTGAGAGAGTCTTAGTTTTCTGAGAGTTTTGTCATGAATGGGTATTAAATTTTGTCAAATGATTTTTCAGTGTCAATGGATATGATCATATAGTTTTTCTTCTTTAGAATTTTAATATGGTGGATTATTACATTGACTGATTTTCTTTATTTTTATTTTTCTTTTTTAAAGGGCAGCCTCCCAAGCCAGAATAGCTCAGAGACTCCCTGATTTTCTAATACTAAACCAGTCTTGCAGTCCTGGAATAAACTCCACTTGGTCATGGAGCAATTTTTACATATTGCTGAATTATATTTGTTAATATATCTTTAAGAATTTTTACACACCAGAGGAATATTGGTCTGTAGCTTTCTTTTTTGTACTGTCTTAGCCTGGTTTTGGTAACAGGGCTTCAAAAGCTGATTGGAAAATGAGTTGGGAAGTATTCTCTTATCTTCTATTTTCTGGAAGAAATTGTATACAATTGTTACTAAATTCTTTAAACATTTGGAAGAATTCCATGGTGAAATCATCTCCATCTAGACATTTCTTTTTGGTGTTTTAAAATTATGAATTAAATTTTCTTAACAGTTATAGGGCTATTCAAATTATTTCATACTGGAGTTGTGGAGTTGGTATTTTTTGAGGAGTTGTCTATTTCATCTAAGTTGTCAAACTTATGTATGTAGAGTTGTTCACAGAATTCCCTTATTATCCTTTTGATGTCTACAGGACATGTATTAATATTTGTATTTTGTGTCTTTTCTCTTATTTCCTTTGTCAGTCTTGCTAGGGTTTTGTTGGTTTTATTATCTTTTCAAAGAGCCAGTTCGCTATTTCATGGATTTTCCCTATTGCTTTTCTGTTTTGAATTTCATATTTCTTTTTTGTTTTTAATTTTTTGAGACAGAGTCTCCTTCTGTTGACCAGGCTGGAGTGCAATGATGCGATCTTGGCTCAATGAAGCCTCTGCCTCCTGGGTTCAAGCGATTCTCCTGCTTCAGCCTCCTGAGTAGCTGGGCTTGCAGGTGCCTGCCACCACACCCGGCAAATTTTTTGTATTTTTAGTAGAGACGGGGTTCCACCATGTTGGCCAGGCTTGTCTCGAACTCCTGACCTCAAGTGATCTGCCTGCCTCGGCCTCCCAAAGTGCTGGGATTAAAGGCGTGAGCCACAGCGCCCGGCCTTTAATTTCGGCCTTGCTTCCTTCTGCTTGTTTGGGGTTTGCTCTTTTCTTTCTAGCTTCTCGAGATGGCAGCTTGGATCATTGATTTAAAATGTTGCCTCTTTTCTAATAGAAGCATTTAGCATATTAATTTCCCTCTCAGCAATGTTTTTGCTAAATTCCACAAATTTTGATAAGTTCTGTTTGCATTTTCATTCAGTCCAATATATTTTACAATTTTCCTTGAGACTTGCTCTTTGACTCATGGGTCATTTAGCACAATAGTGTTTTTAAATTCATAAAACAAAACACATGGGATTGTAAAAAATCATATTAAAATATAGCTATTGAAATATACTAAGTTGTGATAGAGCAATATGTGTATGCTTCTAAAAATTAGCACATTAAATAATAAGAAATAGTAATGGGTCTAATAATTACTGTAATTTTGAAGTAGTGATGAGAATAAGCGACAATTCAAGATTTTTGCAACAATATGATATGAAAATTTCTGTGATTTTTCTTGGTGACAAAGTCATAGGTATTACTAAAATTACTATGATTCTTGCTTATATTCATGATTAAGGGAAATGATAATTTTCAGCTAGAGGTTCATAAATATAATAATGTAATACTTTTATTCAATGGCCCCCTTGAATTCTATCTTCAGACCCTTTGGGGGGGTCTGTGGCGTCCATGCTAAAACCCCAATTTAGAGGGTTTCACTCTGGTAACATTTTTTCTACTCCATCTTGCTGAGTTTGGTCCTTCTGGTGAGAGTATCTATGGTCCTACGTCCTAACCAATGGAAAAGAGAAAACATTCCAGTTTGGGGGACAGCAAATTCTTCACTTTTGACAAATACCAAACACTCTAACCATATACATTAGCACGTTGATCTACCTGGATCCTGCTGTTTCCCCAGTCGGCCACAATGATGTTTCCATTTGAATCCACTGCTACACCTGTTGGAGCATTAAACTGCCCATTTCCTTCTCCATTTGAGCCAAACTTCAACATGAATTCTCCTTCCTGATTAAACACCTGTATGAAATATTTTTAAATTATTTTGTTTTACATCAAAATACTTGAATCAACATTATGGATTAAAAAAATACCTATTTGAGCAGGTTATTTATAACAAGACCTATGATTTAAGACATTCTAAAAAAAGAAAATGAAATCTACAAGACAGACTGCATATCATTGTGGTTCCCTAAATTACTGTATAAATCTGATTTATCATTTGTTAAATCATCACTTTTTTGGGCTTATATCTGGTTATTAAATCCTTATGTGAATGATACCTTTGTTATAAATTATAAAATACTGTACAAGTTAGTATGAGTAAGAAGTGGTATAATTTTCAATAATACTATTCTTCCCACCTTTAAAGAAATTGCTCAGTTTCAAGAATGGGCATTGTATTTATATTTCTAACAGGATGGATGACCATTAAAAGTTGGATCAGAGAGTAGGAGTTTTTTGTTATGCCAGATGCTCAGAATTTATTATCATTTTACCATATCAACATAACTAGAAAGAGTAGGCTGGACTTCATACTTAACAATGGGAGAAATTCATTGCATGTGTGTGTGCACATGTGTGGTAGCAGCAGGTGAGAAATAAGAAAAGGGCTTTTTTATTTACCCTCAGAAGATATTTTAGTTTGAGAGTTTATATGATCCTAAGGCTTTGATGAATATAAAAGTAGTTTCTATTACTCTATTTTCTATTACTCTTTTATCTCTCAGTAGAGAGAAGGGAAGCTGTTAGAAGTAGGGGGCTAAACAGAACTCTTAAGCAAATTCTCTAACATCTGATATGGTCAAGCAGTGGAGTGCTGTGGTTAATTACATATTCTTATTAATAGAGTGCTACTAAATATGTATCAATACAGATCACTGATTTTGAAAAAAGTAAATGTTAATGTTTAATGATAACACGATAGTAAGCATAATTGTATCTCGATGATCCAGATGATACCTAATGGTTTTGAAATGTCTCCAGGACATTATTTTTAACTTCCATTGTCATGATGCCTAGATGCATAGAAATATTCATTGACAAATCTGAAAGTATTATGTACAAGGCACTTTGAGAGTAAGATTTCCTCAAATGTAGAACTGAAAGAGCTCACTATATTTGAGTGTAGATCTTCATTTGGGGATGATCTCAAGACCTTTTAGAGAGCCACCTGTTGTCATCTCTGATTACAAAAGATCAAAATGACCATTACTTTTAGGTAAGTACCTTGGGAAAGTAGGACACTTCCATCTCTACAGGCTAAACTCACATTACGATCAAAAAGAGTCATGGCTACTTCCTGAATTCATTACATACTTGCCAAGAAAGCAAGCCACCTCTGTGGTTCTTTAGAAAGGACCAAGGCAAGAACAACCAGCTTTTACTAAGATGCCATGTTTAAATTTTTTTTTCTGACTCTTTTTGTCTCCTTTTACATAACACATTCTAGTTTTAAAGACCAGTGGGAACATGTTTATGCTGGACACAATTTATTATTCTCTATTTTTCCCCTTATTAAGTCCTACAAATAATCTTTTTGTTTATCTTTCTTTTGAGATGGAGTCTCATTCTGTCACCCAGGCTGGAATGCAGTGGCACAATCTTGGCTCACTGCAACCTCCACTTCCTGGTTCAAGCAATTCTCCTGCTTCAACCTCCTGAGTAGCTGGGATTACAGGTGCCTGCCACCATACCCGGCTAATTTTTGTATTTTTAGTGGAGACAAGGTTTCGCCCTGTTGGCCAGGCTGGTCTCGAACTCCTGACATCAGGCGAGCTGTCCGCCTTGGCGTCCCAAAGTTCTAGGATTACAGGCGTGGGCTACTGCACCCAGCCTTGTTTATCTTTCTGAGTCAATATGTTTTCCTGGGCATAATCCAAATGACTCAAGTGGTTTTGCTTCATTTTGGGATAACGAAGGATGCCAAATCTAGACTTACTCGTTTTGTGATGAAAAGAAAATACATTCTGCAGATAGCTAAGGAGCTAACTAGAACCCTTGTTAGCACTGACCTATAGATATGTATTTTACACTTATCAACAGAGAAGTGACCTGAATTCAGAACTATTGCTAACTGCCCAGCATTACATGGGGAAGAAAAACCCAAGTATTCCATAAAACTTATTTGGCAATAGTTGTCAAAAAGAAGAGAAACAACAGCGAAAGGCTATGGTTTTTTTAAACAAGAAGAAAATTGAGTTTAAATAAATAGTTAAATAATCTACTTCTACCATACTGAAAACTTGAGTTTTCAGAATCTTAAGAATTATAAATGTTTCATATTTTCTATTTTTCCCAACTAAAATGCCATTTAATTACTTAAAAATTATTCACATGAAAACAAATTAAGAGGCAGAAGTATGAGCTTAAATAGTTTTTTTTATAGCTTTGCTTTTTACAATAAATATTTAAAGCAAGTTTTTTAAAAAATCACATTGATGATAGCCCTTTCCTGATTTCAAAATTCTGCTCATGTCAAATACCATCTCCACTTGGAAGTCTCCCCTGATAATCTTAATTAAGGAAATTTTCTCTTTTCTTCCAGAAGGTTAGGAAACTTTATATGTACCTATTTTATGAAACTATTTAGTGCTACCTGCCTTGCATTTTGGTTACTTACATATGTTTTAATTCTTTCTACAGTGTCAGCCAGGACTGGTAAATAGGAGCCGTCCCACATACCAATGCCAGTTGATTCTTAGAGGTTGCCTGGAGCACTGGACAGGAAAGGCTCTGAGATCACAGTTGCGCTTAGTAGAAAAGAGCAACTTGATTAATTATGACTGTCTTTCAGTTGGGAGTGGGCAGAACCTATGCAAGCATTTGCTGGCCGTGGTACTATTAGGATCTCATATGGGTTTTCTTCTTGCTGAATGCCCTGTAGTTATATGAATGATTCCTCTACAAAGTGAGTGAGAGTAGGAAGTATGAGAACAACCTGTGTTATCCTTTGACAGTTGTGCTCATTCTCCAGCACTGTTATAACTCCCGGGGAGGCAGTCTCCAGCCCGGTTCCTGCTGCCTCTTTGCTCTCTACTTCTGTCCTTCTTTGGCTACCAACTTTTTCCACTATCCTATTCCTTTTACCAAGACGCTTCCCATGGACAATAGTGTCAGCAGAGAATGCAGATTATCTGCATTTGAGTGTAGGGGGGACCTATGCCACAATGTGAGCATCTCTGGAGAGACAATATGGCAGGGAGCAGTTTCAGAAAAAAGCAACGGTGGGTACCCTGTTCCCTTATCCTGACCCCATTTCCGCAGCCCACTGTGCGCTACTGTCTGCACAGGGACTTGGCACCCATCAAAAAGGTCCAAGCCCTCTCCATTTACTCAGGTTAGAGGCTTTCCAGGATGCGGAAAGGACATCACAGAGAGTACCTTTGGGTGTTAAAAATCCTACCCCTTATCTAGCTATCGCAGTCATTAGCACTGATAAGTCATTAGTAATTTTGGTTGCTCAGTCATTGTCTCTAAGTGCAAACTTTACTCACTGGCATACCATCCTCTGCTGTTTCCTTATTGTTTTTCCTTTAAAATGACTCACCTTTTAAAATTTAGATGAATGTATTTAAAAGAAAAACTTTATTATGTCTGTAAGTGCAAAACAGCATCACTAGATGTAAACAAAAGGTAGCCCTAAAATAAATGCATACCTTAAAATAAAAATATCCACCAGTGTACTGCCTATGGCCACTGATGATACCTTCAGTGGAACATGCACCACACCTTGAGAAGCTTGATCTAGGATATTACTAAATATTTTCTCATCATTTCAGTAAGTGAGTAATTTGTTTTGAACCATTTTATTATTTCCTGATTTTCTCATAGTAAAGTTCAAATCTCTCTCCTCTGGTACCTAGTAAGAAAGATATACTATACGTCACTGTTTTCTAAAGAACATCAAAGGTATGAAAGCATTCTAAGAAGTATAAAATATACTGTACGAATGTATGCTGGGATTATCCCCCTCCCCATGCCGTCTGTTGTTGTAACAGGGTCGAGTATCTAATTTTTTTTTAACAAAAAGATGCAGAAAATTGAAAAAGTGATTTTAATTTATTGACTAGCCACAAAATATTAAGCGTCAGAAAGTTCTGCCTCTAAGTTCAATGAATTGCTTTTTAAAGTATAATTTTCAAGTCCTCTTCATTTGCACCAGTTTCAAATTAAGCAACTTATTGCCAGCACATTTTGTTCAATTTCCTGACTTTCCAAGGTCTGTAAGTCCAAATTAAAACCGGAATCTTTGAGCAGAAGCAAAGTCTACTCTTCTGGGTAACTCCTTTTGGTGCCATATGTAAGTATTGCATTATTTTCTCGCAGACCAATTTCTCCATAAAAGCAGTTAAAAGTTAACAACAACTCATGTGCTTATAGTACCTTGACAGAATGATTATGGAAATCTGTAATAATAATCTCATTATTGCTATTTACAGCTGCAAAATGGGGACCTGCAATAAAGATGGAGAAAAATATGTGATGACTACAACAAAAGTGATTACATATAGCAGTTACTGTAACAAACAAACTTAATATATTAACTTAGTTATTTAAGAAAGTACAAAGAATCATAGACTCAGTCTTTGAAAGATCATTCAGCCAGACCTCCAGTTCCAGATAACATGGATCCTATATTATTCTCTACTTGTGCCAGTCGATTCTGATTCCTTCCCAATCAGGCTGGGAGTTCTAGCAGCCCTAATGAAGTGGGAGGAGCAGTAAGCATCAGAATTCATTCTCCGTGCCAGCATCTAAAAGTCACATCTGCCAGCTTCCCTGAGTATCTGTTAGTCATTTTAGAGCCCTCAGCTCCCACTGAGGAAACACGTGGCAACTCAGCATTGGAAAAGAGACTCCAGTATGTAATTTTTAAAAAATTGATTAGCTGGGCATTAGTGGCACATGCCTGTAGTCCCAGCTACTTGGAGGGCTGAGGCAGGAGGATCACTTGAACCCAGGAGGTCAAGGCTGCAGTGAGCTGAGATCACGCCACTGTCTCAAAAAACAAAACAAAACAAAACAAAACAAAAGAACAGAAAACCCACACTATAATTCTGGGTGACATTCAGAACCTTGGCAGAACTGGATACAAAGCACAAACAAATATTATGCAAATTAATAGTAAGTGCCAAAAGCATCCTTTCAAAAAGAAAATTAGTAAGCTATTTTTAGCCTCTTCTTGCAAATGCAAAAACCTAAATAAGCTTGTGACTGCAAAGTGTTACACCAAAGAGACGTAAAACAGACTGCCTTCCTTAAACCTAGCAAATATTCTAGACTCCTGTTCTCTTACAATAACCTAGAAAGGCGAAAAAATATTCTCATTCAGTTGCTTTTTAAGCAAAGCTACAGCTAGGCTGAAATAGTAGTTATTCCTTGTTTTTCAAATATTTTTATTTTAAAATTTATACTTTAACATGAATATTTCAAAGCTAGACTTCTGAGTTGTGAACTGCCACCAATAAAAACCACACAGGGACTGCAGCTCAACTTACTACCAGGTGGATGGGGGTGACTGAGACTCAAGCAACGAACCATGCTTTTGCTTAGATTTTATCCCCAGCATCTTTCCCAAAGCCAGCAAACACACTAGGGATGCGGTGTCTTCAACATGCTCCAACATCATGCAAATGTGAGCAGAAGAAGCATAAAAAAGGGGGTTTACATATTACCATCGAGTGTACCTGCAAACTGCCTGTCCCCATTTCCTCGGCTACCAAACCTGGTGACTATTTTCCCGTTTGGCTGGAAGATAAACACGCAGCACGCCTTGTTGTCCACAACAATAATGTGCCCATTGCGGTCCACAGAAACTCCTTTGGGTCCCATCAGCTTTCCTGATCCAATTTTTGTCTGTTTGAAACAAGTACAGAAATAGAAGTACAGTATAGAGTCAAAGTTTAAACCACTACAGAACATGAAGATAAACACTGTTTTGGTCAACATTTACCTGAAGGTTCAAACGGGTACACAGCTACTCATACATCACAATGAACTTCTGTCTTGGAAAACTGGCTTTGTCACATCCATTATCTGCTATTGATATCTATATAAATCCTTATTCTTTATTTATTTTTTTTGAGACGAAGACTCATTCTGTTGCCCCAGCTGGAGTGCAGTGGTGCAATCTCAGCTCACTGCAACCTCTACCTCCTGGGTTCAAGCAATTCTCCTGTCTCAGCCTCCTGAGTAGCTGGGACTACAGGCGTGCACCACCATGCCCGGCTAATTTTTTTTTGTATTTTTAGTAGAGACAGGGTTTCACTTTGTTGGCCAGGCTGGTCGTGAACTCCTGACCTCGTGATCCACCTGCCTCGACCTCCCAAAGTGCTGGGATTTACAGGCATGAGCCCCTGTGCCCAGCCCTTAAAATCGTTATTCTTAAAAGAGATCACCACCAAAAAAAAATACTCTAGGATCCCCTAAACTGGGGTCACAGTTCCCTGCCGAAGAGGCGGTGTGATCTGGTGAAAGATCACTGGATTATGACTCAGAAGACTGACCTACTTCCATTGCTTGCTTTAAACACACCTGGAATAGCACAGATGGATTTCATTTCCTTAAACTTCAGATTCCTTATACATTAAAAAATGTCCAAAAAATGACCAACCCGACAACTCCCAGTGGCATTTTTGGAAGATGTATTAAGTAGGATAAGGTAGGTAAAGGGTTTATTGTAGAGTGTAGCACACGGCAAGCAGTCACTGTAGGGAAGCCATCACTGTCATTGTTATAGATCATAATTAATATCAAAATTGCCAGGCATCTAGCATTGAACTGTACGAGAATTAAGTCCTCCTTGGGCGGGAGTCACATCTGTTTTATTCACCACTGTGTACTCAGGGGCAACACACGACTTGGTGCATAATAAATATTCAATGAATATCTGTTGAATACATTAATTTTAAAAGTCTAGCATTATTATAGGGCAATCATGATGATTAAATGGCTCCACTTTTTATTATATTTTAAAATAGGAGAAAAGCATTTGATTTCTATCAATCATATACCATATTTTAAATTTTATTCCTGTTCCTGAGTAGACTGTGGTGTGTATTTAAATGTCTATTTGCCATGAGATACAGGTCTTGTACATTTACTTTTCTTTCTATAGCTTCATTTTCTAGACTACATATAAAGAAGTGCTTCACTCATTCACTAATTTATTTCCTAATTCTACAAACACTGCCCAAGCACCCACTATGTGCCTGACACGGTATTCTAGGCACATGGCAAACACACAAATAAGACGTAGCTCCTGCCCTCAAGTATGTCTCAGTCACATTGCAGGGACAAACATGTCTACTGTATCTCTTTAAAGAGTGTAGTATTGAGTCTTCATTTTAATATACTTGGGAGAATTCAAATAGGCCATCTCAGAAGCCATGTGAAGTGATAACTTGATGAGGCCACAGTAGACAAGGAAGGCGAAGGAGCACCCCAGGTGAGGGAATAGCAGGAAGGTATGTTAAGTCAGGGAAACTATAAGAACCACAGTTCTCCCTGGCACCCAGGCTTGACGTGTTGGAGGGGAACAGATCTATGTGTTTTTATGAAAGAACTCTTCACCAGGCGCAGTGGCTCACACCTGTAATCCCAGCACTTTGGGAGGCCGAGGTGGGCGGATAACTTGAGGTCAGGAGTTCAAGACCAGTGTGGCCAAGATGGTGAAACCCCATCTCTACTAAAAATACAAAAATTAGCTGGGTGTGGTGGTGGGTGCCTGTAATCCCAGCTACTCAGGAGGCTGAGGCAGGAGAATCAGTTGAACCCGGGAGATGAAGGTTGCAGTTAGCCGAGGTCACGCCACTGCACTCCAGCCTGGGTGACAGAGCGAGACTCTGTCTCAAAAACAACAACAACAAAAACTCTCAGACATATTATTAAACAAATTAAGGTAGGGAACAATGAGTGTAGTCTGAGTCCACATGTGTTATATGTGTGCATGTATGTACATAGACTTCTGGAAGGAAAAGTGAGAAATCAGCGTCTATATCTTAGAAAACCCAAAAAGTTATATTCTCATAGATTAGGCTTTAGCCTTCTTATTTTATCTCTCTATATTAGTGCTGTCTGATAGAAATATAATGTGAACCACATATGTATTTTTAAATTTTCTAGTGGCAGGATGGGACTTTTCCATGATGGGGACTTTAGACTTTATATGCTCCTTTTATTCTTCTAAGTTTATAAATGATGGAGATTCAGATTTCATCTCTTTAGAGCAAAGGAACACAATTACTTAGGAAAGAAACAGTGGTTTTCTTGGCAAGAGAAACTGCTGTGTAAATTTGATTCTGATTCTCCAATCTAGCCCAAAGATCAAAGAGGCTATAACATAATGGTGGGTAAACAGATGGCATTTGTTGTTTCATGTTTAAATGGAGGGTAAGTCAGCAGAGATCAAAAGGGAGAGAAGGCACTTCGATGATTAAAACAAGACTATCATTACTACCTAACATTATGAACACTTGTAGTTGCTTAGATGACTCAACCAAATAATATCAAATGGATAATTATCTAGAATAAGAAGAGAAAATAAAGGGTTACTTCCATTCTATCATGTACTGACAACTAGGGCAGATCTAAAAGAATAACTTAAACATTGAACCAAAATTTCTTTCCACTTCCCTTCATCACTCCCAGTTTAGCTGCACTGGATTCAACCAAGTGAAAGGTAAGAATCCCTGCATTTCCCTGATTGTGTCAACCCCATGTTAAACAGAATAGTAAACAAAATTGAGACAGAGTTTTGCTCTTGTTGCCCAGGCTGGAGTACAATGGATCTCGGCTCATTGCAACCTCTGCGTCCCGGGTTCAAGCGATTCTCCTGCCTCAGCCTCCCGAGTAGCTGGGATTACAGGTGCCTGTCACCATGCCCAGCTACTTTTTTTGTATTTTTAGTAGAAATGGGATTTCACCATGTTGGCCAGGCTGGTCTTGAACTCCTGACCTCAGGTGATCTGCCTGCCTGGGCCTCCCAAAGTGCTGGGATTACAGATGTGAGCCACTGTGCCCGGCCCAGCAAAAATATTTTAACCCTGCCTTTGGAATGGTTTAATCAGGGTATTTAACTCAACAAATATGTCCTTAAATTGAACAGGAAAGAGATGAGATATTTTAGAGTAAGGTGGCCACAGGTGTCTCTATTTGTTTGGATAGAAAAGGTTTCTAGATGGGCTGGAAGATAGGAGGCAGTGGGGAAGATAGAATGAATTTAGAGGAGGCAGAGAGAAATAAAAATTAGGGCTAATAAATTGGCGAATAAAAGAAAGAAAAGGAGATAAGATGTTACCTCTCTGGAACTACTAGGAATAAATACAAAGAGTCTACACTGGTGTTAAACGTATGTCTTTCTCAGCACCTGTTTAATTTTACTGAGTCCCACCAAAGAAGAAAAAGAAGAAAATAAGTATCTCTGTCTATACCTGTGGATATTCCACTTGGATGAACTCCTGTGAGGGTCCTAAAGTGTTTTCACGTGCTATCCTTTTACCCTTTGGGTTTCGATCAACACCTATCATAGAAAAGGGTATTGCTGAAACTATACCACCTCCACTCCCCCCATCCTCTAGGGGGTATGAGTGTTCTTTGGAGTTTATTCTCATTATTACCTTTAATATTCCAACTCTAAGAACCCAGTTCTTCTAAGAGTGTCTATTACAGACAGACTATTGAACCACTGAACAAAAAATGCTTAGAGAGCCCTTCTTCCTTAGACATAAAACTCCTGTCTCCGTAAGTGAAACTATTTTAGTATTAGCTTCTGAATTTACAAAGACAGATCGTGGTTTTGCTAGAGTATAAAACATAAACAAATGGGTTGCCTCCAAACTATGTAAACATTTTCAAGATATTCAAGACATAAATATTCACATTAAACTTGTCATATTTGGGTATGTCTTACCATATATACAATTATTAAAATGCAAAAAAAGGGGAAGAAGTTAGAGCTACAGAAAGGCAGGAGATTTTTATGTATATGTGGTCATCATATGGAGCCATTAAATTTCTAGTGAAACCAAAATTTCAAGGGTGATTGAAGAATTGCATGCAGTATTGTGGAATAAAAAATGACAGCTTTTCAGTCTCCAAAATTGACAAGATGCTGCCTCACACAAAACAGAGGCTCAAATCTGAGAGTTTCACAATTACATAACTCATTTCATAAAAACAATGAGGGGACTACAGCAATCTGAAGACTTTAAAAAGGAAAATAGAAATTCTTCCAATAAGAAACCAATGAGTACACTTTGAGTAATCTTTAGAATTCCAGAATGGGTTATGAAAAGCAGCATCTCCAAACTCCTAGACAAGAAAGTGACGACCACCAGGCGCTTGCATGAGGACATGAAGCCCAAATCATAGCTGACCAAACAAGACTTCATTTTTTTGGACAGGGTTACTAGCGGCATGGAAAAGACCATTCATTTCTTAGATCCTTATTTTGTATGTGGCACATAAAATCTCATTTAGTCTTTGCTTAAATCCAATGAGATAGGTCTTTTTTTTCTTTTGAGACAGGGTCTTACTCTGTTACCTAGGCTGCAGTGCACTGGTGTAGTCACGAGTGACTGCAGCTTCTAACTTCTGGGCTAAGCAATTCTCCCACCTCAGCCTCCCAAGTGGCTGGGACTACAGGCCTGCGCAACCATACCTGGCTAATTTTATTTTTTGTAGAGGCAGGATCTTGCCATGTTTCCCAGGCTGGTCTTGAACTCCTGGGCTCAAGCGATCCTCCTGTTTCAGCTTCCCAAAGTGCTGGGATTGCAGGCATGAGCCACCATGCCCAGGCAGGATAGATCTTTTTTTTTTTTTTTTTTTGAGACAGTCTTGCTCTGTCGCCCAGGCTGGAGTGCAGTGGCGCAATCTTGGCCTACTGCAAGCTCCGCCTCCCGAGTTCACGCCATTCTGCTGTCTCAGCCTCCCCAGCAGCTGGGACTACAGGTGCACGCCACCATAGCCAGCTAATTTTTTTGTATCTTTAGTAGAGACGGGGTTTCACCGTGTTAGCCAGGATGGTCTCGATCTCCTGACCTTGTGATCCACCCGCCTCGGCCTCCCAAAGTGCTGGGATTACAGGCTGAGCCACTGCGCCTGGCCAAGATAGATTTTTTTTTAAATCAAAATTTTAAAAACGAGGCTATTGAAGCTCAAGGAAGTTATGATTTGCCGATGGCCAAACAGTAATAAGCTGGGATGGCAATGTGTTGATCTGAGTTAAAACTCATGTTGTCAACAGAAATAGAAGCCTCTAATAGGCTGGATAGGGAAATATATAAGGCATAGTGCAACTGGCCCTTACAAAGATCTTTGACGAGGTGTCTCACAATTTTCTTATGAACAAATGTAGAAAATGGGCCGGCTGATACAATTCTTTGATGACACTTCATAAGAGAGATTTCTGTTATCACCAGAGGGCTCTCTACTCTTTGGCAATTAGGTGAAGACATTGAGTTAAATTTTTATTTGCAAAAAGCTGATGCTGGGAATGATAGCAAATATATCAAACAATGGGATCCCTCAAAGTGTAGCTCCACTTGCATTTTCTCTGAAATTCAGCCTTTTCTTTTTTTTTCCAAATCCCGTATTATATACGTATGTTTTCAGATTGTATCAATGTACGACTCATTAGAGACTGACATAAATTGTTTTCTGTCATTTCTTGTGTATGAATCTTTTTCCCAAAGTGGGCCTGTACATTTTTAAAAGGTGGAAACTATTTTTTACAATTCTGTTTCTCCCATATCATCTGTCACAGGCCTGAGAAAATAAAAAGTACTTCCTAAGTGACAACATGTAGACTAATTTGAGAAATATAAACTGCCTCTTAATAACTCTTTTCAAAAGCTTGTTGTTTTTCATTGAATTGAGGTAACAGGACCAGTTTCCCTCTAAATCTATGGTTTTAAAGAAAAAAAGTGACTGAGCAACCTAATTGCTTTAAAATACAAAGCCACATTTAGGATATGTGCAAATAGACTTATGAAATTATCACTGTTACTCTCACTTCACAAACTTAGATGTCCAGATGTCTTTGTGTATGAAGAATTGTTGAATGTTGCACTGCATCTCAAAAAAGAAATACACAATTTCATCTTGTATTTCCTATTCCTTCTCTCCATTGTTTAGTGAACAATTAGTAGTTAATCTTACCTTAAATTTCCCATCGGAAGAGAAAATGCTGACCCATTTATTATCATAATCGGCAATGATTATGTCCCCACTGGGATGTACAGCCACTCCTGTGGGCCGCTGCAGCTGCCCTGGAGAGCGTCCTCGTATGCCAAAACGACTTTTGAACTGGCCATCATTGGAAAATATCTGTAAAATAAATTACATTCATTGGAATGTGAACTAGTGCAGGCATCTCTGAGGAAGGTATAGGCAAAAACATCTGCCATACATACAGAGATCAGAACACGCAAACTCTGAAGAAAAGTCTACATACACATAAGCTTTTTTCCTTACACCATGTATCTTAAGTCTAAAGTAGGAATATATGTAACTATATCTATTTTTATCAATATAAGTAGTTAAAGGTATATAATTAGGGGCTATACCTGCACACATTGGTTGTTACTGTCTGCAATTAATATCTTTCCATTTGTAGATGCAGCTACCCCCTGAAGATTTGTAAACTCTCCTTTATTTCTTCCTTTGGTACCTAAAATAAATGATAAAACCATAAAAATTAAGCACTAAAGGGTTAGATTTCTCTGTTTCAGCAAGAGAATAATTCAGATTTCCACAGGTACCTGAGAATGCATTGTTTTTAAATATACTTTAAAAAAAGGGCACCCTCCCTCCCCAATGACCTAATCCATATGCTATTAAACCTCTCTTCCTGACCAACAGTCTCTGCAAAATCACTTTTTTAAGTAAATGTCAATCTTCTCTTATTAATTTGTAGCTGCATATTAACATGTTTAAAATATTCTTAGATCCTACAAAGATATCATAATAAAAACTAATACGGCCTGCCTTTATCTGACATGGCTTTCCCACTTTACCCTATGGCACTGCTATCTGCCAGGTCGGTGCTGCCTTGGGCATGGCAATAAACATTCTCACCCTGCTCACTCTGCCTCTGTCTTCTATCTTTGTGGACCTGGTTTGCATTTGGGGTGTGTGGGGCATTTGGGATGGTTCAGACTGTTTGGGTCCTGCCATTCTGGGTTTTAGTGGGAGAGGGGAACCTGGCAAAGGAGCCCTGCCCTAAGGATATGCAACAGGAGAGGGGCCTTATTTTACAGTTTTGCCAAAATTCTACCCTCTCACTCAGCAGCTCTCGGAAGAAACGTGGACGTTTGGCTTTCAGTACATTTAACAAACCGAAGGCCACAGATGTTATAAAAATAGTAGGTGATTTTCATATTATGGATTTACTTATAGATTATTTTCAAAGATTCAATATCTCACAGGCTGGATATTCTTCCTGAAATTATAAAAAGATATTCTCACAGCGTGCTTTGTAGATTAAATAAGAAAGGCAAAAGGAAATTCATTAATCCAAGAAAATATTTCCACCCATACTAGATTCTTTTTTTGTTTTGTTTTGTTTGTTTGAGACAGGGTCTTGCGATATTGCCCAGGCTGGTCTCAAACTCCTGGGCCTAAGCGATTCTCCTGTGTCAGCCTCTCAAGTAGTTGGAACTATATGTACATACCACAATAACTACCACACCTGGCCATACTAGACTCTCTTTTAAAAGAATAGATGAGACAGAGAGAAAAACAGCAAATCATCTACAGGTTAACAGACATCTAGTTTTGTTTCAAAAGAAGTTTTTATGATTTATTTCAATAGGATGATGTAAATATTAATTAATGGAAACAATGAATTTTGCTCAAAAATGACCAGGAAGAAAGCTAAATTTTTCATAGTTAGAGAGAGAGAGAACCATTCTTCAGGTTTATAACTTCATTTATATTCAAAAGAGCAATTTGGGCCAGGAACAGTGGCTCATGACTGTAATCTCAGCACTTTGGGAGGCTGAGATGGACGAATTACCTGAGGTCAGGAGTTCGAGAGCAGCCTGGTCAATATGGTGGAACCCCATTTCTACTAAAAATACAAAAATTAACTGGGCGTGGCAGTGTGTGACTGTAATCCCAGCTACTCGGTAGGCTGAGGCAGGAGAATTGCTTAAACATGGGAGGTGGAGGTTGCAGTGAACTGAGATCACACCACTGCACTCCAGCCTACATGACAGAGCAAGACTCTGTCTCAAAAGAAAAAAAAAAAGAGCCATTTGCTATTTTGTTTTTCGACATCAATGCAGTGCCTTAGGAAAGGGTAGACAAGGATGCACTGGTGATGGCTAATGTCAAACACCTGCTTAAGCACTGTTTGGGAATAGACTTGTCAGAAACAGATTTTTGGGTTTAAGAATTGAAATTGGTGATGGATTAAACTTAGAATAAAATCAACAACAAAATTGCTGGGCAGAATCATCATAGATGAGCTGGTTCTCACCAGACTCCAGGTGGTGGTCAGTTCATTGAATCGTGGACCCTATCAAGTTTACTCACTAACTCTGCATCTCATCTGCTCACACTAGCATGAAAGAAAAATTTGAGAATATAAAAATTTCATATTTTAATCCAAATGTATCAGAAGAAAGGATCTTTGATACTTGATCCACATAGAATCCCAATAATATGCATGAATATGGAATCAGTGAACACTCGTGAAATGGCGAGTTGTTTCTGGTAGTAGGGAGCAGGAAAGGAGTGGTTGGCCCTCGAAGGGGATATGTGCCAACATGGTTTGAAGTTAAGGAGAGCTTGAGTCTGTTTCCCTTATGTAAGTTAAATCCCAAGGTCGGAGGAACATCTGTTTGTCTAACGTTGCTTATATATTTTTGAAAGAAGCTAGATGAAACGGGCACTGCCATTTTTATATTTGTTTTAAAACAAATATTATTTTTGGTCTTTCCCCCATGTCTGAAAATAGCTAGGTGACAGGTACAGCAAAACAGATGGGCTAGAAACAGAAACAATTCTAAAATGCTCAGCTTAGAAATAATTTTTCAAAGGTGGTATGGACAAGCCAGGGTCTCTTAAGAATAAAAACTTCATTTATCAAAAAGATTTTATAGGCCAGGCATCATAGCTTGCACCTGTAATCACAGCACTTTGGGAGGCTGAGGCAGGAGGATTGCTTGAGGCCAAGAGTTCGAGACAGCCTGGGCAACACAGTGAGAACCCATCTCTACCAAAAAAAAAAAAAATTGATAAACACAAGCATGGAATTAGACAAGATGAGGAAATGAGGACCAATTAACTGAGAATTGACCATAAAACAAAGAAGTGATCTATAAAACCCAGGCTGTTCTAGATTCTTGCTTATATAAAATTGAAAGTGCACGCAGGGCTTAGAGGGCATACAAGTAAGGGAAAGAAATACTGAAAAACAAGAGAGAAGGGGCTAAAAAGCACCTGAACAGAATAGATCAACACTGATTTACTGTCCTTGTGGTCCAGGTAGGGACAAAAACTGCCTGCTGCTCTCCTTCCTCTAAACTTTTGTCTATCCTGCTAGAATGATGCCTATTTTATTCAGAAGACTGTGCAGGTCGTAGCAGCTGATAAAAGGAAGAGAAAAAAAAAAAACAGAGAAAATAGTGCTTTAGTACTAGTCAAGGAGGTGTCTTAGTCAAAAAGAGTCTGTTTTCCTTTTGAAAATATGGACGTGATATTGGAGGAGGGAAAATATGAGGAAAAAATACTAACACTTTCTGTTCTTTATAGAAATAAAGGCACATTTTTTCAATGTGAGTAGAAATGGGCAATAGTTGTATTTTGGGGTATAATTTTAAAACTTGGGAAGATATTTAGCTGGATTCCATAGTAATATACCATTCGGAGCAAGGAGAAGGAAGACTCTCTGCCTAGCTTGAAATGAATGTGAGATGTTCCATACCTGCTAATACTAGGTCACAAGAGCAATGGACTGTGTTGCAAAAGACCACACTGCCGGAAAGAGGTTCCATGACCTCTGCTGAACTCAAGGGCAATGTGTTGGCCCAGCTCTTATTCTTGAATTTAAGGAGAGCTCGAGTCTGTTGCCCACATGTAAATTAAATCACAAGGTCGGAGGAGAATCTGTTTGTCTAACATTGCTTATATATTTTTGAAAGAAGCTAGATGAAACAGGCACTACCATTTTTATTTTGTAATATGTTTTTTAAAAAAATCTTTTCTTTAAGTTACATGGCTCGGTTTCTGAATGGCTGGTTGGGATTCCTGGTAACATCTGATTCTTACGGTCCTCTTTTGTCGTATTGGAGATTATTGATTATTATTATTTTTTAAACTCTATCTGAAAGCACAGCAGAATCAGTGTGTTACTCCTGAAGATGAAAAGGACACCACTAGCATACACTTGGGAAGACAATTGATGCTGACTATTTTCACCAACAGTTAAACTAGAAATATCTTGATGGTGATGCAGCACTACAGCAGATTGTCATTATTCTGAAGTGTTCAAGTGTTTGTAAAGTGTCTTAAGACAATTCCAGAAGTTAGAAATAATTTGGGATCATGCCTTACTCTTCAAGCTTTTCAGTAAATTATATTTCATTTGTGGAAAGTCTCTCCTCTCTCTCTAAAGTATTCTAAATATATAATAAAAACTAGTTCTTTCATAACAAATATAAATAACACAAAACACATATAATACTTATAAAATATTTTTCTATCTACTTTAATGTAAAAGATTTCATTTGATGGTTACATATTAGCTAGTAAAATGAATAACAAGAATTTTTAAAGTAATTATAATCAATTTGATAATTATTCTATAATTCCATAATTAAATCATTTTGTTTTTCCAGATGCAAGTCTAGCCTATGAAGCACAAAATGAATTTTTAATTCAACAGCTTCTCATCCATATTCTTCCTGGTCACTGCCGCCTACCCCTCCAGGAAGATTACATAAGGTGAACTCTTAGACTGAAATAGGGGATCAATAAATGCAGATTTCCTCTCACCACCCACTCCAACTTAATATGAAATTAATGCTGGCTGGGCACAATGGCTCACACCTGTAATCCCAGCACTTTGGGAGGCCAAGGTGGGTGGATCACTTGAGGTCAGGAATTTGAGACCAGCCTGGCCAACATAATGAAACCCCATCTCTACTACTAAAAATACAAAAAAAATTAGCTGAGCATGGTGGCGCATGCCTGTAATCCCAGCTACTCAGGAGGCCAAGGCAGAAGAATTGTTTGAACCCAGGAGGCAGTGGTTGCAGTGAGCTGAGATCATGCCACTGCATTTCAGCCTGCAAGACTCCATCTCAAAAAAAAAAAAAGGAAGTTAATGCTAAATAAATCTAGGTGTTTTGAATGGAATCATGCAACAAGATGAAACTGAGCCAAGTGTAGGATCTAACACAGGATCTTCAATCAAATAGGTGCTTAACAAATGTTTGCTGGATGAAAAAGTGCATGAATAAGTTATTAATGAGTGAGTAAATTACAACCCCCATTATATCACTGGAAAACAAAATGTTCAATCATATTTATAGCACTTTCATGTACATTTTCTCACATACCATCCCATGAGATAGCAGGACAAACATTATCATCCCCATTTTATAGATAAGAAAGTTGAAGCTAGACAGAGATTGTCAGAGACATGGGGAAGAATAAAACCTGGTTCTCCTGATCCTTTACATAACACTTTTTTCCCCAATACACACATGGCTTATTCTGGGTTTTGGGGGTGAAGATAATTACATTTTGGGCTCACATGAATCATGTTTTCTCTTTAAAATCCTTTGGAAAACCCCATCCTTTAACACATGATACTTTATTTAACTGTCTGTATCCTTCACTACGCTGTAAGCTGCTTGAGGGCAGGAGCAACATCTGTCCTGTTCACCATTGCACCCTGTAACACAGCATAGTGCCTAGCACTTAGTCAATATTAGTTGCATCTTTTTCCACTTGAAATGCAAGAAGAGTTCCCAGGGATGAGATTCTCAAGGATGGGGTGATGGTCCTATAATGACCTAAGATGCCAACTTAGCATGACCTCCCTCCTCATATATTTTAGGGAGGAAAGGTGGTAGTTTGCAGAGGTGGGGCAGGGGAGAGGGGCATAAAATAATATATTTTCAGCTCAGCATCTGGGGATGCTCTCAGTTCTCGGTGCCCAGCCCAGCTTCCTCCAAAATGTCTACTGTTCATGAAATCCTGTGCAAGCTCAGCTTGGAGGGTGAACACTCTACACCCCCAAGTGCATATGGGTCAGTCAAAGCCTACAACAACTTTGATCCTGAGCAGGATGCTTTGAACATTGAAATGGCCATCAAGACCAAAGGTGTAGATGAGATCACCACTGTCGACATTTTGACTAACCACAGCAATGCACGGAGACAGGATATTGCCTTCACCTACCAGAGAAGGACCAAAAAGGAACTTGTATCAGCACTGAAGTCAGCCTTATCTGGCCACCTAGATAGTGGCTTTGGGCCTATTAAAGACACCTGCTCAGTATGACACTTCTGAGCTAAAAGCTTCCATGAAGGGGCTGGGAACTGATGAGGACTCCCTCATTGAGATCATCTGCTCAAGAACCAACCAGGAGCTGCAGGAAATTAACAGAGTCTACAAGGAAATGTACAAGACTGACCTGGAGAAGGACAGTATTTCGGACACATCTGGTGACTTCTGCAAGCTGATGGTTGCCCTGGCAAAGGGTAGAAGAGCAGAGGATGGCTCTGTCATTGATTATGAACTGATTGAACAAGATGCCCAGGATCTCTATGACGCTGGGGTGAAGAGGAAAGGAACTGATGTTCCCAAGTGGATCAGCATCATGACCAAGCGGAGCATGTTTCACTTCCAGAAAGTATTTGATAGGTACAAGAGCTACAGTCCTCATGACATGTTGGAGAGCATCAAGAAAGAGGTTAAAGGAGACCTGGAAAATGCTTTCCTGAACCTGGTCCAGTGAATTCAGAACAAGTCCCTGTATTTTGCTGACCGGCTGTACAACTCCATGAAGGGCAAGGGGACTCAAGATAAGGTCCTGATCAGAATCATGGTCTCCCACAATGAAGTGGACATGTTGAAAATTAGGTCTGAATTCAAGAGAAAGTACAGCAAGTCCCTGTACTATTACATCCAGCAAGACACTAAGGGTACTGTACCTGTGTGGTGGAGATGGCTGAAGCCCGACACAGCATGAGCGTCCAGAAATGGTGCTCCCCATGCTTCCAGCTAACAGGTCTAGAAAACCAGCTTGTGACTAACAGTCCCTGTGGCTGTTCCTGTGAGGAAGACGTTAGCCTTGCCCCCAGCCTCATTTTAGTTGCCTAAGCATTGCCTGGCTTTCCTGTCTAGTCTCTCCTGTAAGCCAAATAAATGAACATTCCAAGGAGTTGGAAGTGAAGTCTATGATGTGAAACACTTTGCTTCCTGTGTACTGTGTCATAAACAGATTAATAAACTGAATTTGTACTTTAGAAACAAGTAAAATATATACATATACATTTTTTTCCTATAAAGTCTCTGAATTCATGCTGAGCGATTTTACACATCCATTTTAAATTACACTGTTCTAGAGTTAAAATGAGTGTTTCATTCAACTTCTCATCGACTCATTAAGGCATGGTGTATAATGAATTAAATAATTTGAGACTATTCACCTGTAATTCTTTCATTCCCTCCCACATCATCTGACTTCCCCTTTGTTCAATGACTCTTTTTGGTATAATAGCTAATAAAACCAGCTCATGGCTTCTAGTCAGCCAACTCTTTAACAGTCAAGGAAATATAATCCCTGTGTTTTAAATCATCATCAACAGATGCTCTAAGCTATTTCTCTAAACTCATTCAGGATTGTTTTCTAATACAATATTAGAGTAATGTAATAACCCACTCACAGTGGGCATACAATTAAGTTTTCAAGTATGAGAAGCATCAAATATATCAGCCTTGGAAAACCAAGTAGTTAAAGGGCATTTTCAATGAAGAGGAATCATTGTGCAATTTAAAAGGCAGGGGCTTCACTTCTCTAAGCTTCCATTTCTTCAACAGTAAGGATAATTATATGTTGTCCTAGTAATTTGGCTCTTGGCAGGGCAAGGACTGGGAGCCTGGGAGGCCAGGGGAGTTCTGATTTATAGCATTTCCCATTTCCATAGTGTAAATGCTTTCATCAAGGCCAGTTGCAAGCTACCAACATGAAGTCATTGAATAAGCCAGTATGGCCTGGCTCCAGCATAACAAATATGATACTGTAGGGTTATTGGGAATGGAAAGTATATTATATCTACTAAGAATTGCAAGTAGCAATTCTTGCCTGGCTCAGAGAATGCCTGTTCCTTTCTCCTGCTTCCATTCCCCATCTATTCCTTCTTGAACTACAACGCCTATCTTTGACATTTCACTGAAGCGCCTGATTTACAGTAACTTCTCTATACTTTTTGCTTCCAAATTGATGTCTCTAGCCCTGACTTCTTTGCTGAGCTCCAAACCTATACTGCAAACTGCCTACTATACACTTCAACCTGGAAGATCAAAACTGACACATATCTGCTCTTCATTTTGGCTTCCTTTTCTTGGTTAATAATGATAATGACAATAGCAGTCAATATTTATTGAGTCCTTACCATGTGCCTGCACTGTTCTAAGCCTTTACATGCATTATTTTAATCCTCACCATATGTGGTATACATTAATATCATTCCCATTTTACAGATAAAGAAACTAAGGCACAGGGAGGTTAAGTAATTTCCCCTAAGTCATATGGCTAATAATAGCAGGCTGGGATTCAAACTGAGCAATTAAACTTTTTTTTTTTTTTTTTTTTTGAGATGGAGTCTTGCTTTGTCACCCAGGCTGGAGTGCAACGGCATGATCTTGGCTCCCTGCAACCTCTACCGCCTGGGTTTGAGCGATTCTCCAGCCTCCTGAGTAGCTGGGATTACAGGCACCCGCCACCATGCCCGGCTAATTTTTGTGTTTTTAGTAGAGACGGGGTTTCACCATGTTGGTCAGGCTGGTCTCTAACTCCTGACCTCATGATCCGCCCACCTCAGCCTCCCAAAGTGCTGGGATTACAGGCGTGAGCAATTAAACTTTTGATCTTTGCTATAGTTTGAATGGGTCCCCCCAAAAATTTACTATTATTAGAACCTTAATTCCCAATGTGGTAGTGTTGAGAGGTGAGGCTTTTAAGGGGTTATTGTGTTGTGAGGGCAGAGCCCTCATGAATAGATCAATACCATTTTGGAGGGGTGAGTTCTCACAAGAATGAGTTGTTTTAAAAGGGAGCTGAGCTTGCTCTTGTGGTCTCTTTTGCATTTGCTCACTTATCCTTCAGCTTTTCCACCATATTATGATGCAGTACAAAAGCCCTAGCCAGAAGCTGCCACCATGCCTCTGGACTTCACAGCCTCCAGAACCATGAGCCAAATACACTTCTTTCCTTTATAAATTACCCAGTCTCAGGTATTCTGTTACAGCAACAGAAAATGGACTGAGACAAGCTCTTTATCTACCATATTTCTATTTATGTTAACTATTAGTTCCAGACTACAACTATGAATATGCTAACTAGTACTACCTACTTTGCCTCTCTAAAATGTATTGGACACTATTTAGTACCAGGCATTGTTCCAAGCTTTTTTTGGTGTTAAGTAATTTAATTCTCAAAACAAAGGAAACTTTGTAACTTTATAAAGGAAACCGAGGCATTGAGAGGCTAAGCAACTTACCAAAAATTGCACAGATAGAAAAGTAGCAGTGTTCGGGCAGTCTAGCTTCACAGCCTTAACTATCTACTCTACTGCATCACTTCCCTACAGCACTCAAGTCTAACAGCTGGGAATTTAAATTGTTCACCAAATTTCTCTCTCTCCTTCCAAAGCATTTTATAAACATGCTGTTTTCTCTCTACCCCATCACATCACTCTTAATCCTGGCCCTTATAATAGCTCATCTGGACTACTGCAAAAGCTTCTTAATCATCTCCCTGCTTCCTGGGAAACATTTCCAACAGATCTCCTATAATGCCTCCAGGTTCTCTGGAAAGTAAATATCTTAGTAAGTCACTACACTACATTACACCATTCAAAGCCTTCTCACCACCTATATAATAACTATGGTTTCCAAACCTTAGTGTGCATAAGTAGCACTGGAGCTTGCAGAATGCAGATCCTTGGTCCATCTCAAGAGATTCTAATTCTGTAAGTGCAGTTTGGAATTCAGAAATTTTAAATTATACCAGGCACTTCAAGGAATTCTCGTGCATGTGGTTTATGGACCACACTTTGAGGAACACAGGTTCAGAGAACAAAGTCTCAGCTCCTTAACAAGGAAGCAACCTCCTCTCTGCTTGTATCTCATTTCATTTGATGGTCCAAGATAATGGAATCATTTACAGTCCCTCAAACTACTCAGTTTCTCACTTTCATGCCTTTGTACCTGCTTTCCCTTCCTCTAAAACACTCTTTTCCTCCTTCCAGCTGATAAATTATTTCTCTTTCAAACCCACCTTAAATTTAAATGTCATCTCAAGGGGCCAGGCATGGTGGCTCATGCCTGTAATCCCAGCACTTTAGGAGGCCAAGGCGGGCAGATCACTTGAGGCCAGGAGTTCAAGACGAGCCTGGCCAACATGGTGAAACCCCATCTCTACTGAAAATACAAAAATTAGCCAGGCGTGGTGGTGCATGCCTGTAGCCCCAGCTACTTGGGAGGCTGAGGCAAGAGAATCACTTGAACCCAGGAGGTGGAGACTGAAGTGAGCTGAGATTGTGCCACTGCACTTCAGCCTGGGCAACACAGCAAGACACTGTCTCAAAAAAAAAAAAGAAAGAAAAAAAAGTCATCTCTAAGAACCTTCCTTAACTTCCTTCCACATGCCAGCCTCCTCCCCGCACCATCCTGACTTCTGTGCCTTGATTTATACTGAAGGCACTCCATCTTTTACATGTCTGTCCCCTTCTAAACTGTGGCCTCCTCTAGATCAGAGTAAGCATCTCATTGTCTTTTATAAGGACAACCTAGCATAGAAGGTACTCAAACAGCAGTCACATCCAACTAGAGGGCTGGATAATGAATCGGCAAAGATGAAAATCTGAGTTGAAATTACCCCCAAAAATATAAAGGTATTGCCCAGAAAATGATGAATGTCATGAATCTATAAAATTAATACATGTATTTAGGGTTGTTGTATAAACACCAATACACATTTTATGAAATGATGTATCTTTAAGCATAAAATTAATGCTACAAAAAGCTTAGTATGTATGTTACCGGCTGAAAAGCAGAATCACCATTGCCATCTCACATGCGTATGTGATTGGCTTTGAATGATTTCTGGATTACATGTGGCAGGCTTCAACACATGCACAAAATATTATTCAATTCATAAATGTTTGGTTATCACATACCTAACAGCACAAAGGCATAATTGTAGAAGAAAGTTGAACTTCTTTTTTTTTTTTTTTGAGACGGAATCTTACTCTGTCACCCAGGCTGGAGTACAGTGGCAAGATCTTGGCTCACTGCAATCTCCACCTCCTGGGTTCCAGCGATCCTCCTGCCTCAGCCTCCCAGGTAGCTGGGATTACAGGTGCGTGCCACCATGCCTGGCTGATTTATATATATATATATATTTTTTTTTTTTTTAGTAGAGACAGGGCTTCACCATGTTGGCCAAGCTGGTCTCAAACTGCTGACCTCAGGTGGTCCACCCGCCACAGCCTCCCAAAGTGCTAGGATTACAGGCGTGAGCCACTGCGTCCAGCCAAAAGTCGAACTCTTTTAAAGATAACATAAACTCTACTGATTTGTAGTCAAAGGTACGGATGTTGAAAAGCCAAGTTCTTAGGCCAGTGCTGTTTGATATTGCCAATGGCCATGATCTCGCCATTGTACTCCAGCCTGGAGAAACAGAGTGAGACTCTGTCTCAAAAAAAAGACAAAAGATATCAAGTGTTGGCAGAGATGGGGAGACAGTGAACCCTGGCACAGGTTGGTGGGAATGTAACTTAGTACAGCCATTATGGAAAACAGTATGGAAGTTCTTCAAAAAATTAAAAATACAACTATCATATGAACCAGCAATCCCAGTACTGGGTATATCTCTGTTAGAAACAAATTTTCGGTGTTGCAAAGAAACAGCACTCAAACATAAATTTAATTTTCTCAGCAAGGCAATTTTTACTTCTATAGAAGGGTGCGACTTGCAAATGGAGTAATGGTGAGAGCACACCTGGACAAGGGCGGGGAAGGGATTCTTATTTCTGATGCAGGTAGCTCCCACTGCTGTGTCGTTCCCCTATTGACTAGGGTTGGACCACACAGTCTAAGCTAATTCTGATTGGCTATTTTAAAGAGTAGGGGTATGAGCCAGAGTGGTGGGATTAGTAGTTTGGCGGGAAGGACCATTAGGAACAGGTAACTAGAGATGACTTAGGTCAGAGCAGGTGACCAGGGGTGACTTGGGTCAAAGCAAGTGATCGGGATGAGTCAGGACAGAGCAGGTGACCAGGGGAACAGATGTGAACTACCGATTAAAACTGATGGAAAAAGTTGTTTACTGAAACTACAAGGAAGTTAAACTTTAAAATGGAGGACAAAGAACTGAACATACTGACATACTGATTCTTTGAAAAGAAATCTAGAACTCACTGTATCTAACATAGCCAAAGAAAATGAAGTCAGGATGTCAAAGAGATCTGCATCCTCATGTTTCACTGCAGCACTGTTCACAATAGCCAAGATATGGAATCAACCTAAGTGTCCATCAACAGATGAATAGATAAAGAAAATGTGGTGTGTGTGTCTACATATATATATATAGACACACACACAATGGAATACTATTCAGCCTCAAAAAGAAAGGAAATCCTGTCATTTGTGACAATATGGGTGAACCTGGAGGGCATTACGCCAGGCACAGAAAGACAAATAATACATGATCTCACTTATATGAGGAATCTAAAAATGTTGAATTCATAGCAACAGACAGTAAAATGATGGATACCAGAGGCTGGGGAGGGTGGGGGTAAAAGGACTGGAGAGATGTTGATCAAAAGACAGAACAATTTAGTTAAATAAGAGGCATAAGTTCAAGAGACTATTGTAAATCATGGTGACTGTAGTTAATATATTATGGCTAGACAGGGTGGCTTACGCCGGTAATCCCAGCACTTTGGGAGGCTGAGATGGGCAAACTGTTTGAGCCCAGGAGTTTGAGACCAGCCTGGGCAACATGGCGAGACCCAACCCCTAAAATGAACAAAAAAAAAAATTAGCTGGGCTTGGTGACATGCAACTGTGGTCCCTGATACTTGGGAGGCTGAGGTGGGAGGATCAGCTGAGCCCAGGAGGTAGAGGCTACAATGAGCCATGATCACGCTACTGTACTCCAGCCTGGCCAACAGAGAAGGCCCTGTTTCAATAACAAGAAAAAAATATACATTATATACACTTGAAAGTTGCTGAAAGAGTGGATTGTAAGTGTTCTCGCTATAAAAAAAATGATAAATATGTGAGGTAATGCATATGTTAGCCTGATTTAGCCATTCAATAAGGTATACATATATCAAAACATCATGTTGTACACCATGAATATATATACATTTCGAGATTAGGTCTTTGAAGGGGTGATTAAATTAAAATGAGGCTGTTAAAGCAGGGCCCTAATTCAGTATGATTGGTGTTCTTATAGGAAGAGGAAGAGACAGTAGGGGCTGAGCCACAAACAGATGACTATGTGAGGACAAAGAGGCAAGAAGGTGGCCAGCTGCAAGGACAGAGGCCTCAGAGGAAACCCACCCTCCCAGCACCTGGATTTTGGACTTCTAACTCTAAAACAGTTCCAGTTTTTCAGAACCGTGAGAAAATAAATGTCTGTCATTTAAGTCACTCAGACTGTGGAATTTTGTTACAGCAGCCTTAGCAAACTAAGACAGCATCTTTACTTCACTGATAAACTCAGACATCGTGCTGCATGCCAGGCACTGTTCTAAGTTCTTTACAAATGTTTACACCTTTAAACACCTTTCCAGCAGTGCCAATACATCACTATGGCTGCATTTCTCAATAGGTAGGAGGGGAGAAGATATACCCCTTGTCCCTGGGGTGGGAGCTGGAGGCTCAAAACCAATATAGTTTGAGTACAGGAAACCCCTGAAAGACATGTCTCTTTCCTCAAGTGGGTATCAGAGATGATGATGACAATGATGATGATGATGATGATGATGATGAATAACAAGAGTAAAATCTTAGCTACCATTAATTGAGCTCTTGCTGTACTCAGGCACATGCCAGGCAAATTACAAGAATTCTCTCATTTCACCCCCAACAGCAACCTTAAGATTTAGGTAATATTTCATTCCCTTTGTTTTACAGAGGAGAAAACACTGTTCAAAAAGGGTAAGTAAGCCAGTTGCCCAGCTGGTGAGAAGAATCAAGATTCCAACCCAGATCTGCCCAATTCCAGTTCTGAGTCTTTCACTGCACATGGCCTAGGGGAGTAGACTGGGGTCACTTGGTGAGAGGTGTGGGGAGTGGAGGTTTAAATGGGAAAATGAATTTGCTCGTAATGCAAGAGCTCAGTGGGGAGCCAGCAAGTTTTTTGAAAAGAAAAGGTAGTAGGGATAATCTAAAAGCCTTAACAATTATACATGCAAAAACAATAGCTCTCATTCATTTAGCTCCTCCTACATGTCAGGCATTCAGCTTGGAACTTACAATAGTTCTGATAAGCAGATATTTTTGCATTTTCATTTCATGGACATAGAAGTTGAAGTACAGGGAAGCTGAAAGATTTGCCCAAGGCTCAAGTAAGCGGCTGAACCGGAGCGGCAGACCTGGGCGCCTCCCAGTCCTGCATCCACCCAAGCTTGTCCACTCTGCTCTGGTGGAGAATCAACAACCCCTGCACCCATTTCACACATCTGGCTGTGAATGTATGAGGGCTTCCATGCTCTGAACAGACAAGTTACATATCATATCACAATCGTTGCGAAGATTCAGCCTGAAGCATTAACATTGAGCAGCTCTGCCCAAGAATGTTTCACAGAGCCTTCATTTCCCAAGATGTTCCATGGAAAAAGTTCTATGGTTGGAAGTTTGGAATGTGCTGCCTGTTATCTATCCCTCTCCTGCCTCAGAGACCTACAATGCACATCAGCAGATTCCAAAGGTTTTAAGAAGTACTGCAATTTTAAAAAGTCCACTTCCTTCATTTAGCCTAAGGTTTCCCCAATGTATTTGAACCATAGAATTGTTTTTCTACATGTGCCAGCTAATATACAGTGCAGCACCTTTCAGAGATACTGCATTGTTAGATGAAAGAGGGAGGAAGAGAAGTCTGCTGCAGCTACTTTTTGAAGCTAACTAAAATGCAGACTTTTCTCCCTTTAAGAATTATCAAGCCCTTTGCTGTTTACATTTAGTTGCTTTCTACTGAGAATACTGAAAGTTTAAAAAGAGAGAGACCATAAATCAGACGAGGGAAGGGCTATTTGCATTCCTAACTCTCTTGGCTCATCTGGCACCTTCTTGCTTCCACCCCAACCCCACCCCAACCCCATTCTTTCTCCAAGTTTCCACCCCTCCTCCTCTCCTTGAGGCTGCTCTCCAGCTATACACAGCTGGAGGTGGTTGCAACTTGCAATGCACACATCCCCTCCCTCCTGCAATGCAGAAGCAGTGACAGGCAGGCACCACACGCTCTGCCAACTGTACAGCCTCAGCTCTGGCACAACAAGACCCTCCCAGGGAAAAGGGGCGTTGGTGGTGGGGGTTGGGGGGAGGATTGCCAATTTTTCCTTTAAGATTTTCAGATTACGGGTGCTATAATTTATCTATTTCTCTTTTTGCTTATTTTCAGGTTGTAATTTCCTACAATGAATGTGCAGCACTTGTGTCTTAAGGAAGAGGAAGAAGAGAAAGGAGGGAGTAGGGAGGAGGAGAAGGAAATATCATCTCTGGAGGAGACTGCATAAGCTCGACTAACAAAATATATCAAATTTTATAGCAGTACATCTCCCAGCACCTGCAGGTAGAGTTCTGGGCTGCAGTGTTGCTATTTGCAATGACACGTGCCCAGTTACCCCTTAACCAGTGCCAGCTCAGGCGTCGGGCACAGAAGCCCTCTCCTTACCCACTCGAAAGATCAAATCGTCTTCGATGGGATTCTCTTTTCGTTTTCCAGTGCTGTACATGCTTGCGGGTCTTTTCACAGCTTTCTGCTTGACGTGGCCGCTCCCCGGGGACTTAACACGCCTCTTCACGCCTTCGGTGGTGGGAGACACATCAGCGGATCGGATCACTTTCAGCTTAAACGGGCTGCCTCGGATGTGCTGGTCATAGAGTCTCAGAGACAGGGTAAAGTCCCCTTCCTTCTGGACAGTGTACAAAAATTCATAGGTGCCGTTCTTGTTGTCTAGGATCTCCCCGTCTGCCACGCTCCCGTCGGGGGTGCTCAGTTCGGCGGTGAGGTAGGCGTTGCCGGTTTTGCACAGCTCACCGTCTTTGTCCTTGGTGGTGATGGTGACGGACATGGGCTGCCCGATGATGGTCTGCCGCAGCCCCTCGCCCGTGGCCACCGTCTCTGAGGCAACGGCGTTGGTGGTTAAGATCGTCCCGAGGTTGTGGATGGACTTCTTCAGCCCCTCGGTTTCCACGATGAAATCCAGCTGGTCGTTCTCCCGCGGGTGCAAGGGGAAGTCCTGGTCGGCCAGCTCGTTCAGCTTCTCGCTCATCTGCTTCTTCACCAGCAGGACCTCGGTCTCCGTGCCATGGTTGAGGGCCTGCGCTGTGAAGTTGCTGCAGCTCTTAATGCTCTCCTGCCCCTGGAGCAGAGTATCCAGCTGCGACTGGAGGACCTGCGGGAAAACCGGAGGAATGGTGAGCTCGTCCCACAGGGCGGGGCCTAGCCCGGGGCAGTGCCCTCCCCCGGAGAGGAGGAGACGCTACACCTGCCCACGCAGGTGGCTCTGAGCAAGCGGTGTTTGTCAACCCAGGGAACCCAGTGCTACTGCAAAGTCCTAAACTGCATTCCCAGTACCTTCTCGAGGTTTCCCTTCCGCCTCACCCTCTCTTCCACACATGTATTTCTTGGCTCATGTGTTTTGGAGAGGGGAAAACAGAAAGGTCACTACCAAGAGCAGAGCAAACTAATTGCTATGCCTGACATCTGAAATATTCATTATTCAGGATCTTTCCCCATGTCCCCATGTCCATCACCACCTAAAGGAACAGGAAGTAAACAAATGAAAACTCTCCACACCTGAACATCAGACGTTTTTCATCCCTGTTTTGTGAACAGACCCGCAGAGTTAAACAAAGGCTGCAGTCAGGGTTCATTTTGAAGCTGACTAACAGGTTGGTGTGGGTGAGAGAGCAATTAAGAGACTATTTCACGTTATAATTGAGGAATGAAAACAATCCAGTTTAACTCTAAATCCTAAAAGCATTCATTATATTCAACCTTGCCTCTTGTCAAATTATAAACTAGTACTTAAAGTCACAGTCACCGAATTTTGCTGAAAATAGGGAAAAAAATAGCTGGACATTACATTCAGTGAAAATTATAGTTCACTATACAATGATGACACTTAAGGACCCCTTGTTGCTGTTAGGAAACAATAAGCTAGTGCCCTTGGATATCATGTCTCTTCTAGGACATCTGTAATGATTCTGGTCTTACTTTGTGTTTGAGGCCATAGTTGACCTCCAATTCCATAAGCAGCACACTCTTGCGCACATTTAAAGTCTTCTGGAGCTCATCAAAGGTGGAATGAATGTCATCCACGATGCTGGCCTTTTGGTTGGTTAACTGATGAATGATTTCCGAGATGAACTGAAGAGCAGAATCTATTTCTGGGAGCCTGGTGGACAGTTGTTAAAGGTTGTTATTTAACCTCAACCCAGAAATATTCCAAAATCTATCTAAACACTACATTTTGTTTAAGAAAATTCTATGCCTTTCATCATCTTTAAAAAACAATAAGCAGAGAACAGAATAAGATATGACATAATTACTGCCTTAGAGAAGAGAGACTTCATCTCTTCAGAGACAATCAAAATTGTCAATTTCAATCTACTGTCAATTGTCCAATTTTAATAATTAATTAAGTGTATAAAGACTTGAAGCTCTCTTAAAAGCCATTCTGGCCAGGTTAATTCTTTGTTGCAGGGGCCATCTGGTGCATTGTAGGATGTTTAACAGCATCCTGTCCTCTACCAGATGCCAATAGCTCTCCCTGCCCTGCCTCCTTCTCCCCAATCCCCTGCCACAACACACAGTTGTGACACCAAAAATGTCTCCAGGCATTGCCGAATGGCTGAGAACCACTATTCTAGATAGCTGTATCTTTTCCCCTCGCCACATAAAACACTTATCCAAACTCAGTTTCTTGAGAGCTTCTCATAAGTTTCCAAGTTCTTTGAATTACTACAGAACAACTACACTTTTCTCACTACAGCTATCAGTGGAGAGATTTATTTTGTCTGCTTTTCTGCTGGCTTCTCATTTCCTCTCTTTGGTCTTTCTCATGTACCACTCAGCTACTCTGTTCCTTCATTTCTGTGCCAAAGAAGGAACTTGGAAGCAAGAAAACAAGGAAAATTAGCAATCACTGCTCAAGACCATTTTGCAGAGCTCAGACAGAAAGGAGCCAATCACAGCCAACAAAATGGCCTGTATGTGTGTCAGGAACAGCAGATAAGGAAGGCTCCTCAGAGAGCCTGGTTTCAGGGATGAATTTCAGAACTCTCCTGAGAGCAGTTTCTTTGAGTGTACTTTAATTCATGTAACCATACTTAGGTACTAAAACAAAAATGCCACTCATAACATAAGGAGGTTGGAGTTCTACTAACAGGCAGAAGACAGCCTTCCTCACTCATTAGTTTATGACAACAAGTCCATGATAAAAGAACTTATTTACCCACAAAGCTTGATATCTCAAGGGAAATATGAACCTACTGTTGTACCTAGACAAGAGGCCACGAGGCCAGGCCTCAAGTACAGGCAGCCAGTTGGGGGTTTGGGGAAGGGTCCCCCACCTTTTGTTGACAGCATCCAGCTGGACCTGGAGCGAGGCCTTGTGCTGTTCCACTACATCCTTGAGTGGAACTGTGGGGTGCTCCGCGTGCTCCCCCTCCGTGCACTCCCGACACATGGCAGTCTCACAGGACTGGCAGTAAAATTCCATCACCTGTGGATGACACAAGAAAAGTTCCTGGTTCTGGGTCACGGGTTGAGGGCTTACTCTACACTAAGCACTTGCCTTGCAGTCTCTCATAATTAAATGAGAGCCACCCCAGAATGTCAACATTATTAAGTCCAGCTTCACAGGGGAAAAGGAAGGATACATTTTTATGTGACAGGTCTCAGAAATGGAGCTGACTTCTAAGCTGCTTCTATAACCATAAAACCAGCTTTTGGGTATCCACTGCCCTAAGGCAGAACAGTATAGGGCTGTGGTGCTCAAACATTTTTATATCAGGACCCCGTTATAATCTTTAAAAATTATTGAGGACTCCAAAAGAGCTTTTGTGTATGTGGGTTATATTTATAGATATTTCTTACATTAAAAATTGAAACTAGGCTGGGTGCAGTGGCTTATGCCTATAATCCCAGCACTTTGGGAGGCCAAGGCTGGAGGATTACTTGAGGCCAGGAGTTTAAGACCAGCCTGGGAAATATAGCGAGACTCTGTCTCTACAAAAAATTTTAAAATTAGTATTTAATCAAATTTTTAAAAATTAGAACTGATAAAAATTTTAAAGTATTTAATTTATTAAAAGCAGTAATAAGCCCATTAAATGTTAATGTGAATAATGTAATTTATGAAAATAAATATATTGTGAAAAACAAAAAAATTTGTGGGAAGAACGGTATTGTTTTCCATTTTTTGTAAATATCTGCAGCGTCTGGCTTAACAGAAGATGGCTGGAGACTTGTATCCACTTCTGCATTGAGTTCATTGTGATAGCATACATCACATAGCCTGTGGAAAATTCCACTGTACACTCTTGAGAGAATGACAGTGAAAAAAGCAAATAATGTCTTCATATGATTATGAATATAGTATTGACCTTGAAGACTGCTTGAAAACGTCTTGGGACCCACAAGGCTTCCTGGACCACACTTTGAGAACTGCTACTGTTTGGCTAAGAGACTTATTCAAATAAGAAGTCTGGGCTGAGCAGTTTGTCTCCTGGCTTCACCACTTATTTAGCTGAATGACCTTGGACAAATTTTCAGCCTCACTGTGTCTCAACTTCTGCCTCTGTCAAATGGAGACAGTAACAGTAACCTACTTCACAGGGCTACTATGAAGAATAAGTAGGTTAGTATGGCACCTGGCTTTGGTACATAATAAGTTAGATGGCACCTGGCTTAGGTACGTAATAAGTTCTTAATATGTAGTAGCTGCTGTGAGGATGATGATGATGATGATGACGATGACATCATCTGCTTATCTGAAAATAAAAAAATCTTACCCTGACAATGATGAACTGTCAGTAACAATGTAATATAAAGCCAGAAAGTTTGCTTCCTTGTAGAGGTATTACCCTGTTTTCTCAGCTGGAAATAATGTCTTCCAGTTTTCAATTCCCAAAGCACTTTTAGGAGGAACTTTTTCTTGACATATAACACAGTACAGAAAAGGGCATAAATCTCAATGTAGCTTGATGGATTTTCACAAAGTGGAGGCAGTCACCAAATCAATTTTATTTATATCCAATTCATGAAATAAAAGATTTTAAATTCCTAAGCCCAGGAACTCTCCCACCCAGAGCCTAGCTAATATCATACATTTAGTAGGTATTCCATAACACTACTGAATTAACAAATGAGAGGAGGCTCTTAGCCATGATTCGGGTGGCATGTGTAAGACCAACCAAGGGACACCTCCTTCCTCATTAAGACTCACTATGTTACATAGTGCTTTCTGGAGAAGATTCTCCTAGGAATAAAGCACTCAGCTTGCTCATACTACATGAGTTTTGGAAAAAATCTTTTCTGGTGAACCAAATTCAGATAAAAGTCATTCAAACCATGTCCAAGATAATTTTAAATTTCATATTTATCATAGTTTCAAGTAGGTACATAGTAAGTAAGAGGTTTAGAAAGACACTTTTTTTTTTGTCATATAAAGATGTAATTTCATGTACTTTGCTCCTCTGCAGGCCTTTTAGGAACAGGCTTGAAACATCAATTGGAAGTTTCTTTTATGCATTCTCTGCTCAAAAACATTTCTCGGCTGGGTGCAGTGGCTCACGCCTGTAATCCCAGCACTTTGGAAGGCCAAGGTGGGAGGATCACTTGAGGCCAGGGGTTTGAGACCAGCCGGGGCACCACAGCAAAGCTCTGTCTCTACAAAAAAATTTTAAAAATTAACTGGACATGGTGGCACATGCCTGTAGTCTCAGCTACTTGGGAGGCTGAGGTGGGGGGATTGTTTGAGCTTGGGAGTTGGAGGTCGCAGTGAGCCATGATTGTGCCACTGCACTCCAGCCTGGGTATCAGAGCAAGACCCTATTTCAAAAAGCAAAAAAGTATTCACGCTTCTCATTAAAATATGTTTTAATAAACAAACTCAAATGAAAATTCAAATATCCCACAGAAAGACTATAATACTGGTCATTTGCACCTTATTTTGGTACAAGTCTGATACAATCCAGCAGAAAGCACAGCTTATAGAAGCTGTTCAATAATTATTTGCTGAGGGGCAATATGAGCTAAGGGGTACTTCCAAGGGATTTCCCCAGTGAGGGAAGACTATACTTTGGTTTGCATTTGTGTATTTTATCATATTGCTTGCCTTCATGTGTTCAGGAAATAGAATGATCTAAAACTATATGCAGTGTCAGCAAATGCTTGGTAACAATATATAAGCCCCATATCATAAATATTTTACTTGTTATTAGAAAAAAATTCTTAATCCAAGAGGTTCCCTGTTTTTCAAAGGGCTGGCAGAAGGCAGGATAAATGAGCATTCCCTACTAAATTCTGAGATTTCCTTTGGAAAAATTTCATCCCCTGGGTTTTGCGAAACATAGTTCCTATGAAGGCTGAGCTTCAGCCAGAGGTGGTTTACTTTTACCAGACATTTTATTTCTAGATTATATATAACTAATATTTCATCTTCATGGTCAGTGCTCAGGAGATCTCTTTAAAGCAGGTTGTCACTGCCAGTCATATGTACCAGAGGACAGCCCAAAAATAGAATGTGAAAAGACTTCTTCCCTCAGGTTATTTAGGGTGTTGGGGCGAATATAAGTGTATGGACTGAGAGAATATGCCACATTAACAGTGCTTAGTCAATCCAACGGCACTCTTCCCAGACCAATCTAGCCTGGGATTGAGTTCCCACATCTTCACTGGAAGAAGGGAGCATGGCCTCATGTTTAGAACGGGTCTAGTCCAAAGGCAAATTTTACTTGGGAATCAGTGTGCACACTGCATTTAGAAGTTGCAAATACTATACCATATTTGTTGCATTTTGTGGTCTGAGTTGAAGTTCCCCAGCAGTGTAAGAAGCGAGATGACAAAGAACACTCATTGGAAGAGAGAAAAGGATGCAGAATAATATAGAGTCACTGAAAATGTAAAAATCCTCAAGACCAGAGTTCTTCATGTAGGAAAAAAGATCAGAATCCATTACTACTATTATCCTTCTTTTTAATTCATATTTTTAAATGATTGCAGGGAAGTGATGTTACTGAAAAGAGCTGCATAAGAAAATCTATGTCATGTCACTGGTTGGTAGCTAATCTACTGGAACAGACTACATTAGCCACATATGACAAAAAATACAAACTTTACAAAATCAGTTCCATTGGATAATAAAAGTGGGGAATGAAAAAATATAAAATAATTAGTTTAGAAAAGTCACCAAACCACAACAGCAAAAAACTATAATAATCATCAACAAAAAACCCTAGGGAGAGGGGAGACTCTGATTTCCAGAGTTGCCACAATATAGTACTTTAAATGTTCAGTTTCCATTGGAAAAAATTGAAGCACACAAAAAAGGGCAAAGCTCACAAAGAGGAATAAAAGAAATTAATAGGCACTCTCCCTAAAGAAGCCCAGATTGGACTTACTTGACTTTAACCCCTTTACGTATGCTCACAGAGCTAATGGAAACCATATATAAAGAACTATGAGAACAATGTCTCACTAAACGGAGAATATTAATAGAGAGATAGGAATTATTTTTTTAAAAGCCAAATAGAAATATTGTAGGGTTAAAAAATATAACTGCAATGAAAAATTCACTAGAAAAGTTCCACAGAAAATTCAAGCAGGAAGAAGGTGGTTAACTTGAAGATAGGGCTATTGAGATTATACAGTCTGTGAGGCAGAAAAAAAAAAAAGGAAGAAAAAGTAACAAAATCTAAGAGGCCCGTGGGACACCATCAAGTGTACCAAATATACCTACTGAGAGTCCCAGAGGAGAGGAAGAGAGAAAGGGAAAGAAACAATATTTGCAAAAGTAATGGCTGGAAACTTCCCAAATTTGATAAAAGACACAAATCTACAAATCCAAAAAACTTAATAAACTCCAAACAGGAAACTCAGAGAGATCCAAACCAAGAAACAGTATAACCAAACCATAAAAAGACAAAAACAAAGAGAGAATCTTGAAAGCAGCAAGAGAGAGGTGACTTATCTTGTACAAGAAATATTCCATAAGCAGATTTTTTTTTTCTTTTTTCTGAGATGAGTCTCACTCTGTCACCCAGGCTGGAGTGCGGTGGCTCAATCTCGGCTCACTGCAACCTCCGGCTCCCAAGTTCAAGCAATTCTCCTGTCTCAGCCTCCTGCGTAGCTGGGATTACAGGTGCGCACCACCATCCCTGGCTAATTTTTGTATTTTTAGTAGAGACGAGGTTTCACCATTGTTGGCCAGGCTGGTCTCAAACTCCTGACCTCAGGTGACCCACCTGCCTCAGCCTCCCAAAGTATTGGGATTACAGGTGTGAGCCACCACGCCCGGCTGCAGATTTTTTAATAGCAGATAGCTCATCAGAAACTACAGAGGCCAGAGATCAATGGGGTAACATATTCAAACTGCTGAAAAAAAATAAACCTGACAACTAATAATTTTTTATCTGGCAAAACTATCCTTCCAACATGAAGGAAAAACTAACACATTACCAGAAATACAAAAACTGAGTATCTGTTGCTAGTATACCTTCCCTACAAGTCATGCCAAAGGGATTCCTGTAAGCTGACCTAATTTGATACACTTCAAAGTAACTTGGGTCCACATGAAAAAATAAGGAAAACAAGTAAAAGTAACTACATAGATAAATATAAAGATCAGTATTAACGTATTTTTGGTCTCTAACTCCTACATGACATAAAATAAAACTGCATAAAACAGCATAATCTATAATTACAAACTTATGTAGATGAGCATACAACATATAAATATAAGCTAAAGGAAGCAAGGATTTTACATACTATTGAAATTATGTTGGTATTAATTTGAATTAAATCGTTATAAGCTAAAATGTTAATTATAACCCTCAGGGCAAACAATAAAGAAAAATAAAAATATGTATAGTAAAAGAAATGAGAAGGGAATCAAAATAGTACACTAGAAAATGTCTATTAAACAAAAGAAGGCAGTAATGGAGGAATAGAATAACAAAAAGATATGCCATACAGAAAAAGAATAGTAAATGGCAAAAGGAAAGAAAGCCTTTCTTTTCAGTAATTAAGTTAATTAATTTAAATGGATTAAACTCTCCAGTCAAAGGGCTGATACTGGCAGATTGGATTGAAAACATAATCCAACTATATGCTCTCTATAAGAGACTAATTTTAGATCCAGAGACTCAAATAGGTTGAAAGTGACAGGATGGGCCAGATGTGGTGGCTCATGCCTGTAATCCCAGTACTTTGGGAGACAGAGGCAGCAGGATTGCCTGAGTCCAGGAGGTCAAGACCAGCTTGAAAAACATAGTGAGAGACCCTGTCTATTTAAAAAAATCCAAAATTAGCTGAGCATAGTGGCGTGTGCCTGTAGTCCTGGCTACTGAGGAGGCTGAGGCAGGAATATCAATTGAACCCAAGATTATGAGGCGGTAGTGAGCTATGATCATGCCACTGTACTCCAGCCTGGGAAACAGAGCAAGACCATCTCCTAAAAAAAGAGAGAGAGAAAAAGGAAAAGAAAAAAAAGAAAGTGAAAGAATGAACAAAATATTTCACGCAAACTGTAACCAAAAGGGAGATAGAGTGGCTATTCTAATATCAGACAAAATAGACTTCAGACAAAAGTTGGATAGTATATAATTGACAGAAAGGATATTATAAAATTGATAAAACTTTAGTTAGACTGACCAGAGAGAGAGAGAGAGTGAGGTGGCAGGGGGGTGGGGGGTGGGGTGTGTGTGTGTGTGTGTGTGTGTGTGTGTGTGTGTGTGTGTGGCAGGAGTAGTGTTGGAGAAGTGAGAGAGAAGACTCAAATTATAAAAATCAGGAAGGAAAGTGGTGCGGAAATTACTACTGACATCATAGAAATAAAAAGGATTATAACAGAATACTGTGGATAGTTTTATGCCAACACACTGAATAGTTTAGACGAAACGGACAAATTCCTAAAAACACACAAACTACCAAAACTGACATGAAGAAATACAAAGTCTGAATAGACCTATAATATGTAAGGAGATTGAATCAATAATCAGGAAACTTCCAACATAGAAAAGTCCAGGACCAGATGGCTTCACTGGTCAATTCAACCAAATATTTTAAGAGGAACTAACACCAATCTTTCTTAAACTCTTTAAAAAAAATAGAAGAAATTGAGGGGTAGTACTTCCTAACTTATTCTATTAGGCCAGTATTTCCCTGATACCAAAGCCAAAGATACCACAAGAAAATTACAGACCAATAGCCCTTATAAATATGGATGAAAAAATTCTTAATAAAATGCTAGCAAACTGAATCCAGCGGTATATTAAAGAAATTATACATCATGAGCAGGTGGGATTTATCCCAGGAATGCAAGGGTGGCTCACCTAGACAAATTACTGTATGTAATACATCACATTAATAGAATGAAAGAAAAAAAACTCATTATCATCTCAATTAATGTGGGAAAAGCATTTAACAAAATCTAACATCCTTTCATGTCAAACTAGAAACAGAAGGGAACTTCCTCCTCCTAATAAAGAGCATCTACAAAAAACCCACAGCTAACATCATACTTAATCAAGAACAAGAGGATATTCACTCTTATCACTTCTAGTCAACAATGTACTGAAGGTGCTGACCAGGGCATTTAGGCAAGAAAAAGAAATAAAATGCATCCAAATTGGAAAGGAAGAATTAAGAATTTCTCTATACAGAGATGACATGATCTTATATACAGAAAATCCTAAAGAATACACACACACACACACACACACACATTCACACAATTAGAGCTAATAAATGAATTCAGCAAAGTTGCAGGATACAAGATTAACAAACAAAAATCAGTTGTATCTCTAAACACTAACAATGAATAATCCAAAAGTGAAATTAAGAAAACAATGCCAAGCTAGGCATGGTGGCTCATGCCTGTAATCCCAGGACTTTGGGAGGCTGAGGCAGGAGGATTGCTTGCCCCAAGACCAGGCTGGCCAATATAGTGAGACCTATCTCTATTTAAAAAAAGAAATCCATTTACAATATTATCAAAAAGAATATAGCATAGTTGGGAATAAATTTAACCAAGGAAATGCAAGACTTGAATACTGAAAACTACTAAATAGCCAAAATAATCTTGAAAAAGAACAAAATTGGAGGACTCATAGTTACCAATTTTAAAACTGACTATAATGCTACAGTAATCAAAACAATGTAGTACTGGCATAAGAATAGGCAGTAGATCAATGGAATAAAATAGAATCTATAGATCAATGGAATAAAATGGAAAGTACAGAAAGAAGCCCTTACATCTATGGTCAATTGATTCTTGACAAGGGTGTCAACAAAACTCAATGGGAAAAACAGCCTTTTCAACATACTATGCTGAGGTAACTGGAAATTCACATGTACAAGAATGAAATTAAACCCTTCCTTCAAACCACATACAAAAATTAACTCAAGATACATAAAAGACCTAAATGTAAGCTAAAACTATAAAAATCTTAGAAGGAAACGGGGTGAATTTTCATGACATTGAATCAGCAATGGATTCTTAGCTATGACACCAAAAGCACAAGCAACAAAAGAAAAAAATACAGAAATTAGGCTTCATTAAATTAAAAGTATTTTTGAATCAAAGGACACTAATAAGAAAGTGAAAAGAAACCCCACAAAATGGGAGAAAATATTTGCTAGTCATATATCTGATAAGGGTATAACAATCCAGAACATATTAAAAATTATACAACTCAAAAACAAAAAGATAAACAACCCAATTCAAAAATGGGCAAAGGACTTGAATAGACTTTCTCCAAAGAAGACATACAAACGGTCAATTAGCACATGAAAATATGGTCAGCATTGTTAATCATTTGGCAAATGCAAATCAAAACTGCAACAAGATACCACTGCATACTCACTAGAATCAAAAGTCAGGATCAAAAAGTCAAATAATAATAAGGGTTGGTAAAGATGCTGAGAAATTATAACCCTTATGCTTTGCTAGTGGAAATGTAAACTGGTGCAGCCACTGTGAAAATAGTTGGTGGTTCCTGGCCGGGCATGGTAGCTCATGCCTGTAATCCCAGCACTTTGGGAGGCCAAGGCCAGCAGATCACTTGAGGCCAGGAATTCGAGACCAGCCTGGCCAACATGGCGGAAACCCCAACTCTACTAAAAATACAAAAAACCTAGCCAGGCATGGTGGTGGGTGCCTGTAATCCCAGCTACTCAGGAGGCTGAGGCAGGAGAATCACTTTAACCCAGGAAGCAGAGGTTGGAGTAAACCAAGATCACGTCATTGCACTCCAGCCTGGGTGACAGAGTGAGACTCTGTCTAAAAAAAAAAAAAAAAAACAAAAAACAAAACAAAAGAAAACAGAAAACAGGCCGGGTGCAATGGCTTACGTCTGTAAACCCAGCACTTTGGGAGGCTGAAGTGGGCGGATCACCTGAGGTCAGGAGTTCGAGACCTGCCTGGCCAACACGGTGAAACCCTGTCTCTACTAAAAAAAAAAAAAGAAATACAAAAATTAGTTGGGCATGGTGACAACCACCTGTAATCCCAGCTACTCAGGAGGCTGAAGCAGGAGAATTTCTTGAACCCGGGAGGAGAGGCTGCAGTGAGCTGAGATCGCACCACTGCACTCCAGCCTGGGCAGCAGAGCAAGTCTCTGTCTCAAAAAAAAAAAAAAAAAAAAAAAAAAATCAAGACCATCCTGGCCAAGATGATGAAACCCCATCTCTACTAAAAATACAAAAAATTCATGGGGCGTGGTGGCATACACCTGTAGTCCCAGCTACTTGGGAGGCTGAGGCAAGGGAATCGCTTGAACCTGAGAGACAGAAGTTGCAGTGAGCCAAGTTTCTGCCACTGCACTCCAGCCTGGCAAAAGAGCAAGACTCTGTCTCAAAAAAAAAAAAAAAAAAAAAAACAGTTGACAATTCCTTAAAAAGTTAAACATGGAATTACCATATGGTCCAGCAATTCCACTTTTAGGTACATACCCAGGACAACTGAAAGCATATGTCTACATAAAAACATGTACATGAATGTTCACAACAGCATTATGCATAATAGCCAAAAAGTGGAAACAACTCAAATGTCCATCAACTGATGAATGGGTCAATAAATTGTGGTATATCTATATAATGGAATATTATTTAGCCATTAAAAGAGTACTATATACCATAACATGGATGAACCTTGAAAACATGCTAATTGATAGAAGCTAGACTCTAAAACTCACATATTGTATGATTCCATTTATATCAAATGTCCATAAGTGGCAAATCCAGAGACAGAATGCAGGCTGATGGTTGCCAGGGATTAGTGGGAGGAGGGAGTAGGAGGTGACTGCTTAATGGGCATGGGGTTTCTTTTTGGGGTGATGAATGTGTTCTGGAATTTAGACAGTGGTGATGTTTGCACAACTTTGTGACTATACTAAAAACCACATTAGTTGTACTTTTCTAAATGGTTGAGATGTGGTGCAGTGGCTCACTCCTGTAATCCCAGCACTTTGGGAGGTCCAGGCAGGAGGATCGTTTAAGCCTAGGAGTTCGAGACCAGCCTGGGCAACATAGCAAAACCCTATCTCTTAAAAAATAAATTAGGTTGGTGGCATGCGCCTATAGTTCCAGTTACTCGGGAGGCTGAAGTGGGAGGATCGCTTGAGCCTGGGAGGTTGAGGCTGCCATGAGCCATGATCATGCCACTGCACTCCAGCCTGGGTGACAGAGTGAGACTTTTTTGTCTCTAAAAAAAAATTAAAAATAAAAAAAAATTAAAACAAAAACAAAAACAAAAACAGGCCAGGCTCGGTGCCTTACACCTGTAATCCCAGCACTCTGGGAAGCTGAGGCAGGCAGATTGCTTAAGCCCAGGAATTTGAGACCAGCCTGGGTGACAGAGCGAGATCCTGTCTGAAAACAAACAAACAAACAAACAAATAAAATTGTTGAAATATTAAATTTTATGTGATGTGAATTTTATTCTTTATCGTGTATTTATGTATTTATTTACTTTTGTAGAGAAAGGGTCTCACTTTGTTGCCCAGGCATGTCTCAAACTCCTGGCCTCAAGTGATCCTCCCACCTTGGCCTCCCAAAGTGAGCCACCAAGCCCAGCCTGAATTTTACTTCAGAAACAAACAAACAAAAATTGATCGCAGCTTTGAAGAGACAACAGCAGACCTGGGTTATTATTCCTAGTTCAATATCTTAAGTGTGTCTTGGGAAGCCAAGGCCCTGAAATGATTTTGAAGTATCAATAGCTAGTCATTTTCAAAGGCTCGTGCTTCGGTTCTGAGAGCTTTGGTTCAAGCTGAGAGCTAATTGTGCGGGGCGTGTAATTCTGCTGAGCTCATCCATTTCATCCATCTCCAGTGAGATGATGCTGGTGTGGCCCGGGGTGGGTGGGCAGGCCAAAAGCCAGGATGAGCTTGCTGTTGATGGATAGTCACCGTTTATGTTCACCAGAAGAGATTGGCAGGATCCTATGCATTCCTAACGCAAAAAAGATGGTCAAGGCCTTGCAGCCAACCCTGAGGCTTCTTAAGGGCACTGACAGTTGATCCTGATGTGGAAGTGGAAACTTGTTAGTGGCAGGGCAGTCTTAATGAGGACCTCTCCTTTGTACCTTTGACACCCTTGATAGTCAGGTGCCTAAGCAACCAATAACAGGGTTTAACGGTCATTTGTGTTCCACGGACCATGAGGCATGAGCTCAAGTGTCTGCTTTAAGTGCAAAGAACCTATTAGATCACTGACCATTATTCTTCTTTTTCTTTTGTATTTGAACAATGCCACCATGGCAGTTTAATTAGAAGACAGATAGTGTCACAGCACTTAAAGTTGATGACAGGCTTTCATCCACACGTGCCAATCAGCATCAGACAGTGCGGATGGCAGCACCCTGCTTTATTGTTAATGAATTTATTTTATTAACCCTCAGATGCTTGGGTTGTTTTTAAAGATCTACTCACAGCAACTAACTGCAGCAATTTATCTGGAACATTGCATGCATTTGGCTTGAATATGCAATGAAGACTTCTGTTTCAAAACAGCAGCAGTGAACTTCTATAATCTATAATCAAACAATAGAATGATTTAGGGCACATGCTGCTAATTTGCCAAGCATTCTTGTCCCCTAATGTTGCAAATTTAGATTTTTTCCAATTTTTTATCTTTATCTTCCGCTCTAGCTATTTCCTTAGAAATATTTCCACTGATGGAATTACTGGATTAAAAGATGAGAGGTTGTGTAAAACACTCATTATATTTTGTCAAATTGACGTAAACTTTCTGAAGAGCAATTTACCTTTCCACCCACAGCATATGAGAATGTCTCACCATACATACCCTCAAGAGCGCTGGTTACTACCTTTTAAAAAATTTGTAGTTAATTTGAGAAGAATTGATTATCTGTGAAGCTTGACATTTTTCCATATATGATTTTTAGGCATTTATATATCCTCTGTGGATTTTCTGAGTTGTTTGCTCATTTTCTTTTATGATGCTCATATTTTTCTTAATTTGTAAGTGCTTTTACATACTAAGAATTTGCAGGCTGGGCATGGTGGCTCACACCTGTAATCCCAGCATTTTGGGAGGCCGAGGCGGGCAGATCACAAGGTCAGGAGATTGAGACCACCCTGGCTAACACGGTGAAACCCCGTCTCTACTAAAAATACAAAAAATTAGCTGAGTGTGGTGGCGGGCGTCTGTAGTCCCAGCTACTCGGGAGGCTGAGGCAGGAGAATGGCGTGAACCCGGGAAGCGGAGCTTGTAGTCAGCCAAGATTGCACCACTGCACTCCAGCCTGGGCAACAGAGTAAGAGTCCATCTCAAAAAAAAAAAAAAAAAAAAAATTTGCTGGGGGGCTGGACATAGTGGCTCATGCCTGTAATCCTAGCACTTTGGGAGGTCCAGGTGGGAGGATCCCTTGAGGCCAGGAGTTTGCAACCAGCCTGGGCAACATAAGACCTTGTCTCAACAAAAACTTAAAGAATTAGCCAGACACGGTAGCATGCTCCTGTAGCCCCAGCTACTCTGGAGGCTGAGGCAGGGGTATCACTTGAGCCCTGGAGTTGGAGGTTACAGTGAACCATGATAGATAGTGCCACTGCACTCTAGCCTTGGTGACAGAGTGAGACCCAGCAAAAAAAAAAAAAAAAAAAAAAGGAATTTGCTGGGGTATTTTAATTAATAATTTTACATCCAATGTCATAAATTAGGCTACTAATGATTTTCTTTTTGTTCTATCTTCATTAGGTTTTGGTATCAGGGTTATAAGCGTATCACAAATGAAATGGGAGACCTTTCTAGCTTTTCCGACAATGCAGAAATATATATACTATGTATTTAATAAACATACTATACTACGTATAGATATTTATTTCTGTTCTTTTCTTTCTTTGTGTCTGTTCCATATGTTTATTTTATTACTCTTTTTCTAACTTGAGTTGAATTCTTTTTTGGGGGGGTAGGGGTTGGGGCAGGGTCTCGCTTTGTCACCCAAGCAGGAGTACTTTGGCGTGATCACAGCTCATTGCTGCCTTGACCTTCTGGGCTCAAGCAATCCTCCTGCTCCGCCCCCACCCTTTTTTTTTTTTTTTTTTTTTTTGAGACAGAGTCTCACTCTGTTGCCCAAGCTGGAGTGCAGTGGCACGATCTTGGCTCACTGCAATCTCTGCTTCCCAGGTTCAAACAATTCTCCTGCCTCAGCCTCCTGAGTAGCTGTGACTACAGGCATGTGCCACCACACCCAGCTAATTTTTGTATTTTTAATAGAGACAGAGTTTTACCATGTTGGCCAGGCTGGTCTCGAACTCCTGACCTCAGGTGATCCACCTGTCTCGGCCTCCCAAAGTGCTGAGATTACAGGTATGAGCCTCCGTGCTCAGCCTCATGTTTTGATTTTTTTGTAGAGATGAGGACTCACTATGTTGCCCAGGCTGGAATTCTTTTTAAATAAAGGAAAATACTTAAACCCATAAAATTTCCTGGGTAGAGATTTGACCCTACGCATTGGATAGAAAAAGTTTCCACTTCCAATATTTTGTAAATAGTCCAATTTTCTATTATTTCTATTATTTTCTATTATTTCTTTGATTAAATAATTATTAACTTTTAAAGGAGATTTGTTTTTTCCCCATAAACATGTGTTACTAATGTAATTTTAGTACATTGTAGGGCAGGAACTTGGTTTACACAATGGGAAAATATAGTGGTATTTTCTTTGTGACCTAGTATAAGATTAATTTTAGTTGCTAAAGTTCTCACGATCTAATAGCTTAGCTTAACAGACTTTGGCACATGTCTTTTTATTTGTGGGAGGCAGATTCTTGAGTCAAAGAGTTCTTTTCTCTGAAATTCACGCTGTCTGCCCCAGGCCCATTGATGCTATTCTAGTTCCACCTCTTATCTCTCATTTGGACAATTCAGTAAACTCATAATTGGTTTCCCAGCCTTTAGTGTCTGCCACCCCATTCCTCCAAAATGTCAATAAAATACCTATCTCCTGTTCAGAAGGCTTTGATGCTTTTGCAATTTAAGAAATTAACGTCAAACATGTTCTTAATGATATTCACAGCTGGTCCCAATCTCTCCCCATCTATCTTTTCAGGCCCACCTGTGTCCCACCCTCACCTCCGCTGTCTCCGTGTTCTAGCCTCTTCCTTGAGCTATAGGCTGTTGCCTGAATTTCATGACATTCTCACTTTACTTATGGGGGTAACGTTTTTTTTCTTAATTTTTTTTTTTTTTGTGAGACAGAGTCTTGCTCTGTCGCCCAGGTTGGAGTGCAGAGGCGCAATCATGGCTCACTGCAGCCTCAACATCTGGGCCCACAGGATCCGCCTACCCAGCTTCTGAGTAGCTGGGACTACAGGTGCACCCCCATCATGCCCAGCTGATTTTTTTATTTTTGGTAGAGGTGGGGTTTCGCTATGTTGCCCAGTCAGGTCTCAAACTCCTAGGCTCAAGCGATTGGCTTGCCTCAGCCTCCCAAAGTGCTGGGATTACAGGCATGAGCCACCATGTCTGGCCCTTAGAAACATCAGGAGTCCTACTATAGACACTGGTGTAAATTTGGGATATGAAGGGGCTGTCATGTAGAATGAGAAATAATGACAGAAATATTAGCTTGGCCGGGCACAGTGGCGCATACCTGTAATTTCAGCAGTTTGGGAGGCCAAGGCAGGCGAATCACTTGAGCCCAGGAGTTTGAGACCAGTCTTGGCAACATAGTGAGACCCTGTCTCTACAGAAAATACAAAAATTAGCTGGGCGTGGTGGCATGCACCTATAGTCCCAGATACTGGGGCAGAGGACGGGACTGAGGTGGGAAGATCGCTTAAGCCAGGAGGTCGAGGATTCAGTGAGCCATGATCGTGCCACTACACTCCAGCCTGGATGACAGATCAAGACCCCATCTCAGAAACAAAAACAAAAACTAAAAAATCCATTAAAAACAAAACAACCTAATGTTTCTAAGACTTTACTCCTCTATCAAGTCACATCTCCAGAGAGCCTCATTTTAAGGGGCACTCTTACACCTGATAGAAATACTTCCCAGAACTAGTATTTGGAGTGCAAGCTCCAGGCAAAGACAGCCTCAGCATTCACTAAGTGCCAGTGTGAGAAGTGGTCATGGGGAAAATACTCAAACTGCTTTCAAAGGCAGCATTTAAAAGTTCTTTTTACAAAATTTAGATGATCAATTTCCCTTGGCATAAAATGCATGGAAAACTGATAGTTATTAATAGCCTGGTGTGTGCTGTCAATTAAATTATTACAGATGTGTAAGCCATGGTGTCCTTCTCTTGTTTTGGCTACCAGAAAGCTCAGGATGCTATTTCCTCCAGGGCTAGCTTTTACGATGTGCCCAGAAAGCTTTGTGACTTAAACTGTTCCAGCCTCAGTTTCTTCATCTATAAACTGAAAGTAACCAACAACTACTTTGCAGAGGGGGGTTTAAGGAGCCAAATACAGTGTCTGGCAAATTTGTTCAACAAATAGGTATTGATTTCTATGTATAAGACACTGCCCTCAGTGCTAGGGGTCTAATGACAGGTACTTGCCCTCCCAGAGCTCACATTCTAGAGGGAAAGCCAGGACTAATAAGTACACAAATACACAGCTGATGGCAAGCAGACCACAGTGAGCACCAGGGAGGAAAGAAAGCAGGGACATGATGGAGGGTAACCAGCTCTAAGAGGCAGCCTGTGTTAGATGGTACAGGTGGAGAAGGCTGCTGTGTGCAGGAGAAATTTTCAGTGAGACTTCAAGGAAGAGAATGAGCTCGCCACATAAAGAGGGAACAAAGAGCAACCCAGGCAGAAGGAACAGAACGGCCAGGCCCTGAGGAAGGAAACCATTTGGCAGGTTCTAGGAGGCTGGTGAAGCTCCAGCACAGCGTGCAGAGAGAATGCTGGGAGATGAGGTAAATAAACAGTAGTGTGGCTAATAAGAATTACTTTGCTCTAATGATTGCTTGCTTGTCTTAGTGGTTTTATTATACCTGGGCCTTTTGTTTTAAGCAGTTTCAAATACTTTTGAAGTGACCAATATACAAATGAGATGACTATAAAGTCACTAATGAAAAAATTTTAAAGCTGACATTTATCAAGATCCTACTATATGATTTACATGATTTGAACAGTTAATTCTTCCAATACTCTACATGGTAAATACTATTATTACCTTTTTTTTAACTGATAAGGAAATGAGACACAGAGAGTTTAATAAACTTGCCGAAGCTGGCACAGGGGATAAGTTTAAGAGCGGGATTTGAATCAGGCAGCCTGACTCCAAAGCCAATGTCCTTAGACACTGCACCATGCTGCCTCTTCAGGTTACATAGCCATTGTGAATCAGCTACTTGATGGTACCCACAGGTCCTCCTGAGCTTCTAACAGTTATTGTACTCACTAGTAGCAAGAAATATGTTTGGAATTCATAATCTATAATCTACTATCAGGGATTCACATAGCTTCAAATTCTATCTATTAAGAAGGAATACGGTCTAATGTAGCATGAGAAAATTTCCCTCCCAAGAAAAATAAAGAACTCTAATTAACATTTTAATAATCATTCTCAACTTACAGAACTTATCCATTGTTAAATCTATATCCATAATTTATTACACAGATGTTTATGTAGGTCAGCTTGCAAATAGCTACTGGTTTGCTGTCCTGGGGATGCCAAAAATATGTGTGAAGGAGACACAGTGGAGATTGATTTCGTTATTTAAATAGTTCTGCTCAAAGAAAGTGAGCAGGTAAAGTAGTCTGAGGGCTGGTAAAAATCTTTTTTAATTACTCATTTTTCCAGATGGAGTTCTGTTTCAATGTGTAATCTCTGATGTGCCCAAAGCCTCCCCAAGGCCACAGTAGTCATGCTCCCGGGCAGTATCTGCCATCCGAGCCACTTACATTCCCATCGTGGTTTGGGCAAGACAGAGGCTTTCCCGCAGCCACAGCAGTGACTGTCTCCAGGATGGAAGACTCCTCAACGTTGCTGCCTGGAGTTCGCTGCAGCACATCCATCAGGTTTGTGATGAAGAAATTGTTCTGGAGCGCGGCCACCCCTTTCTCGGGCAGGATGGAGGTCTGGCGGCACACTGGGCAGGAGAGGGTTAAACTGTGGGCAGGAATGTAGTTCTGCAGACACCTGTTGCAGAAGCAGAGGTGGAGAGCTTAGCACAGTGCAGAACCTCCACTTCTCGCAGGTACCATACGTGTTCTCAGTGACTACACAAGGTATTTGGCAGAAACTCCCATCCCAGTCTCCTTTACTAGGAAAATAATATTTCAGAAACCAACAGGTAAGCTGTACTCACACTAATCAGGCAAATGATTATGGTCAAGGAAGTAAAAAATGTCATTGACTTTTGTAGTGTTTCCTAGCGCCTTGGCACACAAAGTGTGGTCCATGGATGAGCAGCGTCAGCCTCCCTGGGGGGTGCATTTGGTAGAAATGCAGAATCTTAGACCCTATCCAACACCTGCTGAGTCAGCTCCCCATGTGATTTGCATACATGTTAAAGTTTGAGAAGCACTGGCCCACAATATCTAGCAGTGGGCTCACAAATGTGTGGACTTTGAAATTGGAAGAAACACATCAAATATTTTTGTTAGCAATAAAATTCTTCTTACGTACAAAATCATAATGAGATATGAAAAACACATCAAAATGGAAATGTTTGCTTGAAGCAAGGATGGGACACCCAGAGTCAGAGCCATACCATCTCTTCTCCTTGTCTCTACTCAACAGGTATCAACTTAACTCATTTAGTTAAAGAAATGTGTCACTAATAATGACTCACACATATGCTGCTCATCGAATTCCAAGTACTTCCAATGAGCCTATGAGATAGGTACTGTTATGATTCCTTAAGACACATGATGCAACGGACAGAGACAGGCCAGGGTACTTGTCCAGGATACTTAGCTGGTCAGGGGCAGAGTACAAATTCAAACACAGGCAGTTTGACGCCATAATCTAAGCTCTCAATAATTAGACTATACAATTTTTTCCAGTACCTAGCCAAACAATTCAAAACACACCAACCTAGCCCCATTCCCCTTATTTTGCAGATGAATAGACCTGACATCAGAGACATTCATTGATCTTGTCTGTGTCACAGAGGTAGCTAGCCCTGAACCAAACCAGACATGAAACAGCTTTTGCTAAGGTCATTAATGACGTCTGAATCCAGCAGATGTTTTTCAATTTTATCTTACTAGACTTCTGGGAAGTACCATTAAGCTTGACTATTGCTCTGCTCACCTTCCTTTTTATTGAAAAATTTCTCTTCCCTTGACTTTATGACACCACACTCACATGGTTCTCCTGTCTGCTTTATCTTTTCTGAGTCAATACAGTTTTGAGTTACTCAAGGTTCCATTCATCATGAGACCTCTTCTCTTTCTGGAATATTATATTCACATCACATGTGTGGCTACAAGCATAAGGCTCCCAAAATTAGATTTCTTCCCACAGACATCTCCTTTGAGCCTCATTAACTGACTTCTTGACATCTTTTCTTAGATGTCTTGCAGGTCCTAAAACTCAACATGAACAAAACCAAACCCATGATCTGCCCCCAGACTGTATCCTCTCCCATTCATGATGAATAGCACCACTATCCATTTATTTAAACAAACCAGAAACTAGGAGTCATTCTTAAAATAGTAACTCCCTTACTGTCCTTCATTTCCCACATCCAACTCATTACCAAAGCATGTCCAAATGCCTACATATCTTTCTAACCTCTCCAGTTCTCTTCATCCCCTGCTATATTACCATCTTTGTACCCTCTAACAATTCTCCACATTGCAACCAGAGTGACCTTCTCAAAACTCAAAGCTAGCCATTTAAATCTCCCTCCCACACCATCTGAGATGAAAGCCCTGCCATGGTTTCCACTTCCACTGCTCTTACAACAAAGACAAAAATCCATATATGGCAACATGGATTACACATCTCATATGGCCTAGCCATATGTCTCTTCCCCTCATTTGCTGCATACCAGCCACAGTGGACTTATTTAAGTTCTTCCCCAGTGTTGAATAACCCTCTCACTGTAGCACCTCTCACTCACTATAGCAACCTCCCACTATAGCACCTTTGCACATTACCTGAAATTCTATTCACTCCCCTTTGTTTAGTTAATTTTTACTCATCATTGGGGTTTCTGTGTAATCATCACTTTTGCAAGGAAGCCTTCCTTGATGAGGGCAAATTTCTCTATTATATTGTTTCCTGTGTACTTCTGCTGTACAGCACTTGTCACTGGTTTAATTTCACGTTAGTCTGAGCAATTAGGGGGTTAGTGACTGGCTCCTTCACTAGGCTGTGAGTTCCAAGGGGCCAGCAGTTGTGTCTGGCTTTGCTCTCCTTCAAGCCCTTTGATGCTGTTTTGGAAGATGTGGGATAAGAATGACTGTAAGGGCTGGGCGTGGTGGCTCATGCCTGTAATGCCAGCACTCTGGGAGGCCAAGGTGGGTGGATCACGAGGGCGGGAGATCGAGACCATCCTGGCTAACACGGTGAAACCCCGTCTCTACTAAAAATACAAAAAAAAAAAAAAAATTATCCGGGCGTGGTGGCGGGCACCTGTAGTCTCACCTACTCGGGAGGCTGAGGCAGGAGAATGGCGTGAACCCGGGAGGTGGGGCTTGCAGTGAGCCAAGATCGCGCCACGGCATTCCAGTCTGGGCGACAGAGCGAGCCTCCGTCTCAAAAAAAAAAAAAAAAAAAGAGTGACTGTAAGGTGCTCACTGAGTAGCCAGTATGAATGTCCAGCAGAGGCTGAACATGGGGGTCCTAGAGCTCACTCTCCTGACAGTGAGGCAAGCTGTAAGGTTTTGTCTCTGCATAAACAAAAATTTCCCCACCGGGTGCAGTGGCTCATGCCTGTAATCCCTGCACTTTGGGAGGCTGATGTGGGCAGATCACGAGGTCGAGAGATCGAGACCATCCTGGCCAACATGGCGAAACCCTGTCTCTACTAAAAATACAAAAATTAGCTGGGCATAGTGGCGCATGCCTGCAGTCCCAGCTACTCGGGAGGCTGAGGCAGGAGAATCACTTAACCCAGGAGGCGGAAGTTGTGGTGAGCTGAGATCACGCCACTGCACTCCAGCCTGGCGACAAAGCAAGACTCCATCTAAAAAATAAATAAATAAATAAAATAAAATAAAATAAAAATCCCATTTTAAGGAAAGTTGCCAGCACCTTCAATACCTTCAAACAGAAATCTTCTCGGCTGGAAGCAGGGGCTCACACCTGTAAGCCCAACACTTTGGGAGGCTGAGGTAGTTGGATTGCTTGAGCTCAGGAGTTTGAGACCAGCCTGGGCAACATGGAGAAACCCTGTCTCTATAGTCAGGCATGGTGGTGTGCACCTGTGGTCCCAACTACTCAAGAAGTTGAAGTGGGAAGATCTCTGGAGCCTGGGAAATTGAGGCTGCAGTGAACTGTGATTGTGCCACTCTAGACTGGGTGACAGAGTGAGATCCTGTCTCAAAATAAATAAATTAATAAATATAAATAAAATAAAAAATAAAAGAAGAGGAAATCTGGCCGGGTGCAGTGGCTCACGCCTGTAATCCCAGCACTTTGGGAGGCCAAGGCGGGTGGATCACCAGGTCAGGAGATCAAGACCATCCTGGCTAACACAGTGAAACCTCGTCTCTACTAAAAATACAAAAAATTAGCCGGCCATGGTGGTGGGCGCCTGTAGTCCCAGCTACTCAGGAGGCTGAGGGAGGAGAATGGCGTGAACCCGCGAGGCAGAGCTTGCAGTGAGCTGAGATCGCGCCACTGCACTCCAGCCTGGGTGACAGAGTGAGACTCTGTCTCAAAATAAAAAATAAAATAAAATAAAAAATAAAGAAGAGGAAATCATCTCAACATGCATGAGGCTGGAACAATTTTAACACAGAGCATTGTGTAAGGACTTGCTGTAGCAGGATCTCACAAATCTCCACCACCAGTCACTGGGTGGGGAGTGGAAGTGGGTTGGGCTAGACCCCCAAAGAAGATAGCAGGGGCAGACCTAGGGCAGCCAGAGTGTTGCTTCTCACCTGTCAGAGTGAGGAAGTAGGACCCAAACAATAGGCAGGCTGGACACTGAATACTGGGATATGGGGCAATTCTGCCAAGTTCAGACTGAGTGGCTCTGAATGCACTTCTATAGAGAGTGTCTGCCAAGCTATGCCGACTGCTGCACATCAGGTAATGATCTTACCATGTGTGCCCAGGGACACATGGACGATTAGCTGGTATTCATGTTTTAGGTGCACCCATTAAGGGGATGGAGGAATCACGCTCTAATTATTTTGTAATATGAATTACCAAGCACTTAAGCCAAAGTATAAAATGAATAAAATAAAAAGTGCCCTATATACCACCACTAAAACAAACCAAAACCCATATACACAAGCACACGCACACACACAAAACCCCACAACAACCCAAAACAAACAAAAAAAGCCACAACTACTAGTAACAAATCTACCTTCTCCTTCCATCCATCACCACCATGAAGGATATGGTTATTCTCTTGCAATTGAAGCTTGCAAAGTAAATCAACTCAAAAAATGGTCAATCAGATAATAAAGACATGTTAAATCAGATATTTGTGTAATCAGCATAGATTTGAAGCCATTTGAAATACTGATTTCCAGTTCTATCATAGGAAGTAAAGCATTTTAAGTATGTATATTAAATAATGATAAAAATGTACTTAACAGAATGTTATAAAACACAATTACCATATTTATTTTTAAGAAAGATACATAGCTTTACTAGGGAAATATTTATAAGTAAGATAAACTAATTACTAACAAACTTATGCTTAATTGCTTACATGGTAAGTTAAACAATGGGGTAAAGTATATTTTGATAACTGATTAATGCCCCTCTCCAAAAACAAACACTCTATCAAGAAGATAAATAAGGAAGTCGGTTTTCACATGCAGCAAATTACATAGTCAGGTAATTTATTCAATATATATATTTTTTTTCTTTATCTAAAACATCATAGCATTCAAATGTGACATTAGTATGTGTCTGAGGAATCTTTGGAAAAGAAGCTATACCCTTTGAAGTAACCACTCATGTATGCAGATGTTTTACCTGATTTGTTATATGGGAGGAAATGATAGGTTTTTTTAATTGACTCTCAAAGACCCTCTGTAGGGATCTGCTGTGGACAAAAATTGTTTCACAAAGAACAAAGGGAAGTTTTAAAAGATTTTTCAACTTAACATTCTTATTTAATGCTCCATCTCTTGTGTAAATGAATCAGTAGTCACTGGATTGCTTTCTCCCGCTTATAATGGTTTGAAATAAAGTAAATTATTTGCAACTCATGATTCTGTTTTTTAATGTCTGGCAGAAGCACAAGAGATTAGTTTTCTCTCAAAGGTAATTGTAGAATTCTGGGAAAGAATCCTGCAGTAGGTTGTAAGAGGTCAGCCTGTGAAACTCCCTTCTCCAAGCACAAAGGAGGCTTACCTCTCGCAGAAAGTGTGCAGACAGGGGAGAACCTTGGGATTCTTGTACCGTTCCAGGCATATACTGCAAATCAGAAACTGCTTGTCAATCTGGCGCACCACAGGACTTGGGATGTTGGTGCCTTCACTGGCCATCCTAGACCACTGACATGGGGGGCCAGCTGTCTTTGACCCTGCACGCTGCTGCTGTCAGACAGAAAATCAAAACAGAAAAACATATAATGATCTGTAGGTACAAGTCAATCACTGGCTCTTTCACCATAAGCATTGTGTTATAAATAAAGGCAGAAGTCGGCCGGGTGTGGTGGCTCATGCCTGTAATCCTAGCACTTTGGGAGGCTGAGGTGGGCAGATCACAAGGTCAAGAGATCTAGACCATCGTGGCTAACACAGTGAAACCCCGTCTCTACTAAAAATACAAAAAATTAGCTGGGGGTGGTGGCATGTGCCTGTTGTCTGAGCTACTCAGGAGGCTGAGGCAGGAGAATCACCTGAAGCCAGGAGGCAGAGGTTGCAGTGAGCTGAGATCGTGCCACTGCACTCCAGCCTGGGTGAGTGCAGTGAGACTCCATCTCAAAAAAAATAAAAATAAAAATAAATAAATAAATAAAGGTAGAAGTCAATGTCAGTGACCTCAAAATGACCAATAAGCCAACCCTTATTGCTGTACAAGTACAGTGAGCTCCCTGTTGTTTGTTTTGTAAATCAATAAAATCCTCACATGTTCGCCATGCAAACAAAACAAATTAAAAGAGGGCATGTTGTACAAAGAGGTATGCTCGCTGGGTTTCAAAGTAGTGGTAACTAAGGGGATAAATACTTTATATAGCTATGTCTGCTTATGCCTTTAGCCATGACTATATTTAAACATGTATTTACCTTTTATATTCTTATTGAAATGGAATATGTTTTTCCAACTATTGTAGTTGAAGAGGTTGGACTGTGTCACATCAAAATATGTCACTTTGATATAAGGATTATTTTGAGCTGAAAGCTATATAGAAAGAACAGACAGAAGAGGACCTCTCTGCCCTTCCCCATCTGCCTACAAGCAGGGCATAAATTTCTCTTTTGTAAAGGAAATTTCCATTTGTAAAGGTGCCTCTCTCTCCCGAGCCAGGAAGAGAAGTCTCTTAAACACTGAAGACTGCATGGAGATGATCTTGCAAAATGATCTTACTAAACAAACCTTATCTACCATACATTTCCTACAGTTTACTGCCCCAGGAGTCCAAACCCCTCTTTCTTTCGTCTAGGCAGTTCTCCGCAATATATTGTCCTTTGTCAAAATGGTATATAAAACCCAAAGAGGAGGTTGTGAAGCCCTTGATAATGTAAAATTAAAAATAGTATCAAAAAAAGTGTATGCCTTTTTCTCCTGTTAATCTGTCTTTTGTCACTTTAATTTATAGACCCTAGGCACATACTCTAGGAGGGCAGAAGAAAAGTTTTTCCTCCCCTACATGCTATTAATATGCATGTGGGTGATAATTAGAATTTTAATTAAAAACTTTGTATATGGTTCAGAGTGTTTTCTTCAGGACTAAAGGTTTATAGATTTGAAACTAAAATATATTTGCTATGGGGCAGGGACAAAGGCCAGAGGTATTTCCTATAATTTAGAAGAAATATCTGTTGGTATTCATGTCTGAGCATTTGAAAGATCTGGTGAAGTGAATTAATTCAGAGAAGGTTTCACAATGTTAGGGATCATGCCAAGAAAGGAGAATTAGAAGAGGGCAACAGAGAAAGAGAAGACAGCAGAGAGTTTGAGAGCACAAAAGAGGAAAAAGTTACAACACAAAACACAGCTCCTTTTACCACCTTAAAGAATTCCTGGCTTCTACACCAACTGCATAAACCAAGGCTGAGCTAAAATTTACCTCTTCATTTTCTAAATATTTGGTAAGGTGTCCAGAGCCCTCTAACTCCCTTTGGAAATACTCTTTACCAAAAAGAAAATAAAAGAGAGAGAGAAAGTGAAACTGCCTTTGCAAAAACTATAACTGAGAAAATTATGGCAGTGAAAGAGATCAGACCTAACCGACTCCATCTTGTTTCTAACTTTTAAGCTGTCCTTGTTCATTCCCGGGCATAGGTTAAACTAACCTTGGGAAGGAATTGAGCTTATAGTTTGACTCTGAAACAAAATTGATAATAGCCCTTTTCCAAAAAGACCCCTTCTTGCCTGAGGACAAGTCTGCCTTTGTAGGTCTAACAAATTAACTACAAGATTAGAAATTAAGGTTTAGGGGCCATGCAGCCTCTGGCTGCAAGAGTCTGAACCTCCCTAAATTGCTCTTCGGGATAACAACACTATTGTAAAACCAAAGATCAGTGCTTGAGATGTTTTGCAGAGCCTGCACTCAGTGGATCAGCTGACACCACCCAGACCAGTAATCTGGCTCAACAAGCTCCGTGATCCCACCCAGGAACAGAAGACAGCAAGAAAACCTCACTTTGACTCCTCTATGATTCCATCTCCAACCTGACCAATCAGCACTCCCCACTTCCCCAGCCCCTACCTGCTAAATTATCTTTAAAAACTCTGATCCCGAATGCTCAGAGAGACTGGTTTGAATAATAATAAAACTCTGGTCTCCTGCACAGCTGGCTGTGAGTGAATTACTCTTTGTCCATTGCAATCCCCGTCATGATAAATTGGCTCTATCTAGGCAGCAGGTAAGGTGAACCTGTTGGGTGGTTACGAAAGAAAGAAAGGGAAGAAAGAAAAGAAAGAAAAAAGGAAGGAAAAGAAAAAGAAAGAGAGAGAAGGAAGGAAGGAAGGAAGAAGGAAGGAAGGAAGGAAGGAAGGGAAAGAGGTTTAATATTTAATATGACCCTAGGCAGGAAGTCATACTATTATTCTTTATTCTTTATTATTACTATTATTTTTTGAGATGGAGTCTCGCTTTGTCACCCAGGCTGGAGTGCAGTGGCACGATCTCGGCTCACTGTAAGCTCCGCCTCCCAGATTCACGACATTCTCCTGCCTCAGCCTCCCCAGTAGCTGGGACTACAGGTGCCCGCCACCACGCCCGGCTAATTTTTTGTATTTTTTTAGTAGAGACGGGGTTTCACCATGTTAGCCAGGATGGTCTCGATCTCCTGACCTCATGATCCACCCGCCTCAGCCTCCCAAAGTGCTGGGATTGCAGGCATGAGGGGTCATACTACTATTCTTATTCTACAGATTAGAAGAAGCAAAACAGAGGCTCAGTCAAGAAGTTTACCAGAATGCAAACCCAAGGAGTATATGTCTCTAAAACCCATGGCCTTTTCACTACTTAAACCACAACACCGCCCTTGACCTTGTGTTTTAAAAAGGCTGCACTACAGAAGCTTGGTTTACATATGACACTTTAACTTGGCCTGGTGCCTGTTTTTAAAGCTTGGAAATACTCCATATTTACCAAAGCAACACTTCCACACTTTCTAAAGAAAACATTCTTTTCCAAATATAAATAATAGTTCTCCTTCCTACCAAGTCACCAAATTTTTAAAAAGCATATCAACTTTTATTAGGAAAATTCGGCTGCTGGCTGGTCTAAGTGCAGTGGTATTTACAGGTAACTGATCACAACCAGTTACAGATTTTGTTGCTCCTTCTCCACTCCCACCGCTTCACTTGACTAGCCAAAAAAAAAAAAAAAAAAAATCCAGAAAATTCTGCTGTTTATATGTGAGTATAGTTACAAACATGACACACCCATTTTCCAACTCTATACCTTTTAGATAAGTTTATTAAAGATATGATTTTAAAAACAGGCTGGGCGTCGTCTCTCACGCCTGTAATCCCAGCACTTTGGGAGTTCGGGTGAACAGATCACTTGAGCCCAGGAGTTCAAGATCAGCCTGGGCAACATGGTGAATCCCCATCTCTACAAAAAAATACAAAAAAAAAAAAAAAAAAAGGTCAGGCACAGTGGCTCACACCTGTAATCCCAGCACTTTGGGAGGTTGAGGTGGGCAGATCACCAGGTCAAGAGATCCAGACCATCCTGGCCAACATGGTAAAACCCCATCTCTACCAAAAATATAAAAATTAGCTGGGCGTGGTGGTGCACACCTGTAGTCCCAGCTACTCAGCAGGCTGAGGCAGGAGAATCACTTGAACCTGGGAGACAGAGGTTGCAGTGAGCCGAGATCGCGCCTCTGCACTCCAGCCTGGTGACAGAGTCAGACTCCGTCTCAAAAAAAAAAAAAAAAAAAAAAAACTCAAAAATTACCCAGGCATGGTGACACACATACATAGTCCCAGCTGCTCAGGAGGCTGAGGTGGGAGGATTGCTTCAGCTCGGGAGGTCAAGGCTGCAATGAGCCATTATTGTACCCCTGCACTCCAGCCTGGGTGACAGAGTGAGACTCTGGCTCAAAATAAAATAATAAAATAAAATAACATATAGAACCTTGTGAAGCACCTGCTACACAAGAGTGTCACATTCAGACAGAACTCACTGCATAGTTAAATGGTATAGGTATGACATCCAATCAGCTATCATTATCTGCTAGACTTTCCATAGAGTGTCTCTCTAAAGTAGCTCATCTCTCAGGGGCTCAAAATGTTGACAGCCTGTGTGTTTTCTTAACCACATCCCTATGACATCAGACTAGGGGAGGAATGGACTTATCTGTCTTAATCAAAACCAACCCTGAGGGTTTAAATGACTGGCCCAAGGTCATTCAGTAAAATCAGTGAATCAGAAAGGTCAGATTTCAAGTTTTCTGCCTTATCTGATAAATCGATGACGTAAGTTTAACACTTCACTAGAGAGAGTGTGTGTGTGTGTGTAACTTGTAAAAATGATGAGTGCTCACTTTTGCAGCACTAAAATTTGAATGATACAGAAAATATTGCCCCTAAGCAAGAATGGCATGCAAATTTGTGAAGTGTTCCATATTTTCTTTAAAAAGATGTTAAACTGGCCAGGCGCGGTGGCTTACGCCTGTAATCCCAGGACTTTGGGAGGCCGAGGTGGATGGATCATGAGGTCAGGAGATCAAGACCATCCTGGCTAACACGGTGAAACCCCGTCTCTACTAAAAATACAAAAAATTAGCCAGGCGTGGCGGCAGGCGCCTGTAGCCCCAGCTACTTGGGAGGCTGAGGCAGGAGAATGGCGTGAACCCAGGAGGTGGAGCTTGCAGTGAGCCAAGACGCACCACTGCACTCTAGCCTGGGGGACAGAGCGAGACTCCGTCTTAAAAAAAAAAAAAACAAAAAAAAACTTGTCCATCAAAATCAGTTAAAAATAATTTTATTTTGAATAGCTTTTGAAATTTTTCATAGTACCCTTTGAAATAATCAGAGCCATGCTGGGCATTGAAAAAAGCAGACAGAAGGCATCATATTGGACTTCATTCCTTTTTTTTTTTTAACCTTAGAATTTTGTATTTTTGGCAAGAAAAAATTTGTTTTAATCAAATGATATACGTTGACAAAATGAAGTTTCTTGAGCCAATATTTTATGCTCTAAAGCCAAAAATGAAAACATTTCATTCTAACTTTATGATAATTATTGTAGTGGGTGAGAGCAAGTCTCTATATTGTAGTATTGTTAATTTGCATGGTAAATTAATTAAGTTTACTCATTAACACTAATTTAAAATCATGACAGTATCACAGATCTGTCACAAGTGACCTGTTGAAGGCATCTAGATTTTTAGAACTCCAAAAATCAACACAAAAGGTTTCCAATCCCCAAAGATCCTCAAATTTGCCAGGATAATGATCCTTCCCTGGATACCCACACTAGGAAGAACATTTGACTACTCCTAATGCGACTATGTGCTCAGAAGAACTGAAGCACAGAATGAGCTAATAAGCACCGTGGGAAGTCTGAATCAGTCCGAATATGTAATGAGGAATACACTCAATATACAACAGCCTTCAATCAAAGAGTTGGGGCACTACCACAGTTTCTGGTCTCCTTGATTAAAAAAGCAACAAATGTTTTATATAGATGCTTTGTTGGTCTCCTTTCCCCATCTTGTTTTCTAAATTGTCAGAGACGCTTCTTACCCACATAACCAGTGGAAGTCAGTGCACTATAATGAAAGAGATCAGAATATAGAACTGCTCTTCTATATGCTGGAGAGTTGCAGCTCACTGCAACTGAGCTGTGAAGGGATCCGTGTGAAAACATGCCTGGGGTGGACTTTGCCTGTAAAGAAGCTTGAATGCTTTTGGATGTAGGAAGTAACATCAGACACATTGACAAAAAGCCAGTAGAAAGGAAATGGTAGCAAAGGCAGAAAGAACCACTTTAAAATAATACAAATGGTCAACATTAGTTTGATATTGACCTTAGCCAAAAAGAGTTTTCATATGGAAGACTAGCTGAGGTTCCCTGTTTGTGGAAAACAAACAGCAAGACCTCTTACAAAGAAGCTCACTCCCCTTTGTCCAGCTCAGTGTCACCTGCTCAATCTGACCATTCTGTTCAAAATTGCATATTGCCATCAGTTACCTAGCACCGCTATCCCCAGTCCTTGCTAGGTTTTTCTCCTGTTATAGACTCCATGTCTGTGTCCCTCCCAAATTCATATGTTGAAGCCCTAACCCCCAATGTGATGGGATCAGGAGGTGAGGCCTTTGGGAGGTGATTAGGTCATGAAGGTAGGAGCCCTTATGATGGGATTAGTGCCCCTGTAAGAGGAGATAAGAGGGAGACTCTTTCCCACTCTGTCCGCTCTCTGCCATGTGGGCCATCTGCCTATAAAGCCAGAAGAGGGCCTCACTAGAACCCACCATGGGGGTAACCCTGATCTCAGATTTCCTAACCTCTAGAACTGTGAGACAATACATTCTTTTTGTTTAAGTCATCCAATCTATGGCATTTTTGTTATAGCAGCTGGAACTAAGCTTTCCGAAATACTACGTAATTTATATAATTTGGATATTGTCTCCGCCCTCCCCCTAGAATGTAAAGCCCACAAGGGCACAGATTTGCATCTGATTATTCACTGCAGCAGTTCCAGTACCTAGAAGTGTCCTGGTACATAGTAGACATTATCTTTTGAATGAATCAAACTAGCGAAATATAACATGGAAACGGACTTATTCACAGCAGCAGCAAAGAGCAGCACTTGCTGAATTCCATGATAAAGAGTATGGTTGTTGCCAGTCATCTGAATGTTTGCACTTAACCTTGGACATTACCTGCTTCCCTATGTGATAGTTTTTTTTTTTTTTTTTTTTCTTTTTGAGACAGTGTCTCTCTCTGTCACTCATGCTGCAGTGCAGTGACATGCTCACAGCTCACTGCAACCTCCACCTCTGAGGCTCAAGAGTCCCACCTCAGCCTCCCAAGTAGCTGGGACCACAAGTGGGCACCACCACGCCCAGCTAATTTTTGTATTTTTGTAGAGAAGGGGCCCACTATGTTGCACAGCTGATTTCGGACTCTTGGGCTCAAGTGATCCTCTCGTTTCAGCCTCCCAAAGTGCTGGGATTACAGGCATGAACCACCGCGCCCAGCCTCCCATGTGATAGTCTAATGCTTAGCAACATAAGCCATCATCCAGAGGGTAAACATTAGTGATATATTTTAACATGTTCATAGATGCAGAAAAAGAAACAGAACTATTGAGTACATGAAAGCGCCTTCACAAAAATTATGACAGTGAGAAAAATCTGGCATAGAAAAATTACGACAGTGAAAGGAATCTGAAGAGGTGACTCCATCTTGCTTCTAACCTCCATGCTGTCCTTGTTTATTCCTAGATGTAGGCCGAACTAACTTTGGGAGCAATTTAGTTTATAGTTTAACTTTAAAATAGGAATGATAACAGAACTTTCCTGAAACAAGCCCCTCCTTGCTCAGGATCAAAACCACCTTTATAAAACCAACAAATCAGCCACAAGGTTAGAATTATGGTTCAGTAAGGAGCCATGTAGCCACAGGTCGCAAGATTCCTACCCTCCCCAGTTGCTCCTACAGATAACATCACTATTGTATTGTGCAGGGTCTGGATTTTGTTTAATAAATAAATAAAATAAAAAATAAAAAACATCACTATTGTAAAACTTAAGATTGGCGTTCAAGGTATTGTTCAGACCCTGTATTCTGATGGACCAGCTGGCACCACGCAAACCAGTAAACTGGTTCCACGAGTTTTGTAATTCCATCCAGGAAGTGAAGACAGCCAGAAGACAGCTTCGACCTCCTATGATTTCATCCCTCACCCAAGCAATCAACACTTCCCATTCCCTAGCCCCCTGCCCACCAAACTACCCTTGAAAAACCCTAGCCTTGGAATTTTGGGGGAGTCTGATTTGAGTAATAAAGTGCAGTCTTCCACTTAGCTGGTTCTGCATTTATTAAACTCTTTCTCTATTGCAATACTGTTGTCTTGGTAAATCGGCTGTAACTGTGCACTGGGCAAGAAGAACCATTGGGCAATTACAGACACATATGCATGGAAATAAAAAGCCTAAGAAGGTTGGCACATAAATCCCTTATTAATGGGGGCTTGCCAACTAAACAGAGCTTGTTGTGGGAAAAGCAATTCAATGATCACAAAACAAAATCCTTGGGCATAAAAAAATTCAGCTCCAGCGTTTCTTCCCTCACATCATCTCTGGTGTTTTTCCCGGCTCACTTTCTCAAATCTCCTACAATTTGGTGGAAATTAACCACCAAATGCAAAAGAACTTGATAGGAGAAGCTGAAATGAGAGAAAAATGCCTATGTCCACAATTGCAAGATTTAGACCACATTTCCCATCCCAAATGATACCATTTAGATCAGAAAACTATCCACACTCTTTATTGCTGACACCACAGTGAGGAAGAGGAGGAAGAAAGAATGGCAGAGAAAAGCCAAAGTTAAATCACTGTTCTTGAGAAGGGGAGGGAGCTGGCAAAATCTTGTCTGCCTGTTGTAGGGAATGTGGTAGGGTAACAGAGGCCAAGATTCTACCGAAAAATAAAATTTTAACATGTGATTTGTGGGTAAGAGGTCATACATTTGATTATACGTCATCCTAAAGGTACTCAATTACATTCCTACAGTCTAATTTTATGGCATTCCTGCATTATTGCTTCTCTTTGGTGCCACTTTAGTTGGATTTATTTATTAAGATGCCTTTTTTTTCTCTCCCTAAGACAGAGTCTCCCTCTGTCTCCCAGGCTAGAGTACAGTGGTGTGATCTCGGCTTAGCACAAACTCCACCTCCCAGGTTCAAGTGATGCTCCTGCCTCAGCCTCCAGCGTAGCTAGGATTACAGGTGTGCCCCATCACACCCGGCTAAATTTTTGTATTTTTAGTAGAGAGAGGGTTTCACCATATTGGCCAGGCTGGTCTTGAACTCCTGGGCTCAAGCAATCCACCAGTCTTGGCCTCTTAAAATGCTGGGATTACAGGCATGAGTCACTGTGCCCGGCTCGGCCCATTTTTTATTGTTCTCATGCAGGCATGCAAACATCTGCTTTCCAGGGAATTACAAATCTTCTGGTACATTTATAGAAAGGAAATCCTGAACCATTTGGATTATCTATAAATCACAGTATGCTACCCTGTACCTGCCAGAACATGTGGTATAAATTAAAACATGATGAAAAGGGTATTTTTAATTTTTAAAATTTGAGCCTATTATAATTTGCCTGCAATTGAATTGCATTGTTACTGAGGTCTCAATTAGAAGAAAAGAGGACAATCTTTAGTGAAATTAAAACAGGGTGACCCATTTCCAGTTAAATCAAGCCTCTATCCCAGATGGGCCATTTTGTAAATCAGAAGGCTAGATGCATTGTCTTTCCTGATGATGATGATGATGATGATGATGATGATGATGATGATGATGTGTGTGTGTGTGGGTGGGTGGGTGGGTGGGTGTGTGTGTTTTGCGGGGAAGGCATTCAGAAGCCATCCCCTTTAACTTTTGTCTTCAGGCAGGGTGTGTCCAAGCTCTCCAAGGTTCATTTTCTCCTTATTTTCAGAGTCAGATGTATGACAGCTTCCTCAGATGAATTGGTTTTTACCAAATGGAAGCTGATTTTTAAGCTGAGCCCCTGACTTGTCTTTATGATATATCCTAAAGGCATATTTCCTCTACCTCTTTCTTTAGTATATAAAGAAGGCCATTGCCTCACCTTTGGCAGCCAACTGTTAAGATTAGGCTGGGTCTGTGTGGTGGAATGTTAAGTGGTCAGGCTAATAGACATTCATCTCACAGCACTCTGGGACAGTCAAGATGCTCAGGATCTCCTCTCTCCACATCCATCACTTTGCCAGGTCTCCTCCCTTGCTTTGCTTGGGGACTACACAAAGAGGCTAAGTATTCTGGGACCACAAAAAACGCAGAGGTCAGCAAGGGGGCTAGGTGCTGGTACCAATTCTAGGGGTTGGAAGAAACTAGCAAGAAGGGAAAAGAGAAAATTATTTCACAATAGAACTAAGAGACACAGCTCTACATAATAGGAACCTCCTGTTTGCTCCTGGTATATAGGAAGCACATTATTTAATTCTGTTTTTGATTAGAATAAGTACTTAAATTAATAATGTTTAAAAACAATAATAAAAAACACTTAATGGAAAAATGGAGGCTGTCGAGAAAGTGAAGACCGAAGAGGTAAAGTAGAAGGGAATAGAAAGATTTGCATACTAAAAGCAGAAATCTGTTTCCTGCAGTGATGCTATTTGAATACTTGGCTCATTATTTTCTCACTTTCTGGTCCAATCTAAAGCTCCAATTTCTATGAGGAAATCTAATCCGTTGAATTCAGACCATCTGCACAATAAAAATATTCAGAAAACCCTAATAGCCAACCCTATAATAGAGCAAATTCTACTCTGAACTAAAGCCTTTATATAAGTAATAAAGGGACAGAGATGGCACCAGAGATTAAAGAAAAAGGCTATCACAGGTATGTGCAAATCATCATTTTGCCATAGTAAAAAGTAATTCAAGTCATATTTTTTGAAGAAAAAACTATGACAGTAAATAATTTGGCAGCAAATTTTTTAAAATTCAAAAGTATTTCTCTTCTACACATTTCAATAATACATAAAATATTTGGGTAATTTTAGTTTTATAAGAGAAATAATTAAAAGAGGCACAAGGGAGTCTTAAAAATTGCTACATATTTGGGATTTTCTCCTACCTAATAAAAAGAGATAAAAGAAAGGCCTAACTATGGAGAAATTAACGCCTAAGGATACCCAGATAAAGAACATTTTCATTTCTTAGTAAGACAAAGAAAGAATGTTCTAACTTTATTTCACAAGCAACAAAATCCATGAAGCTTTTGTTATAATAAAAAAAATGAAGTCATTGCAGGACTATAGTATTACCTATGGCAAAAAATGTGTATAGATTTTAGTCTTCTTTTAAAAAATGTGTGGGTTATATATGCTGCATTCATATATCTTGAAACAGCACGTTCTATCAGAGAAAATTTTTACATTCAGCTGTGTTTTAACCTTTCCAATGCAAATCACTTGTGTTTTCCTAGGAGAAAATTGGACAGAAACACTTAAAGGTTTAGGAAGGGTTACTACTCATGTCTCTGCATCCAAAAGCTGCTTTCTCATACCACAGCACACATGAAACTTCTCATTGTGTGCTGCACGGGAGGGGTGTGCATTATTTAACATTATAGTGGGTTAGGAACAGTGGGGCTCAAGCTTCTGCCTGAAATAATGAAAGACATCAGGAAACAGATTCACACTAGGCAGAACTGAATCCTAACACTTAAGACGTCATTTGAAGAATTCTGCGTGAACAAATGGCTCTCCTTACATATATATTGGAGTTTAAAACCTTCTTTTAAAACAAATTTTCATAAGGAATAAAACTGCTGTAATACGATCTAAGCCAGAGAAACAATCTTTTAAACACCTCATTCTGAAAGCTATTACATTGAAACTATCTTTTCCTTAAGACAAAAATACCATTTTATCTTTTGGTTCAGAAATCCATTTATTAACATTCAATTTTTAATTTAAAACAAAGAGCCTTGCTACTTGTTCTCCTATCCCCCCAAAAGAAGGAATAATGACAGGGTGGGGCATACTTGTAGAGAAAGCTCTGACACAAAAATAATCCCCACTGTTTCAGGAAGCAGACCTAAGGACCAACCCAAAACCCAAGAATTTTTTTTTTTTTTTTTTTCCTGTGTAATGCTATCATTGAGCTCCACCCAGATTTGACTGTACTTCAAAGGCAGGAAAAAAAAAATTGTCAGAAAAAAACCAAATTATCTCCTACACGTTTGTTTGCTGGCCCTCAATGGCATTCAGAATTCAGAGGGTCGAGTCATGCATTATGAATGAATGGGTTTCCAATGGTAACTGCCAGCCATGGAACTCAACCCCAGGGTTCTCTAATAGAGGACAGAGTGGGGGGAGGGTCGCACGTTCTCCTCCACCCTGGGGCAGCGAGGAAGAAATACTGCAAATTAAATATTTCATCTCCATGTTTGCACCCAACAGAGAGATGCAGGGGGCAAAATTCTTCTATTTAAAACAAGCCAAGATACACACTAAAATAAAGACTGGTAAAAATACAAATCTAGTCAGATCACATTAGAACTTGATAAGAAAATCTTGCATGACTTTCTCCCCATACTTGTTAATTTGGTGCCTTTGTTTAAGCAAAGAATGGGTCTCTATTTTACAGCTACAGAGGATGCAGCATCGCCATGAGAGATGGAGAAAAAAGAACCGAGAGAGCAGGAGAAATCAGTTATCCACCTGGCACAATACTAAATACTCTGAACATTTAGGACCTACCCATTTCTGAAGACAAACAGACTAACCAACGAGGCAAATAATTCAATCCTCCCAAGTCTGTCGCTGCAGCTACGCGGCAATCCAAAAGAACAACGCACGTTTCTGCTAACACCTCAAGTTGGGAAGCACCATGCAAAGAGACTGGTTAAAATTCCCTACCATGCAGTGCAGCCATCATCAGAAGCCCAGCATATCTTCTGCTCTAAGTAGTGATGTGCCGGTTCATGCACAGAACAGAGGAAGAGAAAAATGGAGGAAATGAGAGAAGGCTGGAAGTCGGCAGGAATGTTTCTGGGTCATTAACAAGTGGAAGACCCCCTTCAGTATTCACACCAATCGGTCTTGATCTTACAGGACATCTTTTTCTCACTGAGCGTCTGTTGAAAAGACTGCAGCAAACCAGGCAAGGGATTATGGGATAGGGATGCAGCAGCGAGCTGCAATGAGATTCGTGGGTGGCTTGCTTTCCCTCTGAGTCAGCAGTCAGCTGTTTCCATGCTCTCGTGCTGGGCCGCTGAGCTCCATCACCAGAAAGTGACTGCAGGATTAACCAGGGGAGAGGCGACCAGTGCAGTCTCCGCGCAACGCAGCCGGGGCAGGTACAGGGAGTGCTACAAATCAGATGGAGGGAGTGTTGGGACGCAAATGGTGAACGCAGTGAGAATAGATTCTAGGAAGAAACTGGGCATGTGGTACCTCAATATGAAAAGTTCACATTTAGAGAAGTGCTTTGCGTGAGTGTGAGAGCACACACTTGCTCGTTAGAAAGAGAGATGATTGATTTCCTTAGATGTCTCAAGCAGCTTGAAACACATATCATAACTTTTTTAAATGCAAAAAACAAACAAACAAACAAAAAAACAGTCCAGTTCCACAAGCCCCTACTACTTTTCCTCTCTTGGTATTTACCCTAGGGAAGGGTCTATAAAATACGGTTCCACAAAGTCAAATCATGCAATGACATTTCTCTGCTTTTTGTAGTTCTAATGATTCAGAGAAAAATCATATGGTACATTTTTTTGATGCGGGGGTAACCAGACCCTGTTCTTTTTCTGATCATGAAGTTTTCAGTTAAAAGTTGAGAAACTTGACAAATAACATAACTTAATTTCCTGCCAAGTCATTAAGCTTAGTTTTAAAAGGTATAAATAATGTAAAAATGACCAGCAAGTAGCTATATGACAGTGATTAGGTCTCCATATTACAAATAATAATTTAGAATAAAAAATCTTACATATGAGAGTAGAATTCACAACTGTTCCTTTTTCTACAACAATAAAGGCAGGGAACAGTATTGCCTCCTATTCCTTGGTTAGTTACTAGTTTCAAAGGGATTGCTAATAATGTTTATTTTAAAAAACTGGGCATCTGCATATTTGATTACATTAATATTTATCACATTCTTTCCACGCAGTCAAGCATTACAGTGAGCCCTTGAAGGGGCCTCAGCTCTGCAGACAGTGATGATTACCTTTGGTGGTAGTAGGAGGAGGGGGATCACAGAGAATACAGCGAAATTGACCCAGAAATGCACATACACGCCAATTTTGGTGTGCCATTTTAGGTGATACACAGTTCTCAAAATCCCAGTTAACACCCTACTTTAGAAGTTTTGTGGATTTTTTTAAAGCTTCATTGAATTGTAATTCACATACCATATAATTCACCCATTTAAAGTGTATAATTTAATGGCTTTTAGTATATTCATAGATGTGGGCCTTTTTGTCCAACATCTTGGCGAGGCTGCGGTGTCTGCTGCTACTCTCTGAGCTTCGCAATGCCGCCCAAGGACGACAAGAAGAAGAAGGACGCTGGAAAGTCGGCCAAGAAAGACAAAGACCCAGTGAACAAATCCGGGGGCAAGGCCAAAAAGAAGTAGTGGTCCAAAGGCAAAGTTTGGGACAAGCTGAATAACTTAGTCTTGTTTGACAAAGCTACCTATGACAAACTCTGTAAGGAAGTTCCCAACTATAAACTTATAACCCCAGCTGTGGTCTCTGAGAGACTGAAGATTCGAGGCTTCCTGGCCAGGGCAGCCCTTCAGGAGCTCCTTAGTAAAGGACTTATCAAACTGGTTTCAAAGCACAGAGCTCAAGTAATTTACACCAGAAATACCAAGGGCAGAGATGCTCCAGCTGCTGGTGAAGATGCACGAATAGGTCCAACCAACTGTGCATTTGGAAAAATAAAACTTTATTAAATCAAAAAAAAAAAAAAGATGTGGGCAACTATTACCACAGCCAATTTTGGAACATTTTCATCACCTCAGACAAACAAACAAACAAACACACACCCAACCCATACCCTTTAGCTATCACTCTCTTCCCTCCCACATCACATCCCCACAGTCCTAAGCAATCACTAATCTACTTTCTGTCGCTAAAGGTTTCCCTATTCTGGACTGGAATCATATAATATGTGGTCTTGTGTGTCTTGCTTTTTTCACTTGGCAGAATGTTTTCCAAGTTCATCCATGTGGTAGCATGTGTCAGTATTTCATTCCTTTGTATGGCTGAACGATATTCCATTGTGTGAATTTAGCACATTTTGTTCATCTGTTCGTCAGTCGATGGACACTGGGTTGTTTCCACTTTTTGGCCATTATGAACAGTGTTGCTATAAACATTTGTGCACAAGGTTTTGCGTGGACATATGTTCCGCTTTAGAAGTTTACAGTTTAATTAGGACCCACTCCTAAAACTGGAAGCAGGCTACCCCCACTGAGTTTTACAATATCTTCCTCATAAGACAGGCCATCAGACAGGTGTCTGACTTACTACAACAGGAGTCCTTTCTTCTTCTCATTCTGCTACTAAGCCTATCCCAAAGCCAAATTCATCAAATGCTGACCCCCCTCGCCAGCACATTCTTTATCCTGATCTCTCTCATTCTCTTCTTCCAGTCAACCCAGATTCTTGAGACCTATAACTAGACCAGGTCTCTGTTCTCTGAAGGTGGAGAAGTGGGAGAGATCTTCAGTCTTGTTGCTGGGCTTCCAGCCAGAGGATGTTAACTTACTAATTCAATCATTCATTCCAACGAACACTTGTTGAGTGTCATGTGTTCCAAGCACTGAGTAGGCACTGAGGATACAGAGAAGAATTTAATATTTCTGAGCCCTCAGGGAGGTCACAATCTAGTGTGGGAGATGGATTAGTAAGCAGGCAATTGCAATGCAGAGTGGTAAATGCTTGACAGCAAGAGGAAGCGAATGCTCTGGGCACCCATAGAAGGGATTTGCAGGGCCAGGGAGGAGTATGGAGCATTTCAGGTACTGAGTGCAGCACAGTCAAAGGCATGAGATGGCTCATGGGACCTGAGAGTAATATCTAAATATAGCTGAAGGCTGGGGTAAAGGTGGAACAAATGCAGGTGATATCTGTTTCTGTTCTTTTACCTGGAATTGGGAATATCTCTTCCCTGGAAATAGCATTATATAGGATAGCTGGGTTTCAAATACCCTCACCACCATGGCTTAACTACTATATGGGTTAAATGGTTTTGGGGGCTTAGCTGTGAATCTAACAAACACACATAATATTGCTTATTATAGGAAAATGCAGCCTCATTTTTAGCATATGTCTTGGCAAATGAATCCAACTGTTTATAAGTTGGGGCTTGGGTAACCATGGGAGGCCCCCATGGAAGTGCCAAGCATCATCTCCTTGGCACTTCCTGAAAACAGGTAGGTAGATGGTGATAGTGGCTGCTGGTTATGCTTCTGAGTTGGAGTTTCCCGTATTGTGCCCTCAAGTGGTTGGACTCGGGGGTCTAAAGGGCAAAGAAGAGCCCAAGATTCTTGGGATTATAGCCACTGTACACCTTATTGACTTCTTGGAGCTGTCTTGCCTCTCCCCACTGTTACCCTCCAGCTGAATGGAGATCAGAGCTAAGCTGTCATCAGCCAGTCTATGATTTGTGCACTGGAGAAGTATACAGACAGTGCCTATGCATAAGAAGGGGATGCACGCTACTAAATTGGGATTGGCAGGAGCATGACAAATAGCGATCCAGTATTTACTGACCCTGTATGATGTGCCAAGTTCAATCCAATGCACTTTATATACAGTCTGCCTATCCCTGCTCAAGAAAATTTATCCCAGAAAATAAACATCTTAGGATGGCATACAAGGTAATTTACAATCCGGCATCTGCTTCCTGATTATTTTCCACCTTCTGTCCTCCCTAGTCACACTCTGTTCATAAGACATTCTGTTACTGGAAAGCGGTCCCGATCCAGACCCCAAGAGAGGGTTCTTGGATCTCCTGCAAGAAGGAATTCAGGGTGAGTCCACAGTGCAAAGTAAAAGCAAGTTTATTTTTATTTTTTTGAGATGGAGTCTCACTCTGTCACCCAGGCTGGAGTGCAGTGGTGCGATCTTGGCTCACTGCAAGCTCTGCCTCCCGGGTTCACGCCATTCTCCTGCCTCGGCCTCCCAAGTAGCTGGGACTACAGGCACCCGCCACCACGCCTGGCTAATTTTTTTGTATTTTTAGTAGTGACGGGGTTTCACCGTGTTAGCCAGGATGGTCTCGATCTCCTGACCTTGTGATCCACCCACCTCGGCCTCCCAAAGTGCTGGGATTACAGGCGTGAGCCACCGCGCCCGGCCTGCAAGTTTATAAATAAAGTAAAGGAATAAAAGAATGGCTACTCCATAGACAGAGCAGCCCTGAGGGCTGCTGGTTGCCCATTTATATGGTTATTTCTTGATGATATGCTAAACAAGGGGTGGATTATTCATACCTCCCCTTTTTTGAACATATAGGGTAACTTCCTGACATTGCCGTGGCATTTGTAAACTGTCACGGCACTGATGGGAGTGTAACAGTGAGGAGGACCAGAGGTCACTCTTGTGGCCATCTTGGTTTTGGTGGGTTTGGGCCAGCTCCTTTACTACAACCTGTTTTATCAGCAAGGTCTGTATGTTGTGCTGACCTCTTATCTCATCCTATGACTTAGAATGGCTTAACCATCTGGGAATGCAGCCCAGTAGGTTTCAGCCTCATTTTCCCTGACTCCTATTCAAGATGGAGTTGCTCTGGTTCAAACACCTCTGACAATTCCACATGTATTTTTTTAGCAGTGGCTCTCAGCCAAGGAATGGTACCAACCCCTCCCATGGGGTAGTAGGGTGTGCATTTGGAAATGTGAAGGGGCACTGTGGCTGTCATACCCAGTGTGTGTGGGGGTGAGTAACTACTAACATTTAGTGCCTATGTGTAGGGATGCCAAACGTGCTCCAATGCTTGGGAGAGTACCTTAAAAGTACATCTGTCCCCACAACACTAATGTCAGTAGCATCCCCTCTGAGAAACACTAATCTCTAGGCCCACCTACCACTTGTTCTGCCAGGAACACTCTCAGCCTCTCGTGCCTCCTGCTCCTGGTTAACTTCTTGGACTCCTTTAGAACTCAGCAAAGCCACCACTCACTTTAGGAAGGATTCTCTGAGTCTTCCTCTGATGCCCAGATCCTCTCACCCACTGTCTGGATTGAGTACCACTCCTGTGTACTCCACAGCATTCTTGCTGGAAACTGTTGAAGGTTCCATCTTTTACCTTTAATTCACTAACCCTTAGGGTAGTGCCTGTCACATACTAGGTGCCCAATAAGTAGATAGGGAATGATGAAAGTCCTATGAATGAACAAATGACATAATATGACATAAAGGTCAAAGTTCATCTCAGAATTGAAAAATTAGTTGGATCAGAGACCATTATGGACAGGCAATTCTTCCTATCTGGTAGTTTATGATTTAGAAAGTATCTTCATAGGCCAGGAGTGGTGGCTTATGCCTGTAATTCCAGCACTTTGGGAGGCCAAAGTGGGTGGATCATAAGGTCAGGAGTTCAAGACCAGCCTGGCCAAGATGGTAAAACCCCCATCTCTAATAAAACTACAAAAATTAGCTGGGTGCAGTGGCAGGCACCTGTAATCCCAGCTACTCAGGAGGCTGAGGCAGGAGAATCACTTGAACCTGGGCAGCAGAGGTTGCAGTGAGCCGAGATCATGCCACTGCACTCCAGCCTGGGCGACAGAGTGAGACGCCATTTCAGAAAAAAGAAAGTACCTTCATAGGTTTTCTCTTTGATCCTCAAAGCTAACCCAGAAACAGGTAGAGCAAGCATTATTATTTTAGTGGAAATTGAGATTTAGAAAGGTAAAGCGACCAGCCCAGGATGGAGTAGCCACAATGTAACAGAGGTGAACTAGAGTCCAGGTCTTGTGGCTGGCACCGTTCCTCTTTCAGTATGTCACCTGCCCCAGGATATCCAAGAACAGGAACAGTAATCAGGCAACTCCAGAGTAGAACAAAGCCAGCTAAGTAGAGAGGTGATGTGTTTCAGTGTGAGATAAATATAACCAACTAGAAGAGGCAAACAAATCAGAAGCTTATAAATGCTGCCTAATGCAATCATTTCATTTTCTGTGTCTCTGATTTCAACAAGTTTTATTGGGGTTGGAGAAGGCAGATAGGGAGAGATTAGTCAACAGATATAAAGTTACAGTTAGATAGGAGGAATAAGTTCTGGTGTTCTATTGTACAGTAGAGTGACTACAGTTAACAATAATGCATTGTAGATTTCATTTTTTAATTTGTATTTTTTGAGACAGGGTGTCAAAGTTGAAGTGCAATGGCGTGACCACTGCTCGACCTCCTGGGCTCAAGGAATCCTCCCACCTTAGTCTCCCCAGTAGCTGGGACTACAGGAGTGTACCACCATGCTCAGTTAATTTTTTGTATTTTTTTATGGAGACAGGGTTTTGCCATGCTGCCCAGGCTGGTCTAGAATTCCTGGGCTCAAGTGATACGCCCATCTCAGTTTCCCAAAGTGTTGAAATTACAGGCATGAGCCACTGCACCTGGCCTGTACACTTCAAAATAGCTAGAAGAGAGAATTTTGAATGTTTTCACTACAAAGAAATAATAAAGGTATGAGGTGATGCATATGCTAAGTATCCTGATTTAATTATTACACAATGTGCATCCATATTGAAACATCACACCGTACCTCATTAACATGTCAAGTAGAAAAAAATTTTAAGGATATAAAGAAAACAAACAAACATAAAAACTTTATGAAAAGTATTGCCCAATGGTTTTATGAAAGAAGATGGTAAGAAGTAATTATTTCCAGCCTTCAGTTCAGGCATGAGCAACTGGAGGGGAAGTATTGTTATGATGGATTCCACAGGTCAGAACTCCAGGTGTGGACCTCAAAGCCAAGTTCCTTCTGGACAGTCCAGACTCTCTGTAGTCAGTTTGACTGAGTGGTTTGGTTTGGACCCCAAGAGGCTGAGCCCCTTCCTCTCTACTGGCAGTAGTCCTGGTGAGGCCTCCTATGTTTAGGGGTTGGGATCACTCATTAGCTGCTGTGGGGGAGGTTTTAAGGACAAACAGGACTGTCAGGAAGTAATGGTGAATGAAGCAGCAAGGACTTCCTCTTAAGTATCCTTAAAAGAGAAAAGGTGCAAGTTGGCCTTAACCTATTGGGGTTATGTGGATAGGAGTAGATTAATCGGGAACCAGCTGACCCAGTTCCAACCCAAGAATTCACACCAGAACTGGCCTGGCCTTCAGATTACCCTTTAATGTTATACACTGCACAAATGATTGTGTGCCAGGTGGTATACAAGGCACTGGTGACACAAAAACGACATGAACAGAACCTCTCAAAATCACTCCTGGGGACTGAGTTATCTGCCTCCAGCTCAGAGTCGTGTTGACTGGTGGTCTCAAGGATCAGGATAGCCCTTTGCAGCCGGGCTGTATTTGCAGTAAAGGTGACCCAGGTCAAGCACCCCTGACCCCTGGCCCAGTATGTTTCCCACAGGGAGCTGCCTCAAACTGAAGACATATCCAGGTGGGATCTGCCCAGCACAGAGCAGAGCAAGACTATCACTTTGCTTGCTCCAGGCTCTATCCTTCTATTAATTACCTCTGAGGTCTTGGCACTTTTCTCATATTGACTCATATTGAACATAAATTAATGCCCAGCAACCCTATCCAAGGAGGAATTTTGGTTGGTCTGGTATCATTTATTCTTATGGAACTCAGGATGCTTTTTTTTCTAGGTACTAACAAACCATCCCATTAATATTCCTTCTCTAGCATTATTCTTGATAGGGAGTTCTGTAGTTTTGTAGAAAAGACTGAAGTAGGCCTGGTGCGGTGGCTCATGCCTGTAATCCCAGCACTTTTGGAGGCCAAGGTGGACAGATCCCTTGAGGTCAGGCGCTCGAGACCAGCCTGGTCAACATGGCAAAACCCTGTCACTACTAAAAATACATAAATTAGCCAGGCATAGTGGTGCGTGCCTGTAGTCCCAGCTACTTGGCAGGCTGAGGCAGGAGAATCACTTGAACCCAAAAGGCCGAGGTTGTAGTGAGCTGAGATGGGGCCACTGTACTCCAGTCTGGGTGACAGAGTGAGGCCCTGTCTTAAAAAAAAAAAAAAAAAAGAAAAGAAAAGAAAAAAAGACAAGCAAAACACAAGGCTCTGCCATGCACTGATTATTAAATGCCCAAGTAATAACATGTCTACCCCTTCATTATTCTTTGTCCTGCTCTGACTGTAACAAAAAGCAAAAGCATGCAGACACAAAGCTCTTTTGTTTTGCCCATTGTTTGGGCTGGAGAATTCAAAGTTGACTCTATCTATCTTGAGTATACCCGGAATGTAATCTCCCGGTGCTAACTATGGGTTCGTGATTGCATCCGTGTCCACATCGATGTGCACATCGGTATCAAGTATTGTTTTTCTCTTAAGCAGAGCTCCATTACCACACTTCTCATTTTAACAATTAAATTCAAGGCGGTGTCAAGTTCCTGCTTGCCTCACCAGTTTACCTTGTTTAATTAATGCAGTGGTTTTGACTACAGGGCTGGGATTTAAGAGTCCGGGAGTCTCCGTGGGCGACTGAGCTGGTGGAGGCTGAGCAGAGCCCCCCAGGGCCGGGGCGGGAGCAGGGAGGTGGCCGAGGCGGGCGCGCTGCTAATAATGCCTGCCTCTTCCACACATTCTTTCCTCTCGGTCCCAGACAGTGGATTACTTTTAGACCAACATGTAGTTCAGAGAGAACCTCACAAATGTTCCTCTCTGCTGACCAAATCACCCGACCTCTACGATTCCATCCTGCGGTCATATTCACAGACCTGGGGAAATCTCAGACAGCCCCGGCCACGCAGGCCAGGCGGAGCCCGAGGGGCTTTCACCCCGCCCCTCTGCCGGGCGCCCGGGCTCCATGGCAACAGGCCCCGCCCCGAGGCGGCAGCGGAGCTGCGCTCAGGCGGAAGAAAAGAAGGCGGGTCCCCTTCACCCAGATGGTGATTGCGCGCCGGTATTCCGAACCTGTCTTCCCCCCGCCCCCTCTAGGTTTCCTTTTCTAACCTTTTTGTCTCACCAGGAAACAACCACTTTGTAAAAGAACTGATTCAAGTGGTGGCAATGTGGGGAAGAGGAGGGAGTCAGGCCCGCGGTGACGGCATTAAAAGCTGGGAGCCCCGGGGATCGCCCCGGCCTGGCCCTCCAGCAATGGGGGTTCTCCCGACTGTGGCCTTTTCCCGTGTCCGGGGTCGACAGCTCTTTGCCTGCTAACCCTGGAGGGTTCTGAGCCGATGCGCCCATGCTGGGGGTGGGACTTTCTCTGAGTAACATGCCTGGGTTTCCATGCTTTGAAACCTGGAGGTGACACTGAAGTAGGAGTCTGGGCACCTTGGCAGAGGAAGCTAATCCGAGGACAGGGGAATCTGACACCATCCTCAGAAGGCTGCCCCTCCAACATGTTGCCAGAACGGTATTTTCCTAAGCAGCCTGCCTGGCACTACAACTCAGGGTCACTTTCATCCACGATTAGAATCCTATGATGAAAGTCAGAATGCATCTGCGATTAAGGCACGGGCTCTGGAGACACATCTGGATTTGCTTTATCTGCAGGTTGCTCTTTGCGTCTCTGTTAGCTCGTTTGTAAAATGCTACCTCCTAATGCCATTGTGATGATTAAATGATCCAGTGTGTCAGTGTCAGCCCCATGCCTAACACACAGTAAGTCTCAGGTGCAGTAGTGGAGAAGAGGATGGGCTCTAGAGCCAAGAATGAGTTTGGATCCTGGCTCTGCCACTTACAAGTTGCATAACCCTGTGTAAGTAATTTAACCTGTATTCCTCAATTACCTCAAGTGTATGGGGGATGACAAGGGTACTGACTACATAGCGTTGTTAGGAGAAGGAAATAGTTTGTTTAGTCTATGTGAAGAACCTGATCCAGGCCGGGCACGGTGGCTCACGCCTGTAATCTGAGCACTTTGGGAGGCCGAGACAGGTGGATCACCTGAGGTCAGGAGTTCAAGACTAGCCTGGCCAACATGGTGAAACCCTGTCTCTACTAAAAGTACAAAAATTAGCCGGGCATGGTGGCAGGCACCTGTAATCCCAGCTACTCAGGAGGCTGAAGCACAAGAATCACTTGAATCCGGGGGTGGATGCCCCAGTGAGCAGAGACTGTGTCACAGCACTCCAGCCTGGGGGACAGAGCAAGACTCCATCTCAAAAAAAAAAAAAAAAAAAAAAGAAAAAAAAAAAAACCACATGATCCAATGCCTGATGCATCATAAATTATTACTGTCATTATTATGGCCACTACTAGATTTATGAGTTCCTTTAGAAATGACTGATAATTCACTTTTTTACTCCTGGAGCTGGGCTCATTTAAGGATTCAGTAAGCATTTGTGGGGTTTTTTTGGACACGTGAATAGCTTAATAAAACACTATACCTCATCATCTTTTCATAAGCCAAATAAAATACATCAATAAATGAGAGTGAGCAGAATCATTTAAAATCAGAAGAGATATGCCTATACAGTTTTTTTTTGTTTTTGTTTTTGTTTTTTGTTTCCCAGGCTGGAGTGTGGTAGTGCTATCAGCTCACAGCAACCTCAGCCTCCTGGGTTCAAGCAATTCTCCTGCCTCAGCCTCCCGAGTAGCTGGGATTACAGGTGTGCACCACCATCAGCTAATTATTTTGTATTTTTAGTAGAGACGGGGTTTTGGCACGTTGGCCAGGCTGATCTCAAACTCCTGACCTCAAATGATCTGCCTGCCTCGGCCTCCCAAAGTGCTGGGATTACAGGCATGAGTGACCACGCCTGGTGCCTAGACACTTTTATCACACCAGGCTGGACACAGCCTCCCTCTGCATCCTCAGCCACTTAGCACTGGTGTCTCCCTGCTGGTTTTGACACAGCTGAGAGGCTGCAGTGCTACTTTGTTACTCTTGCTGAGGTCTCACACTAACTCTAGTCCCAGACCACTCCCAGGAAGGAAGAGAGTCTGTTCATGCCTACCTGCCACTGATTCTCATGAGAAAGAAACCTGGATTTTTGTGCTGGTCAGTGGCCTGTGGAAATGAGTCCTCACTGGCCAGCATCTCTCCCTTAGAGCCAGCAGCCTTCTTAAGAAGATCAGAAGAGAAATGATTCCTTTTGGTCCCCTTCCAGCGTCAGTTTTGCCCTTTGACGTAAGTCATCGTCTCTGGACATGAGAACGGGAGGCCTCACTTCCACGTCCTCCTCCAAATGAATGCACTCTAAACAAATATTGATGCACATCTCAAGGTTGGCATTGCATCTGGACCAGTGCCAGGAAGCCACAAGGCCACCAGAGGCAGAGGGGAAGAGCAAGGGTGGAAGAATAGAAGTCGAGCAGCAGCAGATGGAATGTGTGCACAGTCAGGTGAGGCCTGACCCGAGGGTGTTGTGCCTGGACCTGTGAGCCCTGGGTCAGGGTGAGCCCAGTGCCAAGCAGAGCCATCCATGACCTCAGGGCCAATGCTGGGCACCCTGACTCTTCCTTGATAATATCTCTCATCCTCCATTCTTCCTCTCCCTTTCTCCTGCCCTCTTTCCTACTCCCTATCCACATCATTCAACAGGCTTTTAACTTAGCTTCTACTATGTGCTAGGAACTGTATTAAGAGCCACAGATAGTCACTATCCTTAAGGAACGTATACATTCTCATAAGAGAGACAGATACTAAATCTCAAATAATAAACTAAATTAAATTACTTGAAATAAAAGTTAATTATGCTTCAGACAATTAACAATTTTTATCTGTGGCCTCTACTTCAGACCCACCAAGGAAATGCATGCATGTTCGTGTTCTGTGGTGGATAAGAATCCAGGCTCTGGAATCAGACAAATGTGGGTACAAATCCCAGCTCTGATACTGCCCAACTGTGTGATTTTGGCCAAATTACACCACCTATCTTACCCTCCTTTTCTTCCTCTGTAAAAAGTAAAAGAGATACTTTTTACTTTTTAAAAGAGATACTTTTTATACGGTTGTTATGAGGATTAAACAATGCCCAGAAGATGCTTAGCACATTGTCTGGCACATAGGAAGACTCAAAATACGTGAACTATTGTTGCTGTTTAATTATACAAGCAAAGAGGTCAGCAAACCTTTTCTGTAAAGGGCCAGATGAGCAAACACTTTATTGACTTGTGAATCAATACAGTGTCCGTTGCAACTGCCCAATGTTATTGTAGTGTTAGAGCAGCCATTAACAGTACGTAAAGGGGCTGAGTGTGGTGCCGCATGCCTGTAATCCCAGCACTTTCAGAGGCTGAGGCAGGCAGATTGCTTGAGCTCAGAAATTTGAGACCAGCCTGGGCAACATGGCAAAACCCTCTCTCTACAAAAAATACAAAGAAACTAGCCGTGCACGGTGGTGAATAACTGTAGTCCCAAATACTTGGGAGGCTGAGGTGGGAGGATCACTTGAACCCGGGAGGAGAGGTTGCAGTGAGCTGCAATTGCACCATGCACTGCCATCCTGAGCAACAAAGCCAGACCCTGTCTCAAAATAAATAAGTATATAAACAAACAAATAAATAAATAACAGTTGGTAAAGGAATGATAACTGTGTTCAATAAAATTATATTTATAAACACTGAAATTTGAAATAATTTTCTCATGTCACAGAATATTATTTTTCTGTTGGTTTTTTCCAAATTATTTAAACACATAAAAACCATCGTTAGCTCACTGGTTGTACAAAAACAGGCCATGGGCCAGATTTGGCTCACAGGCCATAGTTTGCCCACCCCTGCTCAAGCCTAACAAAATGGCTGACATACCTTTTGTAAATTTTGCTTCAGAGGAAAATCCAGTTGGTGGGTTCGTAATACCCTAATTCACTGCCTGGACATTAAGACACAACCTGATCTGACTAACAACATTATAAACCAACCCAAGGATAGCAAAAACCTCGTAAATGAAAAACAATACCTACAGTTTACTTGTGCATAAGCCAAGATAAGTAAGTAAACAGAACTTACCATTGGCTTGTGCAGGAGATAAGAAATGGAAAAGACAGTTCCTTAGATGCACGATCACCCTGTGTTTTGCAGGTGGAGGCAAGCTGCTCCTGACAGGTGCAAGAACTGTGTGTGTACTTTGCTTCTCAGTGCTGTGCACAGAGACGTGCAGCAAGAACCATCTCAGGGTCACAAGCCCCCTAGATTTTACCCACAGAAGATGGGAGAAAAAAGAATGTGTGATGAATGAAGAAAGCTGGGGAAAATGAGGGAAGGCAGGAGGAACCTGCCAGAAACAGGCCAAGTCCCACCAACATGGAAATCAGATCACAAATGATTTAGCTATAAAACAGGTATCCCAAGTTATGCCATGTAATTCCTAATTCCATTCTTTCCTTTCCTTCTCCTTTTCCCTCTTAAGTATCTGTGGATAGAAACAGGACATTATATTTTACTTTCTCCTGCAATGTAGGAAGATGTTTATTCTCTAGTTCGTATCAAATTATTTGCAGGCCAGAAATTCTTTCTCTAATAATATTAAAATATGTACCTGTTCCAAAGACACTGCAATTAATAAACTTGTTTCCCTCGACCCAGAGGAAATGCAAAGCTTTCTTATAAATCCATTCCAACAATCAAATTTGTTCTTGTACATCTTCCAAAAACTATGTGTTGCTAGGTGCAGTGGTACACACCTGTAATCTCAGCTACTTTGGAGACTGAGGCAGGAGGATTGCTTGAGTCCAGGAGTTCAAGATCAACTTGGGCAACATAGTGAGGCCTCCTCTCTAATTAAAAAATGAAGAAGAAGGAGAAGGAGAAGAAGAGGAAGAGGAAGAAGAAAGAAGGAGGAAGAGGAAGAAGAAAGAAGGAAGAAGAGGAAGGAGAAGAAGGAGGAGAAGAAGGAGGAGAAGAGGAAGGAGAAGAGGAAGGAGAAGGAAAAGGAGAAGAAGAAGAAGACGACGGCGGCACAGTAGCTCATGCGTGTAATCCCAACACTTTGGGAGGTTGAGGCAAGAGGATTGCTTGAGGCTAGGATTTCCAGACTAGCCTGGGCAGCATAGGGAGACCCCATTTCTACCAAAAAATTTAGAAATTAGCAGGAAGTGGTGGCGCATGCCTGTGGTCCCAGCTACTTGGGAGGCTGAGGCAAGAGGGTCACTTGAGCCTGGGAGGTTGAGGCTGCAGCGAGCAATGATTGTGCCACTGCTCTCTCTCCAGTCTGGGCAACAGAGTGAGAGACCCTGTCTCAACAACAACAACAACAAAAAAAAAAAAAAAAAAAGAAGAAGAAGAAGGAGGGGGAGGAGGATGGAGAATAAGAAACCACATATTATCCATGCCCAGCCATTTTTACTAGATAAAGAATTTGCTTATCTAGCCTGATTGACATGTTGAACCATCCTCAAGGTCAGATGTCACAATAATGCCCTCTGACTTAGTAAGGACTCTCCTCTGGGAAGAACATCGCCCAGGTACAGATGTCTCCATCCTTAATAGTTTGAGTCATAGATAACCAGCTGGCTGCCTATCAAGTCGCCACTTGGTTTTAACTACTATCTGTTGAAGAAAGAAAGCAAGTCTATTACCTTAGACTTCTTTCAAAAGGAAAAAGTGAGGATCTGGGATCTAGCAAGGATGTAACTGCATCCAGTGCTGCCCTATTCCCTACCCATGAAGAAGCAAAGCCCACGGTCAAGGAACCTGGCACTGCCCTTCGTCTTTGCTCTGCCACATGGCACAGCACTGGTACTCTCTCAAGGAAAAGAGTCACCCCATCATATGGATCTTCAGTTTTAAGCCCAACAACCTGAATCAAGGGCATAAACTCCATCACCTTCTTTGTCACTTTCCAGTCGTGTGGGGGGCTTCAGTTCAGTTTGGTGGTGCTGATAGGAAGCTTGGGGGCTCCACCCTAGCCTCAGGCCTACCTCCTAGTCCACTTCCCTCCTTGCCTTGGCAGGGCCGCTCCGCCAGTGATGAAGCAGGAAGGCACAAGACTGTCATCCTTTCATAGAATCAGAGGTGTATTTGAAGTTGGAAAGGACCTTAGAGGTGACAGAGTCCTGTGGTTTTAAAGCCGTGAAATCCTTTCTCTAGAGAGCTGCCCAGGCCCTGGGGCCCCTGCCAACATGCCCACCTCCTACTCATGCTGCCTTCACCCTCGCCCATCTCTTCAGGACATCTGGTGCTCAGTGGACATATCCAGTTTGATCACCATTGTACAGACAAAGAAACAGAGAGCTGCGGAGATGATTTGATCCCAGCCCCCATCATGCCTTACAACCAGCAAGTGGCAAAGCCATTCACAGATCTCAGGCCTGACTCCGAGTGCCTGCTGCTCTCCATCTGCCCCGGTGTCCTCTCTTTACAGGCAGACACAGGGAGCTGGAGGTCTGTGCAGGCTGCCTGAGTTTCTTTACAATTTCAGTAGTTCTGTCGAGCCTGTTCCACAACAGACACAAATGGAAATACAACAAGCAAAGGTCTTGCTAAGTGAGACTAGCAAACGATGCTGAGGAATAGCAAATAGCTCTCATGCCGCAGCTGGTCTGCTTGAAGAGTTAATGGTTAAGAGTTTATAAATATGCAAGCACCACGGTCGAACAGCAGGAGTTCCCAAGATAGCAGAGAAACAGGAACCTACCACAAAGGATTATGGTACTAAAAGGTTAAAAATCCGCCCATCCACATGGCAAAGGGCAGGGAATAAATAAACCACGACATCCTGTTAGAGGGGGATTCACAGAGAAGGCAGACTCCTGGGAATAGGAAAGAAAAAAAAAAGATACAAGACAAAATAGACCAAGGCTAAAGACCAACTTTGTGTAGTTAAGAATCCGCATATCCTCAGAGTGACCTTGACAATAAAAATCCAACACTAAAATAAACATGTAAGAGCAGAGTGACACCATTAGCAGTTGCACAGACTGTTATGAAGCCTTTTAATCCGGTCAAATTGGTGAGCAGGGTGAAGTGACAAAAGCACACAGATTTATTCAAAGGACTCACGTGGTTGGCATCAGATGGCCAGCATGTTCCGGCACTGTGCCTGCCCCCTGTTCCATAATGGGCCTCAGTAGAATTCCCATTCTATTTTTAAAAAGCTATTAAAACATGTTTGTTTGCCCCCAGAAATGGGAAAACCCAACCTTCATTTAAACTTAGACTATAAAAGTTATTCATTATAAAAACAGGTTTCATTTCTATTTTTCTGTTTACTCTAATGGCCAGTGCTCTCCTAGCAGCATCCTGGGACCTTTGTCCGGCATACGAGCGGCCTCTGGCTGCTTTGCTCTCCTCCATTCTCTCTGTACTGTTTCTGGCTTTTCAAGAATCTGTGCACCCGTTTCCTCAGGTCCAAATTCTGAGATAAGTTCAGAAAAGGAGGCTGCCTTCTTTTAGCTCGTGGCTAAATGAATGGATCTTCATGAGCAACGAGGCGCTCTTAATGCAAGGTCCCCGCTCCTCCTAGCCCCGCTGTTGCTCCTGCTCCCTGGGTTCTCTGCTCACATGCTCAAATGCTGCCTCCTCTCTGAGGCCTTCCTGACCCTCCTGACTTAAGTGGGTGTGCCCCTTTGTTATGTATCACTCTGCCCCGTTTGAATCCTGCCCCATTTGAATCTGCCCCATTTGAAACAGTAGTCACAGTTGCTAAGGGAATATTTGTTTGTTTAGTTCGAGCTGTCTTGCCCACAAACCTGTGACCTCCATCGGGGAGGGGGCAGGACCATCGCACAACGATGGTGCAGCACAGATGCAGTCTTGGCACATGGCTTCCAACAGTGTGCAGTGAGGAAGGACTGGGTGTCCAGCCTGCCTAGACATGAGCCAGAGCTGTGTGATCAATGCTGCTCTGGAGAACACAGCCTTCTAGACCAGGTACTCATGTGAAACACCTCAGAACTACTTGTTATGATCGGACACCAGCTAAAGATCCCTTTGAGCTCTTGTAGAAGGGATCTGTTAGGAAAATGGAGTAAACAAGATCATCAGGACAGTGTAACCTACTTCAGAGTGACACATACTCTACAGGAAAAGGTTTGTTTGTTTGTTTTTCTGAGAGGGAGTCTCGCTCTGTCACTCAGGCTGGAGTGCAGTGGCACAATCTTGGCTCACTGCAACCTCCACCTCCCAGGTTCAAGCGATTCTCCTGCCTCAGCCTCCTAAGTAGCTGGGATTACAGCCGTACGCCACCACACCCAGCTAATTTTTGTATTTTTAGTAGAGATGAGGTTTCACCATGTTGATCAGGCTGGTCTCGAACTCCTGACCTTGTGATCCACCTGCTTCAGCCTCCCAAAGTGCTGGGATTATAGGCGTGAGCCACCACTCCCGGCCAGGGAAATGATTTTAATACTACTTACTGAAAATATTCTCCTCCGGTCATTGAGGTATGCTTTATAATACATTTACATGGTTATATGGTTATTGGATACATGCAAATACTGGAAGTAATAAAATTAAAACAGCTGTTTAGATATTCTGTAGTTCACTCTTGCTTTTTTATGTATTCTGAATTCACGAGCTGTTACAATCTGGAGAGCCCTAGAAGCATAGGTAGTAACCTTCTACTGATAATGGAAGCAATGTAGGAAAAGACACCATTTACCCTAAACTAAGTCCTTTCACAGTGGCTGAAGGTAGTCTAATTACTAAACATTATTCGATTTTTGTTTTAAGTAGGAGAAAAATATTTACTGCTTATGCAAATATGTAGTATAAACTATAATACAGAACCTCTTCCTTCCAATTGGGAGTCTGAAAACAATATTGAAAAGAAAACACTACCAAATAAGATATTGTGTCCTACTTTTATTGCCTGGCCTCAGGTATTTGCAGTATTATTAAAGGAAAACATTTTCAAACATAGTCTACCAATTCTTATGCACAGTTTGGCAGCGATAATCTTTTCTATTTAAACCAAGTAAGGAACTGTGGGTATGAGTATAATATTCAGCCTTTATTAGGGATCCTACTTATTGCTGCAGAAAGTTAGGATGCTGGCCAGGCGTGGTGGCTCATGCCTGTAATCCCAGTATTTTGGGAGGCTGAGACGGGTGGATTGTTTCAGCCCAGGAGTTCGAGACCAGCCTGGGCAACATGGTGAAACCCCCTCTCTACTAAAAATAGAAAAATCAGCTGGGCGTGTGGCGCGTGACTGCAGTCCCAACTACTCGGGAGGCTGAGACAGGAGAACTGCTTGAGCCTGCCTCCCGGGAGGCGGAGGTTGCAGATAATGCCACTGCATTCCAGCCTGGGTGACAGAGCGAGACTCCATCTCACAAAAAAAAAAAGAAAGAAAGAAAGTTAGGATGCTGTCATGCACAGACATTTCATATTGCTCAAAAATGTTGTTTCTTATTAAGACAAAGATGAACAAAGGAGACATGTATATACCTAATAAAATACGTTATCTGTTGAAGAGAAAGGAGAACAAGAAACACAAGAGAGAAGAAGAGAGAGAACGAGAAGAAAACCTGGTGCAGGCCACTTACTTCTAACATTCATGTATTCATTCATTTATTCCACTTTCATGCAACGATGATGCAACCGCTTACTAGACACAAGGCACTTTTACACTAAAGGGGATGTGAAGCAGTATCATGGTGAGTGCATTCTTTAACACTTACAAATAGAGGATAACTTTCTCTCTTAGTTAGAAAGGAATAGAAAGAAAATAACAGAAAGGCAAAGAGAGAGAGAGAGCACCATCTTTATGATAAAATCTCCAAAACAACTCTATCAAAGTCAGAGTTCTTTTTTTTGTTTTTCTGAGATGGAGTCTCACTCTGTCTCCCAGGCCGGAGTGCAGTGGCGCAATCTCGGCTCACTGCAAGCTCCGCCTCCCGCATTCACGTCATTCTCCTGCCTCAGCCTCCTGAGCCACCATGCCCGGCTAATTTTTTGTATTTTTAGTAGAGACGGGGTTTCATCGTGTTAGTCAGGATGGTCTCGATCTTCTGACTTCGTGATCTGCCCGCTTTGGCCTCCCAAAGTGCTGGGATTACAGGCGTGAGCCACCACGCTCGGCCGCCAGAGTTATTTTCTAAATAAGGAGGCTGAGCACTAATCCTGTCAAGAAGGCCTCACCCACCTCTCATGATCTTATCTAGCCCTAATCACCTTCCAAAGGCTCCATCTCCAAATACCATCACAGTGGGGTTAAGGCTTCAACATATGATTTTGGGGGGATTCATGAACATTCAGTCCATAATAGAGAGCCCTTAGGTCTCTGTACAAGACAGTCTGTCTCTTCTGTCTCTGTGACCCCATCTCCTGGCCTCTTGCAGTGACTTAAAGCATCCAAACCTCTTCAAGTGTTGGACATGCTGCAATCCCATGACCCAACCACAGGACATTTAAGCACAGCAGGCCTAGTGCGTGTGATTGTAGCTGGAATTGCCACATTTCTTGGCTCCAGGATTGTTGCCTTCCAACAAGTCTTCTTTAAAAGATTTAAAATGCACTCATTCTATGCCTCCAGAGAATCCTGGGTTATTCCAATTCTCTCTTTTTCTTAAACCATTATACCTTTATACTTGCTTTTCCTCTCCCTGGAGTCCAGTCCTTTTTTCCCTTGCCAGAGATTCATACAATGCTTCCCAGGGCCAACCTCAAATGTACTTAGAAATCAATTTTTGGTCATTGCCAATATATTCTACATGTCTGTCATGTCTCCAGTAAAGGAATATGTGATTTTTCACAACTGCTAATTCATTACCTTTACCTCCATGAACTTTGCTTGGGTACAAATTGTGAAATGTCTGATGTCATGTGTCATGCTTTATTAATTTGGAGGTTAGTACTCAATGACAACATGTAAACAACTGAGAAGTTGCAAATCTGCCCTAAAAATGATGTGTTAATTGGCTTATGGACTGGTTTCTGAGCACTGCTTGGAGGGTGGACTCACACACACAGAAGCCACTGTCACCATCACCTTCAGACTCGCCCTTACCCAGGGGTTAGATAGGGAGAGGGGCAGAAGGACAAATAAACAAGAAGGCCCAACTTCCTGGGCCCTTTTTCTTGGAGGTAAGAGGTTCAGATTCAAAGATGAAAGAAACTGAGCTTTGGTTCACCTGGACTCAGAACTGGCTCTTGAGGTCATGCCACTGCCACTCCGCACAATGGCAGGTCACTTACCACACACTCCCACAGAAGCTTTTGAATGACTAGCGAAGGTGTAAGTCACAGAGGGAGGGAGCTGGAGAACATACTACAAATGGACCTTCTGTTTTTTTGAAAAAAAGATACAATTAAGTTTTAATATTTGTATGACCATTCATAGATGTCCTGATACTATGACTTTGATAAAGTAGAAAGTATGTATATATGTATACAACTACCACTCATCAATGTGTTTATGTATTTACATTTTCACATTTCATATATTTTGACTCTTTTTTATTTGAGTCGGAGTCTTGCACTGTCGCCCGGGCTGAAATGCAATGGCGCAATCTCAGCTCACTGCAACCTCTGCCTCCTGAGTTCAAGTGATTCTCCTGCCTCAGCCTCCTGAGTAGTTGGGATTACAGGTGCCCGCCACCACCCTCAGCTAATTTTTTGTATTTTCAGTAGAGATGGGGTTTCACTATGTTGGCCAGGTTGGTCTCGAACTCCTGACCTCATGATCCGCCCACCTCGGCCTCCCAAAGTGCTGGGATTATAGGCATGAGCCACTGCGCCTGGCCTCTTGACTCTTTTTTTTTTTTTTATTAGTATGCACACTCCTAAGTAACTAAGAGCCATAAACAATAGCATTAAAGGTATATTAGTACTAAAATTAATATTAATAATCAATTAATCAAAAATGCCTACAACGATGTGGTTATAATATGTTACTAATGTTTACATGTCTAACTGCTAAATGTAGCAACTCCAGCTCCAATTGCATGTAGAAGAAATATATTTAAGAGTCAAAAGACAAGTTAAACCTTAATTTCCCACACTCCAGCCCCCAAAAGTTAAATTAGCAAGCAGAAAGGACAACCAAACTAGCTGATTTTCAATTCTATTTGTTTCCTCAAACACTTATGAGAAAAGACAAGCAATGTAATGTCCTTGATACTGTAAGTTTACAAAGATGTTTAAGACATAATCCTCTGGCTGTGTGAGGTGGCTCATGCATATTACATGAGCACTTTGGGAGGCCGACGCAGGAGGAATGCTTAAGCCCAGGAGTTCGAGACCAGGCCTAGGCAACATAGTGAGACCCCCATCTCTATGAAAAATTTAAAAATTAGCCACATATGGTGGTATACACCTATAGTCCCAGCTACTGAGGAGGCTGAGGTGGGAGGATCACTTGAACCCAGGAGGTCAAGGCTACAGTGAGCTGTGATTGTACCAATGCACTCCAGCCAAGGTGACAAGAGTGAGACCCTGTCTCAAGAGAAAAGAAAAGAAAGGAAAAGAAAAGAAAAGAAAAGAAAAAGACACAATCCTCAGACTCAAAGAACTTGCCATAAAAAAACAAGTATGTAAAGAAACTGCTATATAAAGGACAATCTTCTCCACAAGAAAAGTCCATAGTGGGTTGCTGTGGGATGCAAAGCAGAATTGAGGACAACTACTATTGTTTGTTTAAAAAAAGTAGATCAGTAAAGGTTCTAGAATTGTCATGTGGTAGCATTTGAGAGGGCTTTAGTGGGTTTGTGGGGCTAAGCAGAAAGAGCCAGCATGAATAGACATAGAAGGAAATGAGGTATGGGGCACAGTGAGGGAGTAAGGAGCCTAGTTTTCCATGGTATGAGGTACAAGATGAGGATAAGTAGAAGAAAAGGCTAGAACATGCAATAGAAGCCATGTTGGGGATGGCCTTAACTGTATCCATGCATTCCCACACTGCTACGAAGAAATACCTGACACTGGGTAATTTATAAAGAAAAAAAGGTTTAATTGACTCACAGTTCTGCAGGACTAGGGAGGCCTCAGTAAACTTACAATCATGGCAGAAGGCACTTCTTCACAGGGTGGCAGGAGGGAGAATGAGTGCAAGCAGGAGAAATGCGAGATGCTTATAAGACCATCAGATCTCATGAGAACTCTCTCACAATCATGAGTACAGCATGGGGGAAACTGCCCCCATGATTCGATTACCTCCCACCAGATCCCTCCCATGACACATGGGGATTATGGGAACTATTAGGTTGGTGCAAAAGTAATTGCGATTTACACCATTACTTCCAGTGGCAAAAACTGCAATTACTTTTGCACAAACCTAATACAATTCAAGATGAGATTTGCGGGGGGACACAACCAAACCATATCACTAACTGCCAATGTTAGCAGAGTACACTCATCAGAGCATTCTGAGAAGCACAGGCAGGTGACAAAACTCTGCTTTAAGAAGACTAATCTGACTGCAATTAATAGGATAAATTTCCTGAAAGTGAGAAAGCAGGGTCACCAGTAAGGAAGTTATCACAACCATTTGCTCATTCACTCATTCATGCATGCATTATTTCATCAATATGTCAAGTACCTGCATGACTATATGTTAAGTACCTGCATGTACTGAGGGAGCTTTGGATACAGTGACAAACTGTATGTCACATGGAGCCCTCAGGAGACTTAGAATCTAGGGGGAAAGAAGGTATCGTAGTTCAGGTGGCCAAGAATTCTGATGGAGGTGAGCACAGGATGTTGGCAGGGTCCCGGAGGAGGTGAAACTCGGGTTGAGCCTTGAGGGAGGAGTAGGACTTGTTCAAAGGAAGAAGTGTGGAAAAGGTAATCTGATCAGAAGGAATAGCTGGTGCAAAACTGCAAAGCTCTTCAACAACCTGACACATTCAGGTCTGTAAGAAGCTCTAGAAAGAGGTGAATTGAGCCTTCTTTAAAAATGAAAAAGAATCACAGCCATTTATTAACTACTTTGTATGTGCTGGGTACTGTTCTATACACACAGTAATTCATTTAATTCTCTTAACTTGGCGGGGCACCATGGCTCACACCTGTAATCCCAGCACTTTGGGAGGCTGAGGCAGGTGGATCACTTAAGTTGAGGAGTTCGAGACCAGCCTGGGCAACATGGTGAACCCTCATCTCTATGAAAAATACAAAAAAGTTAGGCAGGCATGGTTGTGCCTGCCTGTAGTCCCAGCTTCTTGGGAGGCTGAGGCAGGAGAATTTGAGCTCGGGAGGTCAAGGCTATAGTGAGCCGTGATCATGCCACTGCACTCCAACCTGGGCAACAGAGCAAGACCTTGTCTCAAAAAAAAAAATTATCTTAACTCTATGAAGCAGGCACAGCTTTTCCCATTTTACAGAGGCACAAACTGACTTTGAGTTTTTCAGAAATTTGCTTCTCAGAGTCACACAGCTGTCACCAATGATTAGTGACTTCAAGCCTACATCTTTCTGACTGGAAAACCAATTTGTATTAAGCCCTGAAAGATGGGAAAGAGTGAGTCATACAACAAAAAAGTGGAACAAGCATTCAAGGCAGAGGAAACCTGAAGATATATGTGTGTTAGTGGAGGAAGACCAACTAGAAGCAGTTTGGAAGCACCACATATGAAGCACACAGCCAGGGGCAGCAGAGGGGTCTGTGTGCTCGAGGGTGGGACAGGGTACTGGGAGGGTTAAGAATTGGAGAGAGAAAGTGGCAATGAATTGAGTTCCATTTTGGACATGCTGAGTTGAAGATGCATGTAGAACAACTGCCTGGAGATGTCAAATAGCTGCTGAGTTACAGTTCCAGGCTCAGAAGAAAGGTCTGGGTATTGAACAAAAATTTGACCTATAGGTCTAGGCAGGAAAACAAATCATCATCATAAGCATTGACTGTTAACCAGGCACAGCACCTAATACTACCTATGCATTTTCTGTTTAACTCTCTCCACAGCCATACAGAGTAGGTAACTTATGAGCCTCATTTTACAGACAATGACTCTAAGCCACAAGGACATTCAGTAGCCTGTCTAGGATCATAAAGGATCTGCATACTTCTACATTCCGTTTCCAAACTTTTGTGACTGAGATCCGCAGCAGAAATGTATTTTATGTTGTGGTCCAGTAATAGATATATATATTTCACAGAAACAAAGGTTGCATGAGATCACATTTAGCCTGATGCCCTCTGCTATTTCCTATTCTATTTCATTTTTCAGTGGCCTGGCTGCAACTCACTGACTTGATTCACAACCCGCTCATGAAGCCCATAGTTTGGGAATTGCTATCCAACACCTTCTTTCCTCCCACCCCTGAATCACAGTGCGACTGCAAGGATGAGGGAGATGCAAGCGACATCATAGATGTCAAGGAGAAAACTGCACTTCTGAGTGGTTGTGAGTCTTGAGCATAAAATGAGAATTCAATCTCTTCTGCCAAATAATGCCCCAAGGACATGTCTGTGGAAGCCAGCTCTTCCGCAGTGACTCATTTACACCTGTCAGGAGTATTTATGGGGATTGAAGCCATTATTGCTGCCAAGCTTTCTCACTGTATGGTGCAGGAAAAGATGCAGATGCATTTAACTTTGGAGAATTTTAAAGTTGTTAGTTCTAAAATTGCTACGGTATTACATGGGAGCAGGATTTGGGCACATATCCCAAAGCAAAGCAGCCCGGTGCCTGTACTCTCCTTGCATGTAATTCCTGCAAACAGTGATTGCAACGGGAAGTCATACCTCTGTGGCAGAAATTACGCAATGCAACATTTAACATCTCTCTCAGCAGGAAATGGTTTTGCTGGCAGGAGTTTTGGAATTAACCATAAAAAGATATCATAGACCCTGAATGTATGCATCCATCCTTCCTTCTACTTCATAGGAAGAGAGGAAATGTTCCCTCCCACCAAAATTGAAGCATTCTCAGTGGCCCACCTGCCTCCCTACCACCTCCACACCTCACTCCTTCAACCCTTTCCTCTTTAACACCATCATCTCCTCCTTTCCCATGGGTTTCTTCCTTTCTGACTTCAAATACACATTGGTTTCCTCTAAAAAAAACAAAAAAGCACCTCAGCAACAAAGAATTTTGGGGGTGATATAATTGGTCCTATCTCAACAGTAGTCATGGTTACAGAACTATATTCATTTGTCAAAATTCACAGAATTGAACACCAGAAAGTGAATTTGACTGTAAGTAATCAATATCTCAAAAAGAAAACCCCACAACTTTCCAATACAAGCCCCCACACCATTTTCTAAATCCTGCCACCCTGTAATTATCACCCGACTTCCTTCCTTCCTTTCTTTGGCACTTTCTTTCCCCGTGTCCTCATTTTAGCTAAACCAAAGTCTTCTCCCAGTCGTCCTTCTTCTCCTCCCACCTTCTACTGGAAACTCTTTTTCTTCGGCTTTGGAGGTAGAGAACTTTACCATTTCTCCTCTACTTTAAATGCATCTTATCCTCATTCTTAGCAATCTTCTAACTCTGGGAATTTGCCTAAACATCAAGCCACTGCTCTTCTCCTACATTCACTCACTCAGAGACCGCACCCACTCTCATGATTAGATGACTGCTGGAATGCATTTGACTTCCAAATCTACGTCTAGAGAGAGGGCAGCTGGCTTAGGTTTCCAGTGGCCCGGGGGACAGCTCCACCCGGCTCTGTCACCACCTCCAATTCAGCACCTGCAGCTCTGAGTCTCCCCCTGCTGCCTTTGCCAGTCACTCTCACTGGAGTGGATGACCTCATCACTGGAGCTTATCCCAGGGCCAGAAACCCCGAAGACACCACTCAGCCCCTAAGTCAGGTACAAAGGAGGCAGGAGACATGGGAATTTTCTGTAAACTCTTATGTTCTAGACTTATGACACATTACCATTGCTACTACTTAAATCTTTTCAACTCTTCCTTTGAAATGTGTCTTGATTTTATCTACTTTTTCCACGCCCCCCACCCCACCTATGGCCTCTAGTTCCTCCCTTCCCTTCAGCATATTCTGCATGCTGGGGTCAGTCCACTTTCACTAAAACACCTCTTTCCCTCTCACTGTGCCGCTCACGACTCTATTTTATTTTTATTTTTTATTTATTATTATTATTATTTTTTTGAGATGCAGCCTCACTCTGTCACCAGGCTGGAGCACGGTGGCATGATCTTGGCTCACTGCAACCTCTGCCTCCCGGGTTCAAACGATTCTTCTGCCTCAGCCTGCTGAGTAGCTGGGACTACAGGCGTGCACCACCATGCCCAGCTAACTTTTGTATTTTTAGTAGAGACGGGGTTTCACTATGTTGGCCAGGCTGGTCTTGATCTCTTGACCTGTGATCTGCCCGCCTCGGCCTCCCAAAGTGCTGGGATTACAGGCGTGAGCCACCTCGCCCAGCTACTCATGACTCTTTAATGGCGGCTGTTAGAGTTGAATTGTGTCCCCCTCCCTCCAAAAAGATATGTTGATGTCTCCCAGTACCTCAGATTGTGACTGTATTTGGAAATACTACAAGTTGAGTATCTTTTATCCAAAATGCTTGGGGCCAGAAGTATTTTTGGATTTTTGATTTTTTTCATATTTTGGAATATGTGCAGATACTGACTGGTTGAGCATCCCAAATCCAAAAGACTGAAATCCGAAATGCTCCAATGAGCATTTCCTGTGAGCATCATGTCAGCACCCAAAATGTTTTGGACTTGGAGCATTTCAGATTTTTGGATTTGGGATGCTCAACCTGTAGAGTGTAGGTCTTTAGGGAGGTAATCAAGTTAAAATGAAGTCATTAGAGGGGGCCCTAATCCAATATGACTGACGTCCTTACAAAAAGGGGGAATTTGGACACAGAGACAGGCATGGAGGGACGATGATGTGAAGACACAGAACACTATTTACAAGCCAAGGGAAGCGTGGGACAGCAGACGCTAGGACAGAGGCATGGAGCAGATTCTCCCTCATGCCGCCACCCTTTAGAGCACGTAAGCATCAGGTCTGTATTTCTCCAACAGGCACTGAAGATCTTCTTTGATTCCACCTCCTTATTTCACCTCAATGCCCACAACTTCCTTGCCTAGACCTGCTTAGTCCCTCCTCCCATCAGATGTGTCTGGCTCCTAATCCCTGTCTGGAAAACGACTCTCCACCTTTGCTTGGGATGTTCCCAATGCCCATTGTGCCCTTCCCACTTCCCTCTTCCATCTAAATCTTGCATATTCTTTAAGTTCTAACTTTAGTCCCTCTTCCTCAATTATATTGTCCTTGATTTGTTACCTTATTGTGTTCACTCTCTTTTCCGAACCATCATTGTACTTAATGTCTGTATCATATGAGTTGACACTTGATTGTCTTGTTCACATGATTCCCTAATGGTTTCTTATGTGATATTCTTGGGTCTAGAGTTAAATTTAAAGTAAACGATCTCTATTGAAAACCACTTTTCCAGACACTTTCCTAGATTTGTTTTCTCAACATAACATCCTTTCTTCTAGAGCTTCCCACAATTCTTGTATCCATTTATCATACGTCATCCAATCAAGTATACTTGAGCGTGTGTTTTAGTGAGAAAGACATCCTAGGTGTGAGTCCTGACTGGAAAAGTCACTGGAAAAGTGACTTTACTGGAAAAGTCACTCGACTTCGTGGAAACTTAGTTTCCTTGCTTCTAAGATGTTACCTCTCAGGGACAGTGTAAAGATAAGATGGAATTATTTACATGAAAGTGATTTTTAAACAGTAAAGCCTTGCTCAAATGAGAGGTTAAATCATTATTATGATCTCAGTTCCAAGTGAGCTCAGCTAGTTACCTGCTATGCTGATGAAATTATAGGCTTGAACCAAGTGAGCTGGTTCTTCTAGATTTGCGCCACAGGGGCCAATAAATTTCATAACTAATAAAAATTGATAGGATGGATGGAGAAAACTACAAAACATATCCTGGTGGGTCAACAGGGTTATCTTCATAAATGAAAGACAGATAGCATACTGTCACCTCAATCTGCCTTAAGGCATGCAGTATCCCAGGTTCTCGGAAGAAACTGACAGTCCCCATATTTCCAGCTGTGGTAAAATAAATCAACAAGGTAATATATTATGCCTAAGACAAGTGTTTGTTTGGTGTGTTTTTTGTTTTTGTAACTGAATTCTACTGGTTTTAAGACTGAACTTGGGCTGGGTGCAGTGGCTCATGCCTGTAATGCCAGCACTTTGGGGAGGTGAAGGCAGGCAGATCGCTTGAGCCCAGGAGTTGGAGACCAGCCTGGACAACATGTCAAAACCCTGTCCTGCAAAAAAAACACAAAAAGTAGCCAGTCATGGTGGCATGCACCTGCAGTTCCAGCTATTTGGGAGGCTGAGATGGGAGGATTGCTTGAGCCCGAGAGGCAAAGGCTGCAGTGAGCCATGATCATGCCACTGCACTCCAGCCTGGGCAGCAGAGCAAGACCTTGTCTCTTAAAAAAAAAAATAGTGTGGATGGCAAACACATTGAGACTGTAAGTACCATAGCAGTCATCATGTGTAAAATTCAGAAAGCCAGGGCCTAGGCCCCTAGAGACTGAAAGACAGATCTAGGACACAGGCAGGAGGTGTGTGTGCCTCGCCTTCTTCTCTCAGGTTAGCCTGTGAACTCCTGTCCCCCTCGGCCCCCATCAACAGATAGTAGCTGAATGAACTGGCTGAATAAGGAAGATGGAAGACTAAACTCCTCGCAGAGGTAGAAAGACCCGCAGTACTTGGTGAATGCATTTATCCAAGGGACTTGAAGGAGAGAAAATGCTTAGGAAAAAATATCTAAGGAAAGAAATTTATTTAGTTCTATCGAAATTTAGTTTTAGCATGGAGCATACTGTGTGCAATAAGCCCCAAAGATGCCAAGAATATTTTGTACCGCATTACAAATGAAAACCAGCTTCCATGCAGATGGGATTTGGAATTTCATACCCTGGCAAATCTGTCTTCCTTCTATTACAGAAACTACTTCAACTGTTCCAAGCAAATGCTTAATAATTATTTCCCCTTCTTGAAGTCTAAAGGCTTTTTAAAAAGAAAAATGAATTTGATTTCTAATAGATACTCTTTAAAAATTCAGAATCTGGCCGGGTGCAATGGCTCACGCCTGTAATCCCAGCAGTTTGGGAGGCCGAGGCAGGTGGATCACCTGAGGTCAGGAGTTTGAGACGAGCCTGGGCAACATGGCAAAACCCCGTCTCTACTAAAAAATACAAAAATTAACCAGGTGTGGGACCTGTAGTCCCAGTTACTTGGGAGGCTGAGACAGGAGAATGGCTTAAACCCGGGAGGCGGAGGTTGCAGTGAGCAGAGATCGCACCACTGCACTCCAGCCTGGGTGACAGAGTGAGACTCCGTCTCAAACAAAACAAGACAAAACGAAACAAAAAAAATTCAGAATATTTGTTTAAGTGAAACAATATATGTGGACTACAAGAAAAATACTTATAGAGGAAATCCCTAAGAAATCGAATTTCTTTGTCCTTTAATGAAATTGTGTTAAAAATGAGTAAAATATACTTTCTTCTCCAGGGTCTGTAGCTTAAGCAGAGACTTTAGAGTGAATGTCACAAGAAAAAGCAGCACTTTACACAGGTCCCCACATATCCTCACTCCCACCTCTTCCCTTTCCAGGCTCCCAGATCTTTTCATGTTGTTTTAGTGGGTGGTTTGTGGTCTCTGAGTGGATTTTAGCCTTCAGTCATTCGGTTGCTTTATACGTGAGGTTACTAGATTGAGACATCATTTGTGGGGGGAAAAGGATGAAGGATACTCAAAGGTTAATTGCTACTTGAAGGCAGAAAATAGGGAAAAACAGCAAAAAGACTGCAGTTAGCTTCTGCTCATCCTTCCTCTAAATAAATGGTCACTTGATTGTACATGACTGTGACTGCCGCGTGACCTGGGGCAAAAGAGAGCATCTATCACTGAAGGCTCATTTGCTGTACAGAGTGTGTGCCACGACAGATGGACAAAGCATTGTTTTTATAAAATGGAAAGCAGCTTTGTAAGAAAGAATTCTGTTTAATGGTGGCAGGAATCTGGAGACCATATTCTGTAACTGTTGAATTGAGTTTTGATTGCTGGCTTTGTTATTGGCTAAGATTGAGAAGCTAAAGACACCCAGTTATTGCCATTTGTTTTCTGCAGCAACCCAGATCTGAACATCCAGAATACCCTCTATGAAACTGTATAGATTAAGTGTCATCTTTTAGTGAGACATATTTAGTTTTTCTCCCTGGAGTTACTTTTAAAGCTATTCAGGACAGCTCATCTTAGCCATCAGACCCACACATGGGGTAAAGTGGCTGAGGACCCACGGGTATTTCTGTTCTAGAGGTCTCAGGAAGTACTAAGTATATGGCCAGGATTTGGGTGGTGAAGGAAATGGAGTGACAAGGATGATTCATACTTGGAAGGAGAGGAAGGACAGGGTGTCAGATGAAGCATCCACACAGTTGACAAGGGCGTTTATGGATAGAGAGTAGCTGATCCTGTGGCCTTCAGCCCATTTGGGTACCCTTTTATCCACTTTCTGTGGGTGACATCTCATTGGTCACGCTAAATAAGGGGATATCCAAAATGTTTACCTTGCATAAGAGGTTCACTTTCATAATCTCTTTCTTGGACTATCATGGTAATTATTTTGCCTTCCATAAGCAGAATCCAGTGCATTGGAGGGAACCCTGGACATATGCTGAACAATAAGGAGAGCCAGCTGCCCGATATCTGCAAGGAGATTGTTCACAGCCAATACCGAGGAGAGTACTAAACACTGAGATAGCTTTTGCTGCTGCTAAGGCAAACTATTATAATCTTGAACTACAAAAAGCGGGGGAGGGTGTGGTCAGACAAGTTCCAGCCCTTCCCCTTCCCCCACCTATGCCTCTAGTTCACAATTTTAATTCCCAGGAGAATCACAACTAAAGCAGACTACCCAGCTGAAAAGAGAGACGTGCACCCTCCATTGCGTCCAATAGCCGAGGACATACAGGCAAGCTAACGAGATGCAAATCCCATTCAGTGTGACTAATGTCCTTTTTATCCCTAACCAAAGACCTAGAAAACTCATTCAATTTGGTGGTTTTCAAATATAGCTTCCACACCATTGTTGAATGTGCAACACTAATTTAAATAAATTGCATGTAGTCAGCAAAAGAGACAGTTCTGTCTTTGTTTAGTCTGAGAGGCTATTTTGGCGATTAAAGAGACCCGATCTCATCCTCTTAATTAAGGCAAAGCTCAAGCCTATCTACTATTCACCCTCAAGCAGTGTTTCTATGATGGGTTATTTTGGCGCTACCCAGGGCCGCTGTTGAATTGCCTGGTAGCTGAGGAGAGGACATTTTAGGAATAGAACCATGCACTGAACAAGAGTCTTGGGGTTAAGTAGCAAATGCCACTTCACCCAGGTAATGTTGAAAGAGCCTTTTACCGACACACCTTTCACTGCCAAAGGAAACAAATTTTAGGTTGGGGCCAACTTGATTCTCTCAGTAAGTGTTTGCAGCTGAACCACTGCAGAGGGTTCTACCACAGCCAGGCTGATTTCCTCACTGAAGAAAGACTTGAGGAGCTCAGAGAACAGGAGGGAGAAGGATGCTCACTAACGCCTAAAGGTACCACCAGGACTTGAAAATTCTTTCAAGACTTGTTCTTTGCCTTTTAGGCTATTGTACTTTCCAGATCATAAGCAGGGGGCTCAGAACATAGTATTTGTTCAATAAATCCTTGTTGGCTAACAGACTGGGGCATGGGCTTGAAAATTATCTTTTCTTTCTTCTACCTGATTGGGCAGAACATTCTAAAAGGAAACTTGTTCTAATCTTTCCAATTTTTGGTCTTATATCAGATCTCTCTTTTCAGGAGTCTTAATCTGAGAGACTTTCCATTTTGTTTGCTTCCTGGTCCTCAAAGTCATCATCCCCGAAGGTCAGCAATGAGAGTCCTAAAATGCTAGTCCTCATCCTAATGGGAGATAAGTAGGTCAGCAACTCTGTGCCTCTCTTAATATTTTAGGTTGGACCAATGACTACATTAAACTAAAACAGGCATCCCTCAAACAGCAGACATTCTGAAACCTGAAAAACACACTCAGGAGATGTCAATTTAAAAGGGTATTCATCTCTCAGAACTCCAACTGCCTGCAGCATATTTCTACAAATTGCCCTTGTTCCAGAAGTCAGCATGTCTTAGGTTAGTTCGTTTTACTGCAGTTAAGACAGAACCAAAACCTGTATCCACAGCTTCTATTTGAGCATTTCTAAACAGTCTTAAATTAATAAAGATGCTGACATATATGGTATTTTTTTGACTCAAGAACACATTTTAGTCTCTTGGGCCAGCCCTTCTGCATAGACAAATTTCATCTACATATATAGTATATTATGAAAAAGGAAAATATTGAAAATTCTAGGGAGAGGATATTTCTGTTCAAGGATTAAGATGAGATTCAAAGGCAGGACATAGGCCAGGCACAGTGGCTTGAGCCTATAATTCCAGCACTTTGGGAGGCCAGAGCAGGAGGATCGCTTGAGGCCAGGAGCTCAAGGCCAGCTTGGGCAACATAGTGAGCCACTGCCTCTACAAAAAATTTAAAAATTAGTCGGGTGTGGTGGCACATGCCTGTAGTCCCAGCTACTCGGGAGGCTGAGGTGGGAGAATAGCTTGAGCCCAGGAGTTGGAGGATGCAGTGAACCATGATTGTGCCACTGCACTGAAGTTTGGGTGACAGAGTCTCTAAAAAAATTTAAAAAGTAAAACCAAAAACAACCAAAGGCAGAATATGCAAAAATAATATAGTGTTACATAGGAAATAACTATATTAGTAATACAAAATATTTGCCAACAAAAGCTCAGTTTCTGAGATTGAATTTCCACTAAACTCTCTAACCAGACATAAAAGCTGAGTGTCTAGTAAATAGTGGCTCAAGGTTATGAAATTCACTCCCCTTAATTTCCTCTCTACCTATTTATCTCAAAGGTTGCACTTGCCAATTCTTTTAACTCTTAAACCAACTACCCATTTCAAAAGACCTGTCATTTTCTTCCAGAGAAAATAATAAATTAAACTCATAGATGGAATTTTTCAGACATGCCAACTAACAGGTCAGCCTGAAGGTCTAAAATGTAAAAGTATAAGAAATAATGTTGGGACTAAGTATGATATTATGCCAGCCTTTGCCTCAAGGCTTTTAAGATAACATTCACAGAATAACCTCTCAAACAGACATTGTAAGCAGGAAGTCTTTTCTCAAGAAACCAAAAAGGAAAACCATCATTGTTCCTGTCTTCATCATTAGTAGCAACATCAAAAGCATTTGCCAGGTGCTGACCTGCCAGCATAAACTTTTAGTACCTGTACAAATCAAGCTAAAGCTGTCTTTGGGAATTTATAATCTAAGACATATTTGATATAAACCAAGCAGTGTCATTTTTCATGGAGTCGTGAAAGAAGGAGAAAGTTCTGATAATGTTATTGCACCAGGATTTCAGGGCTTCAAGATGTCATTTTCAAAGCTTCCTAGGGCCTTGCTATATTACCCAGTTGGGTTATCATCGTTGAATAGGCCAAATTCTTACCAATCAGCACTAGGAGAGGTAGTGAGTAACTGCTGCTCAGAAAAGGCCAAGTAAACAGATCATTCCTGACACACAAAGGAACTATCTAACCTCTTTCTAGAGTAGCCAATGGTCAGAAATTGAAAGGATAGAATTCAACCCAAGGACAGACCAAAGAAAAGGTCAGAGCATAAGATGTTAATTCTCACTGAGACTATCTAACCCATTTATATTTAGTGTCTTATAACAACTTCCTTCCATTTGTATTTAAATTTGAAGTAGAAATCAGGAAGCCATGCAAGTCAGCATTAAAATGATGATGCAAGAAAAATATTCAAGATGTGGATGTGATGCTTATTTTTGACAGATACAATGGAATTTCTAGTGGAGGATTTAATCGACATAGAGTCTTCCAGGAAAATAAAGGCAGGAACCGGAAAAATGTTCTCAGGGAATACTGATAAGGGACAGTCATCTAAACAAACCTTGTCAGTCATGGCATCCTAGATTCCATGATCCAAAGTAGAGTTATGGTGGTAGCTAAATGGGATTATATAGAAAAGGGTAGAAAGAAAAGGGAGGCTGCTAGGAAAAGAATGAGTTAATGAGGGCAAATGGGATGTGGTGTTCTATACCTAGCCCAGAAACAGGCCAGATTACCTCACCTAGAAGACATTTCATTAGTGTAGATGGCCCTGCCCAACTCAACCCTAAGGGAATCCATATTTACCCTAACGGAGAAGGGAGGTGGAGTTTATTTTAACTGATCCTTCATTGTTATATAAACCTAAGTTGGAAAGGGAAGGAAATGCAATGTGTATCATAAAGAATTTAATCAAATACTTTCTATCTCTAGTTAAGGGTGAGGTGGTCAAAGCCTTCGGACTCACCCCTGCTCTTTTGTTTCTTGGAGCTGAAGGGCAGGTACCAGTTCTGCCAAAGATGAAATCAAGTGGAAATTTGAGAGGAAAGGTCACGCGGAGCTGGGAAGCAGTGGACCCAGCACAATACCTCTTCCCACCCCCTGGGAAAGGAACCCTCATTACAAGTTGTCAGGCAACAACCCTTAACCACATTTTAAAAATATTGATGTAAAATTTAATCTCCATTTTTAGAAGAAAACAATGAAAAAAGGCATAGATGTGCACACTGCCACAAGAACAAGCCCTCACACCCTAAGGGGCTAGCCTAATCTTTGGATGGCTGGAATTCTAAGTGCTCTAAAATTAACTATTTAAAAGTCTTTGAATCTAAAGCTGTCTCTGTTTCATAAATTAAAGGTGGTGATTTCCCGGGAAAGCGAAGGGGCCTGGTGGAAGATATCAGTTGCTCCATGGGGTTGGATTACAGGTCGGAACGAATTTGGGGTTCACCGAATGCTTTGGATCTGACAGGCATTTTTGAGACGAACCGTCCTCCACACCTTTTATCTACTTTGTCAGCGGCATGCAGCTTTCAACGCCGGGCAAGTATTTTCAGAATACATGCACCAACCAGAAAGAGCCCTGCAAACTCTCAAAAGTCACCATCTCCCTGCTCTAATAAGCCCGAACTGTAGTACGAGCTGGGGCAGAGGATGAAAGAGGAGGCTAAAGGAAGGAAAGTAGTTTTAGGAAAATGACCAAACATGTTTTTAAAGAAAAAGAGGAAGCCAATCTTTTCAAAATTACTACAGTCCTGCTTTCAGCTTGCTCAGTATCTTTTTTTCTCAGTGCAAAATGACTTTGAAAGCTATGCTGCATGACGCGGGGGAGTGAGGACGGCAGAGGTCCGCGACTCCCGGGAGAGCTCAGCGGGCAGGGCCTGGGAGCCGCGCCGCGTCCGGGTTCTGCTGCTCAGCGGCCCTGTTGCTGACAGCTCCGCGCCGCGCCGACCCACTGCACCCGCTCCAGGCCGGCTGCCAGCCCCGCAGCGCCCGTCCGGAAATAGACTCTGGGCAGGCTTCCCGCACGCTCGGGCCACCGGCCCTTGCCCGGGCGGGAGGGTTCCCAGGGCACAGCCGGAGCCACGACTTACTGCGAGACGGAGACTCGCTTCGCAGGAACAGTGCGCGCTCGGGAGGGGACTGGGCCTCACCCCTCGGGCCTGGGCCTCGCTGCGCCCCCAGCCAGGGCCGAGGTACGCTCGCTCACGACATCAGGCGGCGGGCGGGCGACCCAGGACTTCGCACCCGCTCCTCTCCGCCTCCTCTTTCCTCCCCCGCAGCCGCGCTTCTGCAGCCCCAGGCGATCTGAAGGTGAAACTGCTTTATCCAAGGCCGTTTTCGGAGCGAGCGGCTCAAGTAGTAAAAACAGACCAGAGGAGGAAAGTCGGCCTCCTGGCTGGACTCTGAAGGGCCTTCACCGGCTGTCCTCGGCTCCAAATGGCTCTCTGGTCGGTCATTTCCATTCTGTGCTCAGGCCGAGAGCAGTGAGACATCTGTTTTCCATCAACCGCGAGGCAGAGGCAAATCCTGGATTAGATGTCGCCCAGCGCTCGCAGCATTTTCAGGCCCGGCACGACAGCTAATCCCCGCACAAAGAGCATGAAAACAAACACGCAAGTTGGTGCCCGGTTCCAGAAAGATTTCCCTGTGCGATGACTAAAGGCTCCTGTAGCCAGCCTCCAGGATGGGCCAATCGCAGCACGGGGGGGCAGGAAAAGGGGGTTGGCTCGGTTTTCAGGTCTCCTGAAAACGCATCCTCCTCCCCAGTCCCGTAAACACAAATGCAAACACTGCCCTTTCAGGGGAAGTGAGTTCAGCTTGACGGGGCTCAGAGCTGAAATGGGCCAGCCTCCATCATGACAGTTCATTATAAGCAAGCACAGCTCCTGAATGTGAGCGAAGAAAAAAATCTCTGCGTTTCCTTCAAGTGAATTCTAACAAATGAGTCAAGTATGATACAATCAGTCCTGAAAATGATGAGCCATGACTGTCTAGTCTTTTTTACCCCGTAAAAGAAGTTGAAGTCGGGACCCTTCCTTCTCTTTTTCCTTCCTTCCTTCCTCCCTCCCTCCCTCCCTTCCCTCCTTCCTCCCTCCCTCCCTCCCTTCCCTCCTTCCTTCCTTCCTCGCTCTTTCCTTCCTTTTCTCCCTCCCTCCTTCTTTCCTCTCTCCCTCCCTCCCTTCCTTGCTCTTTCCTTCCTTCCTCGTTCCTTCCTTCCTCTCTCCCTCCCTTCCTCCCTCGCTCCCTCCCTTCCTCCCTCGCTCCCCCCCCTCTTTCCTTCTGCCTTTCTCTTTCCTTCCTTCTTTTCCTTCCTTCCTCTCTCCCTCCCTTCCTTCCTCCCTACCTCCCTTTCTTTCCTTCCTCTCTCTTTCCTTCCTTCTTTTCTCCCTCTCTCCCTCCCTCCCTTCCTTCCTCCCTCGCTCCCTCCCTCTCTCCCTCCTTCCTCACCTTCCTCCCTTCCTTTCCTTCCTCCCTTCCTTCATCAGTCACAAGGCTGAGAATAGAAAGCTGGAAAAAGCATGAGCCTACTTTCAAGGGCCTTATCTTCTTTGGGGGGCGGGGGGAAGGTGGGGAGGAATGACTTACAATTTCAAAACACTATAAAATGATAGAAATGTATGCCCAGAGGGTTATAGGAACATAGAAGCAGGAAACAAAGAAAGGCCTCCCAGAGGAGGCTGCATTTGTTTGTTTTTGTTTGTTTGTTTTGAGACAGGGTCTTGCTCTGTTGCCCAGACTGGAGTGCAGTGGCACAAACATGGCTCACTGCAGCCTTGACTTCCTGGGCTCAAGCGATCTTCACACCTCAGCCTCCCGAGTAATTGGGATTATAGGCACACCACCACACTTGGGCATTTCATATAAATGAAATCATATAATATGTGTGGGCTTTTGTGTCTCGCTTCTTTCTCTCAGCAAAATTTTTTCAGTTTACTCAGGTATCCACGTAGCGTGTGTCAGTACTTCATGACTTTCTATTGCCAAAGAATGTTATATTATATAAATACACCACATTTTGCTTATCTGTTCAACATTTGATAGACATTTGGATTGTTTCCACTTGTGGCTAGTATAAACAATGCTGCTATGAACATTTGAATGCAAGTTTTTGAGTGGACATGTATTTTCATTTCTCTTGGGTATTTACCTAGGAGTGAAATTGCTGGGTCATACACTAACTCTACGTTTAACATTTTGAGGAACTGCCAGACTGTTTTCCAAAGCAGTTACACTATGTTACACTACCACAAGTAATGTATGAGGGTTTCAATTTCTTGGTGGGTGTGAAGTGGTATTTCACTGTGGTTTTGCTTTGCATTTCCCTAATGACAAATAATGTTAAGTATCTTTTCATGTGCTTGTTGACCATTTGGGTATCTTCCTTGTAGAAATGCCTATTGAAATTTTGCCCATTTAAAAAAAATTATCTTTAAAATTGGGGTTAAATATATATAACAAAATTTACTATTTTTTTATATCAAAATGTATATATGTGTATATACTGTGAACAGTACATTTACATTGTTGTACAACCAACACTATTTGCCCATTTTAAATTGTCCTTTTAAACTTGTCTTTTATTGTTGAATTCTCACATTCTGGATGTGAGTTCCTTATCAGATAAATGCTTTGAAAATATTTGTTCTTATTCTATGGGCTATCCTTTGATTTTCTTGATGGTGTCATAATAAAGGTCTTTAATAAATTCCTTTTACTTTCAAACTAACTAGAGTTAGTCTGTTGTCAGAAGCTAAGAACACTCACAGATGCACTGTGTTCTGTTAAATGCCATCCTTTTCTATAACAACCTGTCTGTCATCATATCTTCTGTGCAATATTGCCTTAGAACTTTGATTTTTATTTTTTCCTAAAGCTTTTCTCATTCTATCTGAATCCCACCTACATCTTATATTTACTGGGCACAGACTCAAAGCATCAGCAGTCACCACCAACACAATTATGAGCAGTTACCAGTGGCCTTCCTATTTATTTCCCGCTTCTAACCCAATTCTGGCCCAGAACCCTGCAGTCAAGGGCAATGACCTCCCTGTCTCTTGACTCCTTTTACACTGTTCCTCCCTTTCCTCAATTACATTGCCATAGCCACATGGGATCTTAGGAGATCAACGTCCTGTTTAATCTTTGGATCATCCTTAGTGCCCAGGACAAGGCTTTGCAAAATCCTGGAATACAATAATTATGTATTAAATGGAAATGAATCTTGTGCTCTATTTCCTTCATTTTATTTTATTTTACTCATTTTATTTATTTTTATTTTTTCGAGACAGGGTCTGGCTCTCTCACTGAAGCTAGGGTGCAGTGGCACAACCTCGGCTCACTGCAACCTCTGCTTCCCAAGCTTAAGCCATCTTCCCACCTCAGCCTGCCGAGTAGCTGGGACCAGAGGCATATGCCACCTCACCTGGCTAATTTTTGTATTTTTCAGGGAGACAGGGTCTTACTTTGTTTCCCAGGCTGGTCTTGAACTCCTGAGCTCAAGTGATCCACCCACCTTGGCCTCCTAAAGTGTTGAGTTACAGGTGTAAGATACCATTCTAGGCCCATTTTTAAAATTCTAAAATACTTATGCAGTCCTTGATTTTAAACTTTTCTCTCAATGGCCACAGTGGAAGATGAGGGCCTGAAACTGGGTTTCAGGGCAAATCTGTGGTGTTTAATTTATGAATGAAAGGGTGGAATTCTTTTGGGAAACAATTTTTAGAAGTTTGTGAGATGGTGAAAGAAGGTAGGGCTTCACAGATAAAGTTCTCAGGACCCATAAAGGCACTAAATAGCATTATTTGGGGCATCAGAAGTCTAAGGTGAATTCATTTCCTGGTAGATTTTTTTCTGGCGGATCGGGCTTTATGACTGCCACTCCTCAACAGTTGGGTCTGCTTCTTGCATGGCACTCTGAAACTTTGGATTCCAGACTAACTGAAATGCACCTGTTTGAAATAGCTGGAAAGAGCCAGTTTCATTCTGTCATAAGATCAACCAATGTTTACTGAGCACACACCTTATGTAAAACACCACCCTGGGCACACAGAGATAAGAGATTCGTTTCCTATAGTAAGGAGTTGGATGACTAATGGGTGCTATGGTTAAGATAAACACAATTAACTATAATCCAAAGCAGAATGGGGGGTCAGGACAAGGACAATCATCTGTAATCCAAAGCAAAGCAGGGTATTTTACTCTCCATAATAGGGGCATAAAAAACCGTTTTGAGAATTCAGGGAAGAAGAAATCACCTTTTTTTTTTTTTCCTTTGAGTAGTAGAAAAGGCTTCATGGAGAAGGTAGGGAAGGAGAACTAGTCTTTTGCCTAAAAATTTAGGATTTCTACACCACAATCCTTATTCTTCAGTAACTCCCTTACTAGTTGGGAAGAAAGTCATACATACAAGTGGCTACAACTCAAGACCATATATGAAAAGACTCATTTGGAAGGGTCACAGAAAAATGAGAGAGCACTTCCTAAAGTCCAGGAAATACTATATGGAAAGGGTAGACTTGTAGACTTGACTTGGGCCTTAAAAGATGGAAAGGATTTATTAAAATGCATATTTTTGATAAAAGGCAATTAAATATTCTAGAAAATTTGGAAAATCCATAAAAGTATAAAGAATAAAATAGGTCGGGCATAGTGGCTCACACCTGAATCCCAGCACTTTGGGATACCAAGGTAGGAGGATCACTTGAGCTCAAGAATTGGAGGCCACCCTGGGCAACATAGAGAGACCCTGTCTCTACAAAAAGAATAAAATAATTAGCTGAGTGTGGTGGTGCATGCCTGTAGTCCCTGCTACTCAGGAGGCTGAGGTGGGTAGATTGCTTGAGCCCAGGAGCCAAAGGCTGCAGTGAGCTGTGATTGCACCACTGCACTCCAGCGTGGGTGACACAGCAAGACAAAAAACAGAAATCATTTACAGATCCACTGCCTACAGATAAATCCATTGCCAGATATACAATATGCTTAATAAATATTTGCAAATGAATAAGTGAATAAATTACATTACCATTTATAGTCTCTATTTTTTCTTGTGCACAACTGCTTTCTACAAAGGTTGTACCAATTTACATTCTTATTAGCAATGCATGAAATTAAGATACACATATTCACCAGCAGTGTTATTTTTAAATATTTGTGAATGATAGGAAGAAAATAATAACTTCCTTCTGAAATTTAGATTTATGGGATCATTGGTGATGTTGAACATTTTACATATGATCATTAACCATTACTATTTCCTTTAAATTGCCTATTCATGATCTTTGTACATTTTTCTTTGGAGAACTTAGAGAAAATCTGAAATTTTCTCAATCTTGGTTCCCCTGTGGCTATGACTGTGTGAGCATCCTGCCATGGTAAGTGTGATTTACTTTTTAAAAATACATTCTTGGCCGGGCGCGGTGGCTCACGCTTGTAATCCCAGCACTTTGGGAGGCCGAGGCGGGCGGATCACGAGGTCAGGAGATCGAGATCACGGTGAAACCCCGTCTCTACTAAAAATACAAAAAAAAATTAGCCGGGCGTGGTGGCGGGCGCCTGTAGTCCCAGCTACTCGGAGAGGCTGAGGCAGGAGAATGGCGTGAACCCGGAAGGCGGAGCTTGCAGTGAGCCGAGATCGCACCACTGCACTCCAGCCTGGGCGAAAGAGTGAGACTCCGTCTCAAAAAAAAAAAAAAAAAAAAAAATACATTCTTATTCTTATTCTCTGTCTCTCCCTGCTCTCCAACATAGCCTCTAAACACAGCCAACTGCTTCATCTGGTGATCAATCAAAGAAATCATGATTTGTTGCAACACTGGAAGGACATCTTGGTGGTGTGAGAATTACTGAGAGGCAGTACGTTCAGATTGTCAAGCATCACTGAGTCACCATGACTCTCTTTTTCAAGTGCTGGTTTTAGAACTTAACTGCCTCCTATGCTGTAAAATTAAACTTCACAGCAATTCTTGCACTGACTCCCTCAGTTTCAACTGACCTGCACTTTCTTGCCTTTGAAGTGTCTGTTCCTGCTGAGTCTGGGGTGGCCTTTCCTTCATCTTCCCCTGTCCAAATCTTGCCCGTTTCTGATGAAGTTCAACTGGTACCCATGGATGAGAATGACCTCTTCCTCTGAATCCCATATACTTTGTATTTCAGTGACAGCACTTCCAGCCTCCTGGGTACTTGGGTTATCTGTACATGCACCTCATTTCCTTATTACCCTGTATACTCCTTGGGGAGTTTATGTCTTCTTTATGTCTAGGGTCCCATAATTCAATTAGCAGAAACCCCAAAACATTTTACAAATTAAAAAATAAAATCATGTCATTTAACAGAAACATGAGCAGAAAAAAAGAGCCACTTTGAAAGGAAAAAGCAAAGCTTAATTTTCAGTTGTATTGACTGTGCTTATGGTAAGATGTTGGGGAGAAATAAAAGTTCATCTAAACAAAGTTCATCTAAATCAAAGAACTCACAGAATCTCATTGCTATGGCCTGAATGTGTGCCCCCAACTTCATATGTTGAAACTTAACTGCCAGTGTGATAGTATTAAGAGATTGGTGCCTTTAGGAAGTGTTTAGATCATGAGGGCTCCCCTTTCACGAATGGATTAATGCCTTTATAAAAGGACTTGAGGGAACTAGCAAGCCCTTTTGTCCTTCCATCCCCTTCGCAATGTAAAGACGCTCACGGCACTACCTTGGAATCAGAGAACAGCCCTCAGCAGACACCAAACCTCCTGATGCCTTGATCTTGAACTTTCCAGCCTCCAGAACTGAAAATAAATTTCTATTGTCTATGAATTCGCCAGCCTCAGGCATTTTGTTATAGTAGCACAAATTGGACTTGGACATTCACCTTGAGAACTTCTGGGGATAGAAACTAAGGGAAGAATTGAGAAACATGCCTCCTTTTGTCTTGTTAAAAGAATGTGCAAGTTGCCCTCTTACTCTGCAGCCCTTTAAACCCTCTGCAGGAGAGGAACAGAATATCATGAAAGTTGCAACTGGAGTCCAGGGACTAAGAAAGTGAACTGGGACAAACAATTAATTTTAGATTGAACATAGAGTCAGCACAAGAAAGTAAGTACTAAAATAATATTTAAAAATAGCTGGGAAATTGACAAGGAAATTGCTACTGGCTTCCATTAGAGTAAGAGCATACTTTCTTGTAATATTTTCTTGAAATGATGATACATTGATCTTCTTTGACTAATCCATTAGCATAGAAAGATGTTTCTTAGTCTCCAGGGAGGCTTACTCAATAGAGGCTTCAGGTCACATTACAGAACCATACACTGCTTCAAATCAAATATTAAGAAAGAGCACACGAAACAGCCAAGACAGAAAGAGAACAGCTCTCTTTGGAGTCTTGGTGATTTTTCTCAATTGCTTGCCAAAAATCCCACTCATCATAAATCTGCTTATTTTTAATACGTGTCAGGCTTTTGAAGTTTCCAGCTAAAAACCTCACTTGCATAAAACAAGAACAAAAAAAATAAAAACAGGCAAAAAAGTTTTTTGAACCGTATTGCTTGGGACTATTGTGACTGTATGTCTGTTTAATTCTCAAATTACAGATGAAAAAACAAATAAAAGGAACCATGAAAGGGTTTCTTTTGAAATCTTCTATCCAAAGTCTGAAAAAAATATGAAAATTGATTTATTTTCTTATTCTTTATATTAATCATAGATTTCAATGCCTGTTTTTAATTTCCAAAAGGCTATATTCCACATGGAAGGGTTTTAAGAAACCTTTTTTCTTGCAAACCCCCATACGTTGAAATTTTTAATAAATATAATTTAAAAACAGAGAAGTGCACAAATCCTAAGGCAACAGCTCAATGAAATATCACAAAGGGATCATAACAGGGTAAAAACACCATCCAGAACAAGAACTGGGATATTTCCAACACTCCAGATGCACCCCTCCCTAATGTAGTTTTGAGATATATTTTTTTATAGAAATATTATAAATGGCAGCAAGTGCCCAGATCAGCCCACAAAAACCAGAGAATGTACTTGGACTCTAGCAAAACGGCACCACATCAACATGAATGTTTCCATGGGGAAATGCATTTTCAGCTCTGAACAGTGATCCCAGCGGCCATGTCCCAGACTCATGATCCTTGAACCCCAAGGGTTTCCAATGTAGGGATTCTTGGTGGGTGGGCCTATGTGGAGGAGAGGCGGAGCTATGTCTAATCTCAGTAATCAGTTCCCAGTCTACATCAGCTTCAGGGTCTAAACAAGAGAAAGTGGCACTTTAGCCAGGCATATGCCAGGTATACTGACTTAGAAAAAAGATGCCAATTAGGGGTTCTAGTGAGGCACTGAAGTGTATGTTTGAGTTAGTGTCATTTGCAAGTTGCATCTGCCTGTATAGTGGACATTCAAGAGAATCAAGAAATGTACATTTAGGTAACCAGTGTGGGTGAAGAATGCTAAGTGAGGCTAGTATGTAATTGTTACTTCTGTTGCAATGACTGATCGTTGTAGATTTTCTCTGTAACACCTGATTCGAATTAAAAGCAAGCATTCTAATGTTAATAGCTTAACATTGAAAAAAGAACTTATTACAGCTATTTTATTGTGTTTTCTAGTAGTTTCCAAAATTCTCAGAAAATAAAAATCACCTAGTATGCTTGTCAAAACACAGATTTAAGGCTCCAACCCAGACCTCCTAAATCAGAACTTACCTAGGGGAGGCCTGATTATTTATGATGATCTAGCTAACAAAACCTCTTGGTATTTCTTATCTTCAGGAAAGTACAAGAAACACTGGCTTGGTCTAACAAATATGAGAGAGACATGTGTTCGGTCAAAAGTGCAATATAAACCTTAGTTGCTGTTGTTGTTATTCAGAATGATGAAAATGATGTGGAATGCTGAGAGGCTGCTTTGGACCAAAGTTTTCCTTAGGGTAAACAGTTCTGGTTCCAAATTTTCTTTATTGTTTCTTTTGTTCCAAGATTCTGAGTTACAAAAAGCAATTTTACAGATACCTGTTACTGTCTTCAGCGCATTAGATAGTTCCTCTTAAATAAAACTTATATTTTAAAATGGACAGAAAAGAGTTTGACCCTCTTAACCTCTTAAATCCAAGCTCTCCTCAACATTATGCAGGTTATTGGAGGCTATGCTGGTCAGGTTTTACTGCCCAGGGACTTAGAGGGGCATCTCCATTTATCAGTGGATTATCTAACTTTTAGAGTCCTAGATTAATTACACAGTGCTCGTGGAAATGCAAATGAGCATGATCAACCGGTGTTATTGAAAAGCACTTTTGTAAGATGTATCAAAAATCTTTTAAATGTTTATATCTTATGCTCTAGTAATTTCACTTTAAAAATCTTTCTTGAGGCACTGTCAGAGGTGTGGTCACAGATATTGTCTAGACACTATCATAAGAGTACCAGCTCTGGGTTTCAATGCCAGCCCATCCACCATCCACTTTTTTTTTTCTTTTTTCCTCACCATGTCTTATGGTGCTAAGCTGCCACTTTCTAATTGTGCAATCTGGAACAAAATATGTAGCCAACTGTCCTGTGCCTCGTTTCCCTCTTCTGTTAAATGGTAATAATAGTAGGTTTGTTACAAAGATTAAATTAGTTAAATAGTAATAATAGTAGGATTCACCAGGCACGGTGGTTCACACCTGTAATCCCAGCACTTTGGGAGGCCGAGGCGGTGGATCACCTGAGGTCAGGAGTTCGAGACCAGCCTGGCTAACATGGTGAAACCCGTCTCTACTAAAAATACAAAAATCAGCCAGGCACGGTGGCATGCACCTGTAATCCCAGCTACTTGGGAGGCTGAGGCAGGAGAATTGCTGAACTCGGGAGGCAGAGGTTGCAGTGAGACAAAATCGTGCCACTGCACTCCAGCCTGGGCGACAGAGCGAGACTCTGTCTCAAAAAAATAAATAAATAAATAAATAAATAAATAAATAAATAGTAGGATTGTTACAAAGATTAAATTAATTAAGATGCATAAAGAACTTGAAACAGAGCCCATCACATTGTTAGCAATTCAACAAATGTTAACTATTATTATAAGCTATTATTGCAAAAACATTCATTGCTGTATTATTTGTGATAGAAAAAAATTGAAACAAGTTAAATGAACACAAATAGAAGCATGAAGACATATTTTTGCACATTCATACAAAAGAATATAATGTACCCTGGAGGCGTCACATAATGGTTAAAAACAGCATCTGGAACCTGAATGCTGGCCTGCCCCTGACCAGCTGTGTGGCTTGGGACAATTTTCTCAACAATCTGAGCCTCAGTTTCCTCACCTGAAAATGGAGAAGAACAATAATAGCGGGCTGACTGGCTCAAACACATAAAGCACTTAGAACAGTTCCTGGCACACAGTCATTGCTTCATCAGTTAGTCTCTCCACTTACAGTTAAGTTGGTAGCCTGGCAGACCAGTGATATCTCATGCACACAAAGCTTCCCAGGCAGTGGCTGTGAAAGTACATGCCCTGGTAGGAGATGAACTGAACAAAGCCTAAATTTCCCTTTGTATGAATAGACAAAATGACTGATGCAAGTCCAGGCCTGGAGGCTACGTGCACAACCACCATGTGAAGGAACTGGAAAGAGTTGTTTCATTGGCAGTATCAGAACAGACTGCTTTGATTAAGAGAAAAAAGAAAAGGGAATAAGAAGACAGGCCCCCAAACAAAACCACCCACCAAAGCCACAAACAAGATTTGGCAAGAGAAAGGAGCTGAAAAGGCTTTCCTAAATCTCCAGTCTGCATCCACCTCTTTTCTTTTTCTTTCTTTCTTTTTCTTTTTTTCCTAGAGACAGGGTCTCGCTTGGTTGCCCAGGCTGGAATGCAGTGGTGCGATCACAGCTCACTGCCTTGAACTGTCAGGCTCAAGCAATTCTCTCTCCTCAGCGTCCTGAATAGCTGGGACCACAGCATACACCCCCACAAGTGCAGTTTTCTTACATGGAAATATTGCATAATGGTGAAGTCTGGGCTTTTAGTGTACTCATCATCTGAGTAATGTACATTATACCCAATAGGCAATATTTCATCCTTTATCCCCTTCCATCTTCCCACCTTTTGGAGCCTCCAATGCCTATTATTCTACTCTCTTTGTCCACATATACCCACTGTGTACCTCCCACTTATAACTGAGAACATGCAGTTTTTGACTTTCTGTTTCTGACTCATTTCACTTAGGATAATGGCCTCCAGGTTCATCCCTGCTGCTGCCAAAGGCATGATTTCATTCTTTGTATGGCTGAGTAGTATTCCATGGTGTATATGTACCACACTTTAATCATCATCTGTTGACAGACACTTAGCTTGATGACTTTGCTAGAGGACAGCTTTATTTCTCATAAAGGGTTGAAGCCTGCAGAGAGGCCATTCGGACAGGCTGGGAAGTGTAGCCTACCGCCAGAAGCTAGAAGCAGGCACTTCCTCCTCACTCTGAGTTTTCGAAAGACTAAGGGAAAGAGAATAGAGAAGGGATATTTCCATCTGCTGGGGGAAAAGATGTGCAATAACAAACAATCTTGGGAGACAGCCTTCTCACAGATTTAGAAAAGTACATTTAAATTTTGATGAACCTTTTCAAGTATTAAAGTTTGAGTTACAAGCACAAGAGTGGATAAAACAAATCCAAGCAGAGATTCAAATTGTCATATAAGAATTTGTAGGCTGGGTGCGGTGGTTCACGCCTGTAATCCAGCACTTTGGGAGGCCCAGGTGGGCAGATTATTTGGGCCCAGCAGTTCAGAGACTAGCCCAGGCAACGTGGTAAAATCCCATATCTACAAAAAAAAAAAAAAAAAAAAAAAATTAGCCAGGCATGGTGGTGCATGCCTGTAGTCCCAGGTATTTGGGAGGCTAAGGTGGGAGAATCACCTGTCTGGGAGGTGAAGGCTGCAGTGAGCCATGATTGCACCACTGCACTCCAGCCTGGGCAACAGTGTGCAACCCTGTCTCAAAAAAAAAAAAAAAAGAAAGAAAAAGAAAAAAGCAAGCAGGCAAGCCAAAACAAATGAACAAATGAACAAGGATCTGCTCCCATGTTGCCCCACCTTGCTCCTAAAGGTTGGATGTGGTTTCTCTTATCAAGGAGCAGGTTTGCAACCAGCCTTGGAAGCCTGGAAGGTATTGAGATGTTTCTCTGACCCAGTAACCCCAATTCCTAGAAAGGACAGGGATCAGCAGTCACTACACTCTTCTTCCACCCAGCCCTGTCCAGAGCTGACCTCAGGTTACCTCACTGGCAGCAGCTCCCCCCTTCCCCAAGGACCCTGCCCCCAAAACCACACCTGGAAGCTTGAGACACCACCAGGTCGGTGTGCAGATGGCTGCTATGGATTCCTGGTGAGCATGGCTTGTGAGAAAAAAAGGCAGCCTCATATTGGAAGCCTGTGTTTCCTGAATGCCCCTGGACAGTGATGAGGAGGAGTGGGCAGGCTGCCATTGCCCCATCCCCTGTCTCCTCCCAGCCCTCCAGTGACAGCTCAGACAATGGTGCCCTGCATGTCTAGGTTTACTGCATGTGTTGAGTGTGGGAAGAGAACTGCTTTTTTCAGATCTTGTCACTATCTTTCCTTGTCACAGTTCCAACACGACTTCTGGGGCTTCTAGGGTCACTGCTGCCTTATAGGGGTCTTTTCATTTTCTTTTTGTAACGGCCAGCATTAATTAATATTTATGCTGTGCCTCCAGTATGTCCAGAACACACAGAGTGTCCAGGAAACACAAGAGCTAGTCTCACTGAAGGTGTATTTAAAGGGGCCACATTCCTAAGAAATCACTGATTGCTGTTGTTTCATTAAAAATGCTCTCAAGAAAATAGAATCATCCAGTGAAAAGCACAAATCAAGAATCAAATATTTTGAGAGCTCTAATTCTTTCCTTTTGGTCCCCAGTGGAATAACCTGCATGTCAGTGGGCTATTAAAAGGATTTGGCTCCATTTGGCATTCCTGGAAATGCAATTATTGCCCAGTTGCCTGTAAAACATTTGGGGACCAATGGAAAAAGATGGCGTTGCAGATTTCACAGGACTTTTGCTGTGAAAGAGACTCCTCAGCAACATTTTGCTTGATGTCCCTACATTTAAAATTAAGTTACCCAGGCCAGGCACAGTGGCTTATTCCTGAAATACCATTACTTTGGAAGGTCAAGGCAGGCAGATCACCTGAGGTCAGGAGTTTGAGACCGGCCTGGCCAACGTGGCACAACCCTGTCTCTACTAAAAATACAAAAATTAGCCAAGCGTGGTGGTGGGGGTCTGTAATCCCAGCTACTCAGGAGGCTGATGCAGAAGACTCTCTTGAACCTGGGAGGTGGAAGTTGCAGTGAGCCGAGATCTCGCCACTGCTCTCCAGCCTGGGAGACAGTGAGACTCCATCTCAAAAAATAAAAATAAAAATAAATAAAAAAAATTAAATCACCCAATGTGGCAACTAGGAGTATCTTGGAAAACTATATGGATTTGAAAGTATCTTGAAAAGCACAAATGCTCTTTATGGTGCATGATTCTGAGGTCAGGTTACAGCTTCAAAGTTCAGTTGAAACTCTATTTTATTCCTCTGCAAAGAGTGAGAGAAGTCATATGGAGGAAAAAAATCCATCCTTGGAAGGTCTCTGGTGGGATATACTTAGCTACTTACCATATCAAAGAACACACATGGAAAAGTGCCAGACCAGGTTTAGAGTGAGGTTTTGAGGGTACTACAGATTTAAATGTATTCCTCCCACACACTAAGGAAAAGATCTCATTTTTCAAGTTGGTAACGTTTGTGAAGTCAGACGCTGACCCTTTGTCTCCCGTGGTTTCTAGAGTCAATAGTTTGAGGAATTTCATTGAAGTTCTATTTGTATAACAGTTGCAAAATGTGAAGTGTACCATTCCCTCATTTCCAACTTGTTAAGTACCGTACTTGAAGGCACAGGTGGACAGTGGACAAATACACCTGGTAGTTAAAGACCTATATACCAGGAAATGCTCCCTTAAAAAGCTGAGCAGGACTGGAGGTATAATAAGGGATCTTGTTCCCAGCAGGTGCCTTGAGGTGAGACTATGCATATCTAAACAACTCCCAGGGCCACTCTAGGGAGTGCAATTCCAGTTGAGTTTTCTGATTCATCTTTCATCTTTTATGGGGGTGGGTCCCTTGAACACATTGGAGTGATAAAACAGCATGCTAATAAGTGTGGGAGGTGGTGGGAGTGTCCTTTGTTTGAAAACTTAAGTAGATATAAAAATTCTCAAATGCAAGGGATTATGAATGTAAACCACATTGGTGTTCCATTACTCTAGTTAGGGAGGCTTTGGGTACACCAAGGTCACCAGGCTCCCTGCTCCTTACATGCCTTCAGGGGCCTGTCCACCATTTTTCCTGATTCCATTGTGTTAGATCTTTGGCTGCTGGACCTCAGTTTTCCCAGGGTTTTTCATAAAATGGGCCTGGTGAAGAAATGACTCCAGTCTTGTCAAATCTTAGGAAGAAGGAATTGATGCTGAATCTTCTAAACGAACACATTTCTTTGTGTGTGTGGATATGGTTCTCAGTATCCACCCACTGCTCCAGATGTGCTCCCAGCTCCAGACCTTGCCTTGCAGGCTCACACTTTTATAATGCATGGAAATCGTAAATGTTCTCTGCTTGGAATCCTCTGGATCACCATCTAGAAACTTCCATCGGGATGGATACGGTGTTCCATCTGGGAGGGAAAAGGAACGACCCCATGCCAAGCACTATGGAGGGCAGTCTACATGTTCTAGCTTTCCATTCTTATCATAGCCTGATAAGGCAGACAATATCGTTCCCATTTTCAGGTGAGGAAAACAAGAACTGGAGAGGGTGAGTGACTTGCCCAAGGTCACTAGCAGTCAACCAGCCGACCTGGGACTCGAGTTCAGCTCCGTTTGACCTATGTTCTGGTCTTGACACATCTACGGCATATTATATTTTCCATACAATTTACTATGAAAATTTTAGATAAACACAAATTTTACATAAATGAGTTTTAGATTTATTTATTAAATAATAAAATTATTTATTATAATTTTAGATAAAGATAAATTTATCTAAAATTGTGTAATTTCTTTGTGTAAGAAATTACACAAATTTCTTCTTGTGTAAAGTAACCAACTTGAATGTATCATTACCTCCTGTGAAAATAAAAGTGTACTTTCCTTTTGAGACAAGGTCTTAACCAGGTTGGAGTGCACTGGCACAATCATAGCTCACTGCAGCTTCTACCTCCCAGACTCAAGTGATCCTACTGCCTCAGCCTCCTGAGTAGCTGAGACCACAGGTGTGTACCACCATGCCCGGCTAATTTTTTATTTTTATTTTTTAGAGACAAAGTCTCACTATGTTGCCCAGGCTGGTCTTGAACTTCTGGCCTCAAGCGATCCCTCCACCTTGGCCTCCCAAAGTGCTGGCATTACAGGTGTGTACCACTGCACCTAGCCAGAAGTGAACGTTTCAAACCACACACAAGACCCATCTATTATTCCTGGATGAGCCTTCAACATGGATAAGCATGATCAGCAAGGAGCTTAAGGGTGATTTCAAACCACGTTTAACTTACGGCTCGTGAGTTCCTCCAGGGAGATTTCCGTCAGATCTAAAGTCTTAGATAGAAGCTAGAACGGACTTTGAAGATCACACCTCAGGACAGATAGAAAACCGTGACCCTGAGGGACTCCCTTTTCCAGAGCCACCTGCTGGCCAGTCCCGGATGGAGACCAGAACGCTGATGTCCAGCCCGCCCTTCTTTCCACTGCACTGCATTATCTTAGCATTTCCTTTCTCCAATGTCACCAGTAAATCAGAGAGACATTTGGTAAACTTAGACGGTATTTAGGACTGTCGTTACATGCTGGTAGCAGTCATAATAAAATAATTAATATTCACTGAATATTTGCTGTGCACTGAGTGCTGTATAAGGAACTTTGATGCATGACCACATTTAAACCTCACAATCATCCAGTGAAATAGATTGTCATCCCCATTATTTGGCTGAAGGAATACAGACTTAGGGAGATTCGGTAATTTGCCCAATAACATACAAGTAAAACAACGAAAGTGAGGCTCGACTCCAGGTTTGTCTGAATCAAAGCTCTTGCTCTTAACCCCTTGTTTTTAAACCTGTGTTCTTTGGCTTCTGCCTCTGTGTGTCGTCCGTCCCCCATCGGCCACAGCACTGCATAGGCCTACCAGTGTGGCTGGGCCCTCCTGGGATTTAGCGAATTTTACAGATAAGGGAACTGGGGCACAGAGAGGTTAGGGAACTTGCACAGAGTTACACAGTGAGTAAGTGACCTGAAGTGTGAATCATGAGGAAGGTGTGATACCGTGATTTATAATAAGAAATATATATTTGGTTTTGTCTCTGCTTCCTGGCACATAGTTCTTAAAATCCTTGCAATTGGCTGGGCATGGGAGCATGCACCTGTAATCCCAGCACTTTGGTAGGCTGAGGCGGGAGGATTGGGAGGATCGGTTGAGCCCAAGGGGTCGAGGCTGCAGTGAGCCCTGATTGTGCCACTGCACTCCAGCCTGGGTGACAGAGCAAGACCCTGTCTCAAATTTAAAAAAGAAAGAGAAAGAAAAACCCTTGGAATGTACAAAGTGATAAAGAGCCTTTCTGTATGCTAATGAGATCATTGACGACTGAGGGCTCCCGGATTGCCTCTGGAGGGGGCTGGTTGCCAGGGGAACCAAGCAAGTGATTAGAGAGTTGGAACTTTCAGCCCCTTTCTCCCTACTCCACCCATACACACCCCCTGACCCTGTTTCCAGGGAGCAAAGAGGGGCAGGAGGTTGACTCAGTCACCGATGGCCAGTGGTTTGATCACTCATGCCTTTGTAATGAGGCCTCCATAAAAACCCGAAGGAGCGGGTCTGGAGGGCTTCTGGATAGCTGAACACATGGAGACGCTGGGAGAGTGGCGCCCGGAGAGGGCATGAAAGCTCCAAGACCCTCCCTAGCCATCTCTTCACCTGGCTGTATGTAGTCATTCATCTGTATCCTTTCTAATACCCTTTATAATAAACGGGTAAATGGAATTAAGTGTCTCCCTGAGTTCTGTGAGCTATGCTAACAAAAGAGTGACCCCAAGAAGTCAATCTCTGACTTACAGCACAAAGTTAGACAAAGTTATACAGCTTGTAATCTACCTGAGGAAGGATCGTGAGAACTTCTCATGGACAGCCAGCTGGTCAGAAGCACAAGTGACAACCTTCAGCCTGCAACTGGCCTCTGAGGTCGAGGCAGCCTGGTAGGACTGAGCCCTTAAACCTCAGGGTCTGCACTCACTGCAGTTAGTGTCAGAATTGAGTTAAACTGTGGGAAACCTAAGTTAGGTGGGAAGGTGAGAATGCATTGACCTGACCAAACGGGATTTGTGAGGCCTGCGGTGGGCTTGGAGGGCGAATGATGCACACCTGTCCTTTCCCTTTGGCGCCTCCACCCCACCTGGGAGAGTCAAAAGTTCACTGGCAGAGTCAGAAGTTCCGTTCCTTGTCAGGACCTCCTCGTGGGGCGACTCATCCCTCTCCAGGGCTCTAGGACCCCTCTGGGAGATCTTGGCCTCACTTAGAGACCACCTGTTTACATACAATGGGTTCAAGCATTCATGTTGCTTGGGGTCAAATTCATTTGAAAAATACCCTTTGTATTCTGACTTAATACCTCCAGGATCCACAAAAATCATGGTGGCTTTAAACAAGGTGTAGCTAGATAATAGATACAAGTTGTGGGAATTTGGAGAGGTGGGGAGACTTTCAAAGCGTTAAATGTATTTAAGTCCCATGGTTCACCTTTAGCTTTATCTAAAAATTAAACCTCACTTTTTCATTTTATCAGGCTCCTGTCGATAACAAACACAAACTGCAAGTTCACTGACTCCACACCACGGGGCTCACCAGAAACTTATCTGATCAAAGCTGCCATAGGTGATTCTTTGTTCAGCAGGAGGAGGAGGAGGAGGAGGAGGAGGACTTTCTAAAGCAATTCCCAGGACTCGAGATGTTGTAGCCCCCTCCCCACCTTGCAGGTCATAATGACAGCACAACCCTTTCCTTGCCCTTTGCGCACCCCGTGAGCTACAACAGGTGCCTCGCTGAGCACCGAATGGGCCAGCCAAGAAGATAAAGCAGGCACCAAAGACCGGTGCCTGAGTGGTTTTCCACCCTCACCCATTCACACTCTGGAAACCAGCAAGCACCCCGAGGTGTGGCTGGCTGAGCCCACGTCAGGCTTCACCGCTGACTCACATGGCGTCCCCAGGCTCTGCTGACTTCTCACCTGGGTAGTCAAGGACAAACGCTCTATTCACCTGGGGCTATTCCTTCATTCCACAGCCCCACGGCAGAGGGACATAGTACCCTTTGAGCACTTTTACGCGGCAGTAAAACTTTACAGTCTCCTGCCTGCTCTAAACTGTTCCCACATTTCTGAATAGGCCTATTTATAACATGCAAGACTACTACAGTTTGTCCTTTGAAAATACTAGCAGATATTAGGTCCTTTCAAACGGAGTCGACTGAGTTACATCGGCTAGCAGCTGGCTTACAGAAACCCCAGAGAGGCACAGCTAAGCTCCTGACTGTGACTAGCTATGTTAGGAAATAAAACAGCATTTGAGTCTCACAACATTACTGGAACATTCATGTTGCTTTGGTGTCAAATCCAGCTGTGTCTCTCCCGCGATTTTTTGCTTCCTTACTCCCTTCCTGCCTGGATTAACAGCTCACTGTGAGCTTTGTCAGCAAATCCCAGTCTTTTCCTTCCATCTTCAGCTGGCAAAAAATTAAAACCAGGAAAAAGTAGCAACTCAATCACAACTTGTTTCTCCTAGCCCCGGATTAACCAGCTGGCCCAGAAAAAGAATTATCACACATTGAAAAGCGTCCTACCTGCGTTCCATAACGGCCACTCCTGTGCATCAAAGACCAGAGCCAGCCTCCTCCAATCTGGGGACTCAGCTCCCCGCAGCCCGCAGACAATTGGGCCCATTATAGTCATCAAGCTGCCGAGTTAAAGGGTGGCCCTTACTAAAATATAAACAGCTAGTCAGCACAAGCCAAAGGGGCGGGGCTGCGGTATCAGGGGACAATGAGAGCCAATGATCAGCCTCTTTGGGCTCTGTTTGCTTAAGATATTGTGTTTCATTCCGAAGTAGGGGAGACGGGAGTGAGAAACACTGAAGAGTAAGGGCCGAGTTCTCATCTTTACAGCCCCCAGCAGGAAAAGCGTCCAAGTTGAAAAGTTTAAATCACTGCCCACAGAAGACCAATTTCAGGAAAGTGTTTGTAGACTGCACACATAATAATATGTATTTTTAAAGCCACAGACATTTATGTTGCATTAGCTATCTGTTGTCTTCCGGGGTTAATAAATGTGGTATTCATGAGGTCAACGGGAGTTTTTCAACCAAAGAACAAAGGCCAAGAAAGTTAGTTTGATGACATGCTTATTTTATTGAATATACTATCTGATCAGGAGCACTCACCTCATCTACAGAGCAAACGCTTGTTTGATTGGCACATCTTTATTTTTTATATTTATTTATTTATTTATTGAGATGGAGTCTCGCTCTGTTGCCCAGGCTGGAGTGCAGTGGCACAATCTCGGCTCACTGCAACCTCAGCCTCCCGGGTTCAAGTGATTCTCCTGCCTCAGCCTCCTGAGCAGCTGGAATTACAGGAATGCACCACCACGCCTGGTGAATTTTTGTATTTTTAGTAGAGACGGGGTTTCGCCATGTTGGCCAGGCTGGTCTTGAACTCCTGGGCTCAAGTGATCTGCCCGCCTTGGCCTCCCAAAGTGCTGGGATTACAGGAGTGTGCCACTGCACCTGGCCTACTATTTTTTTTTTTTTTTTTTTTTTGAGACAGAGTCTTGCTGCGTTGACCAGGCTGGAGTGCAGTGGTGTGATCTCAGCTCACTGCAAGATTGGTACATCTTTAGAACCCAGAGATATGGACTTATTGTATGCCCAAGTCAGCAAAATGGCTCACATTTGATGTGTCTATGTTATTCTTCGTGTGTGTGTGTGTGTGTGTGTGTGTGTGTGTGTGTAGAGATGGGGGTCTCACTATATCACCCAAGGTGGAGTGCAGTGGCTATTCACAGGCACAATCATTGTGCACTGTAGCCTCAAACTCCTGGGCTCAGGTCATCCTCCTGCCTTAGCCTCCCTGGTAGCTGGGATTACAGGCTTGCACCTGTAATCATGCCAGACCAAAAGCATTTAATTTGATCAAACATATCAGAAGTTCAGTATATTTGGAAGAAGGCAGGAGAGCCGTGGCTTCTTTCTGTCCCCCAAACTTAACTAAATTCCACTCTTTTTTTTTTTTTTTTGAGACGGAGTCTCGCTCTGTCGCCAGGCTTGAGTGCAGTGGCACAATCTCAGCTCACTGCAACCTCCACCTCCCAGGTTCAAGTGATTCTTGTGCCTCAGCCTCCTGAGTAGCTGGGACTACAGACGCGCACCACCACGCCCAGCTAATTTTTGTATTTTTAGTAGCAACGAGGTTTCACCATGTTGGCCAGGCTGGTCTCAATCTCTTGACCTTGTGATCTGCCCGCCTCAGCCTCCCAAAGTGCTGGGATTACAGGCATGAGCCACCACGCCCGGCCTTAAATTCCACTTTTAAAGCTACTACACCAGCTTAACATTCCAATACCCTTTGACAATAACCAAGAACCAGAAAGTAAACTGTAGGGCTTTTATTTGTTACATAATTTTTTTTTTCTTTTTTTTGAGACGGAGTCTCGCTCTGTCGCCCAGGCTAGAGTGCAGTGGCGTGATCTCGGCTCACTGCAAGCTCTGCCTCCCGGGTTCATGCCATTCTGCCTCAGCCTCCTGAGTAGCTGGGACTACAGGCACATGCCGCCACGCCCGGCTAATTTTTTGTGATTTTTTTTTTTTTTTAGTAGAGATGGGTTTCAGCCAGGATGGTCTCTATCTCCTGACCTCGTGATCTGCCCGCCTTGGCCTCCCGAAGTGCTGGGATTACAGGCGTGAGCCACCACACCCGGCCTCCTTATATAATTTCTAAATAATACACTGAAGTAAAAATAAGAGCTGTTTGGTTGATTGTGTGGCATTGCATAAATTATAGGCATACAAACTGTGAAAAGTACAGTCATTACATTGGGAATAGTTCATCATTTATAAAGTGATATAGTAGTTATCAAAATGAACACAGTAATTGTCAAAATGAATTATCAGAGAAAAATGTTGAAATGTATTTATTTTCCACAAACTTTTTCTCAAGCCCTTCTGATGCGATTATAAAAATAATAATCCCCAAATGCTATCCTTTCTAATCTATGTTAGTTTGAAAATGTGTATGATTCTGCCACTGGTGTTTAATTTGTATTAAAGTAAAATTCCTCCAGAACTTTTTCTAAGTGATATATGAGGCTCCTTCTGGCCCCTGTATCCTTCTAATTATTCCAAAAGAGCTGTTACATCCATACTTTCACAGTTTTGACTTTAAGGTACAGGTTACCTTCTCGAAAGAATCTAGTTTTCTCCTAAGGTGTGTGAACCCAGAAAATCTGAGACAGCCCTCAATTAACCTAGAAAGTTTATTTTTCCAAGGTTGAGGACACGCCCGTGACACAGCCTTCACAAGTGTTAGGATCCTGTCATTTTAAAAAGCTTCAGGACACCATGAGCAGCCAAAGGAAAAAATTGATAAATTGGACTTCATTACAATTTTAAATTTTTTTCTTTCTTTAGAGACAAAGTCCTACTCTGTCACCCAGGCTGGAGTGCAGTGGCCAGATCATAGCTTCATAGCTCACTGCAGCTTTTACCTCCCGTCCTCAAGCTATCTTCCTGCTTGGGCCTCCCAAAGTGCTCAGAAACCACAGAACAAAGCCACAATTAAGACCTTTTGTGCTTCAAAGGACATTATCAAGAAAGTGAAAAGACAACCTATAGAATGGGAGAAAGTATTTGCAAAGAATAGATCTGATAAGGTTCTAGTATCCAGGATATCGTTTTAAAACTCCTGCAATTCAGCAATAAAAAGACAAACAACCCAACCTAAAGATGGGCAAAGGTCTTAAATAGATATTTCTCCAAGAATAATACATAAATGTCCAACAAACACATGAAAAGATGCTCAACACTAGTCATTAGGGAAGTGCAAATCAAAAACACAACGGGGCTGGGAACGGTGGCTCACGCCTGTAATTCCAGCACTTTGGGAGGCTGAGGTAGGTGGATCATCTGAGGTCAGAAGTTCGAGACCAGCCTGGCCAACATGGCAAAACTCTGTCTCTACTAAAAATACAAAAATTAGCCAGGCATGGTGATGCATGCCTGTAATCCCAGCTACTCGGTAGGTTGAGGAAGGAGAATTGCTTGAACCCAGGAGGTGGAGGTTGCAGTGAGCTGACATCATGACACTGCACTCCAGCCTGGGCAACAGAGAAAGACTATGTCTCAGAAGAAAAAAAAACAAAAAACCAAATGAGTCCAGGCGTGGTGGCTCATACCTGTAATCCCAGGAATTTGGGAGGCTAAGGCAGGAGGATCACTTGAGCCCAGGACTTAAGAGATTAGCCTGGGGAACATGGTGAGACCCAGTCTCTATTAAAAAATAATAACAATAATAAGGAAAAAAAGAAAAAAACCACAAGATGAGGTGCCACTTTATACCTACTAGCATAGCTATATATATATATATATATATATATATATATTTTTTTTTTTTTTTTCTTAATGAAAGAGAAGAAAACAAGTGTTGAGGATGTGGAGAAACGAGAACCCTTGTACATTGCTGGTGGAATGTGAAATGGTTCAGCTGCTGTGGGAAACAGCTCTACAGTTCTTCAAAAAGCTAAACATAGAATTACCATATGACCAAGCAATTCTACTTCTGGATAGATACCCAAAACAATTGAAAATGGGGGCTCAAACAAATACGTGTACATCCCATATTCATAGCAGCACTATTCACAATAGCTAAAGGATGGAAACAGCCCAAATGTCCATCAAAAGATGAATGGATAAACACGTTGTTGTATACATATACAATGGAATATTTTTCAGCCATAAAAAGAAATGAAGTTCTACAACAAAGATGAATCCCTAAAACATTATGCTAAGTGAAAGAAGCCAGACACAAAAGATTGCATATTGTATGATTATGGGCAACATAGGGAGACTCCCTTTTCTAAAACAATTTTAAAAATTAGCTGGCCGGCTGAGTACAGTGGCTCACGCCCGTAATCCCAGCACTTTGGGAGGCCTGTCACTTGAGGTAAGGAGTTCGAGACCAACCTGGCCAACATGGAGAAACCCCGTCTTTACTAAAAATTCAAAAATTTGGTGGGCGTGTAATCCCAGACTCAGGAGGCTGAGGCAGGAGAATCACTTGAACCCAGGAGGCAGAGGTTCATTACAGTGAGCCAAGATCATACCACTGCACTCCAGCCTGGGCGACAGAGTGAGACTCCATCTCAAAAAAAAAAAAAAAAAAAAAAATTAGCTGGCCATGGTGGTGCCTGCCTGCAGTCCCAGCTACTCCAGAGGCTGAGGCAGGAGGATCACTTGAGAACAAGAATTTGAGGCTTCAATGAGCTATGATGGTACCACTACACTTCAGCCTGGGCAACAAAGCAAGACCCTGTCTCTAAAAAAAATAATAAAAATAAAAAATAAATAAATAAAAAGAGGATTTATTAAATGAATTCATCCATTATATTTATGCATCACTCAGCATCTATTAAGCTCCAGGCGCTGTGAGGCAGGTGGGTGCCAGTAGACCTGCTTGCACCCTTTCTATGGAAGGTAAGGAAGAATGCTGTTTTCCAATGCAAATGAAAATAATAATAATAATAATAACTAAGATTTATTAAGAAGCATTTTAAATGTCAAAAAGTGTAAGTGTGGAACAGGCACAGGATGGCAACAAGTCAGAAAGCCACTCTGCAAGCGAACAGATTCATCATAGTATTAATAGATATCATTCCTATCCTCTGTAAACTCTGAGTATATAATGACCTGCAGAGTATGTTTGATATTCTCAGTGAGTTTCCTGCTTCTTTCAGCATATATTTCATTAAAGTCAATCAAGAAAAGAGATATTCACAAGTTTTTATCTGGGAAGGACTACGTTTGAACTCAGTTCATTTTAACATAGGTAAACCCCTTGGAAGGTTGAAACAGGAAATGAACTGAGAACGAGGAGGAAGAGGAGACTTTGAAAACATGGAAAGAAGACTTTACCAGAAATTTCATCAAGAAAACACAACTCTGTAGAGATGAAACTGTCTGACAAAGCTGTTTCACATATCCCCGGGGCCTATTTCTTTCCTGATCATCATATCACTTAGCATTGGCCTATTGCTGTTATTAAAAATAATAAACAAAATGATTACAGAGGCAGATGTGTGTTCTTTTAAAAGATGGAGAGATGACATCACTACTTTCTAAGTTTCAAACCATTAGATTATGCAGTTCAGAAAATTGCTACATGCCCTTTGAGAATGCTCATCATCTAATTAAAATTTTACCCTTGATCCAAAACAGCTACCTCTTAGCCACCAACTCTTGGCAACCTGAAGCCTCAATTACCCATAAGCAGAGCTTCACCAAATGCTTCTAAAGAGCCGAAGCCCAATTAACTGACTTAGCTCAATATCCAGTACTGCACTCATTATCAAGTCCCTGATTTGCCAACATACAAAACACTTTACCAGGGGAAAACATTAAATTGCTTACTGATTTTTTAAAAAATGATATACACATAAAACTATATTCTCATGTCAAGAGACCATATAAATATGGTGAATGGAACTGGGTGAAGTCGCAACAGAGGCCCTTTGGATAATACATAGATGAATGCTGTACTAGTCCGTTTTTATGCTGCTGATAAAGACACACCCGAGACCGGGAAGAAAAGGAAGTTTAATTTCACTTACAGTTCCACATGGCTGGGGAGGTCTCGTAATCATGGTGGAGGGTGAAAGGCATGTCTTACATGGTGGCAGCAAGAGAGAATGAGGGGGAAGCAACAGCAGAAACCCCTGATAAACCCATCAGATCTCGTGAGACTTATTCACTATCATGAGAATAGCATGGTAAAGACCAACCCCCATGATTCAATTACCTCACCCTGGGTCCCTCCCACAACATGTGGGAATTCTGGGAGATACAATTCAAGTTGAGATTTGGGTGGGGTCATAGCCAAACCATATCAAATGCTCAGACCTCCTAAGTCTCAGATGATTCTGGAAATCACAAATCTCTAAGCTTAAACTATGTGTTTTAGAATCCTTCAATTACTTTTTTAAAATAATAAAAAGAATATTGTCTTAGTCTATTTGGGCTGTTGTAACAAAATACCATAAGCTGGGTGGCTTATAAACAACCAGAATTGATGTCTTACAGTTCCGGAGGCTGGAAGTCCAAGATTAAAGTGCTGGCAGATTCCACATTGGTGAGGGCCTGTTTTCTCATTAACAGACAGCTGTCTTTTTGCCGCCCTCACAGGGTAGAAGGGGCAAAAGAGCTCTTGGGTCTCTCATTTATTTATTTATTTATTTTTTGAGACGGAGTTTCGCTCTTGTTGCCCAGGCTAGAGTACAGTGGTGCGATCTTGGCTCACTAGAACCTCTGCCTCCTGGGTTCAAGCAATTCTCCTGCCTCAGCCTCCTGAGTAGCTGGGATTACAGGTGCCCGTCATCACGCCTGACTAACTTTTTGTATTTTTAGTAGAGATGGGGTTTCTCCATGTTGAACAGGCTGGTCTCGAACTCCTGACCTCCCAGGCTGGTCTCGAACTCCTGACCTCCCAGGCTGGTCTCGAACTCCTGACCTCAGGTAATCCACCCACCTCAGCCTCCCAGAGTGCTGGGGTTACAGGTGTGAGCCACTTGGTCTCTTTTATAAGAGCACTAATCCCATTAATGAGGGTTCTGCTTTCATGACCTAATCACCTCCCAAAGGCCCCACCTCCTAAGACCATCACCTGGGGACTAGGATTTCAGTGATGGATTAAGGGAGGACACAAACACTGAGTCCATAGCAGATGCACAGGCAGCATGGCTTGATAAAGAGGGGAGCTAGAGACTTAGCCTTCAGTGACATTGAAGGGCTTTGTAAATAGAAGGAATGAAAGCTGCAATCTTTCTTAGCTTTGATGAGGCTTTTGATTTTGTTTTGCTTAGCTGTTCCTCAGTGAATTGCAAATTATGGATAAAAAATACTCTTAGGTTAGCTCACAACCCATTAAAGAGGTGAAAAGTTCTAAACTCATTCCATTAAACTTACTATATGGAAGCTCCATAATTATTATTCTACGTAATTTCTTCATATTTCTTTGAGAAAGAAAGTGGTGGCAAGGCCTAAAGTCAGTTTTATGTGTAGTCAGGCAGTGAAGAAGATGCTGCTAACTACACATCAACACAGTGTGGACTTCTGTTTTTCCGAACAGGCCAATGGGTTTTTTTATAAGCCTCCTACAGTTGCTTACTCGGTCTCCATATGACCAATGGCCCACACCTGCAAAAGGATGCCTAAAGTTAGGCTGAAGCTGTGGAACGAAGAACAGTAAATTGGCTTCGATGGTGGACCAAGTAATGGCCTGGGAGCCCTTTGCTCATCTCCAACCCATTGAGGTAAACCATGACTAATTTTAACACCACTAAGGTTTTCCGTTTGTTGGGAGAGATCATAAGGGGATTTGCTGAAAACCTAGTTCAGAATTAATCCCAGGACCCACACAAAGACTTTCTCACACCGCTGCCCAAGATCCAAGACTGATGCAACATTTCATCAATAACCCTGATGGAAGAAAATGTACCATTAATTTTGAAGAAGCTACCAGCAGAGCCACCCCTTGGAAAGTGTGAGCAGTACCTAGTAATAATGGTAATGACATGAATACAGCATTTGTTATGTGCTGGGTAGTGTTCTAAAGCATTTACATGTATGGACTCATTTAATCCTCACAACCAACCCCAGGCATAGGAACTCACACTCATTCTGCAGACAAGGAAATGGAAACTTTGTTTACTTTTTTATTTTTATTTTTTTAAGAGACAGGGTCTTGCCCCGTCCCACAGGCTGGAGTACAGTGGTGTGATCACGGCTCACTGCAGCCTTGACCTCCTGGGCTCAAGCAATCCTCCCGCCTCAACTTCCTGAGTAGCTGGAACTACAGGCATGCACCACTGCACCCAGCGTGTGTGTGTGTGTGTGTGTGTGTGTGTGTGTGTGTGTGTGTGTGTTAGGAATGGGGTCTTGCCATGTTACCCAAGCTGGTCTCAAACTCCTGTGCTCAAGCCATCCTTCTGCTCAGCCTCCCGAAGTGCTGGGATTACAGGTGTGAGCCACCCTGCCCCGCCAATGTTCATTAACTTCTCAAAGTTTCAGTTTTCTGGCCAGGCGCAGTGGCTCACGCCTGTAATCCCAGCACTTTAAGAGGCCGAGACAGGCGTATCACTTGAGGCCAGGTGTTCAAGACTAGCCTGGCCTACATGGCAACCCCCCGTCTTTACTAAAAATACAAAAATTAGCCAGGCATAATGGTACACGCCTGTAATCCCCGCTACTTGGGAGATTGAGGCATCAGAATTGCTTGAATCTTGGAGGCAGAGGTTGCAGTGAGCTGAAATTGCCCCACTGCACTCCAGCCTGGGCGACAAAGCAAGAATCCATCTCAAAAAAAAGAAGTTAATGAACATATTCAGCTAGGTAGAAATGGTCAAATACTAGGAGAATAAAATTCTAACAAGATTAGTTCAGAGAATGAAGAACAGACAGAAGAAACAAAATATAGTGGTAGAACTAAGGAGAGTAGCAACAAAAATACCTAGTGGCCCTGTACTGATTTCCTGAGCTGCCATAACATATTACTATGAGCTTAAAACAACACAAATGTAGGGCTCCTGCTGGAGGCTCTGAAGGAGAATCTGCCTCTCTCCCAGCTTTGGTGGCTGCCAGCAATTCTTTCTTTTTCTTTTTTTCTTTTGAGACTGGGTCTCACTTTGTCTCCCAGGCTGTAGCATAGTGGTGCAATCTCAGCTCACTGCAACCTCAACCTCCTATGCTCAGATGATCCCCCCACATCAGCCTCCTGCGTAGCTGGGACTGCCACAGACACATGCCACCACACCCAGCTAATGTTTGTATTTTTTGTAGAGATGGGGTTTTGCCAGTTTTCCCAGGCTGCTCTCCTGGGCTCAAGCGATCCACGTGCCTCAGCCTCCCAAAGTGCTGGGATTACAGGCCTGAGCCACCGCGCCTAGCTGCCAGCAATTCTTAGTGTTCCTTGGCTTGCAGCTGCATCACTCCCATCTCTGTCTCTGTCTTCACATGGCCTTCCCTCTGTGGTGTCTCTCTGTCCTTTTCTATCTCTCATGAGGACAATCACCATTGGATTTAAGGCCCACCCTAATCCAGGATGATTTTTATCTTGAGATCCTTACCTTAATTACAATGACAAAGACGCTTATTCTAAATAAGGTCACATTTTGAGGTTCTACATAGACATATCTTCTGGGGACCAGAATTCAATCCACTTAGAAGCCCCAAGAAGTTGCTCCAGGGCTGGAGGGGTTTCCTCACACAGGCAAGGGAGACAGAAATAAGTGTAATGAATCCCTAAAGGGAAAATAAGCTAAGCAGGAGTTTTTAACCACCACCCCTCATCTCCAACTTAAGAAAAAAACCTAGAAGAAAAATTATTTATCAAATCTTAGGAGAAGATGAGAGTTCCCAACTTAAAAACCTTGGGAAAACAGTGTAAATTTGGATGCATTTTGACACTAGTGAACACCTGTGAAACCATCACCACAATGAAGATAGGAATATATTCATCACCCCAAAAACTTCCTTGGACCCCTTTGTAATCGCTCCCTTCCAGTCCTTCCTGCATCCCCCAGCTCCAACCCCAAGCATCCACTGACCCGTTTTCTGTCATTATCTATTGGTTTGCATTGCCTAAAATTTTATGTAAACGGAATCATACAGATTATACTTTTTGTTTGGTTTCTTTCATTCCACTTAATCATTTTGAGGTTGATCCATGTTGTTGCATCAACCAAAATGATTAAGTGGAATGAAAATGATTTCATTTTGATTAAGTGGAATGAAAGAAACCAAAATGTTGTTCATTCTTTTTATTTCTAAGCAGTGTTTCTTTATATGCACATACCACAGTTGGTTTATCCACTCACTTCTTAAAGAAGTTTTAATCAATGAATATATTTGATAATCTAAGATTAGGGGAGAGATCAGAGAATATGAATGCAAATTTCTGAGAATCTGTGTTTCCTCTCTCTTTCCTTCTTCACTCTTTCCCCACTTCACTCTTAAATTACATATACTTAGGCTTATGCCCACACTTACTTCCCCAACCCTTGTTTTGCGTAAGCCACTGGCTGGATGCTGGCTCCTGAATTCCAGGCCGTAGTGAAGGGTCCCTGGGGGCCACCAGTGGAAGCCTCATTCAGTTCATCCAGGCTTCTCAGTCAGTCTCTCCTAGTGCCTATGCTCCTCTCTGTATATCCTGGGGGCCCCACATCCCTGTTCTCACTTGCACATCCTTCTCTGCATTTCTTTTGCTACTTCTGAGTCTCCCAGTTCGTCTCTCCCACACTTGGATTTGATTCACTGCCTCCTCTGCAGCATCTGTGCTCAAATCACCTTGCCCAGAAAGCCCTCTATGGCTGGCCCCAGCCCAAATATGTCCAGTTTTGTGTTTCTGCCAACTATATTTCAGTTATTTAATTAATAAAGGCAGCATGGCAGTGTTTGAGAGCAGACTCAGAATAGGCCACACACCCACTGTGATTCATGACTGCACCTATGTTTCCTTATCCACAAAATGGGGAAGATAATAGTCCTACCCCACGATTGTTGTGAGGATTAAATGAGATATAGTTGTCAATCATTTAGAACAGTGTTTAGCATATCACAAGCATTATATACATTCTCCATAAAATAAATAAATAAAAATGTTCAAGTGCTCTTCCTCACCACAAAGAATTCTACTTGCATTCATAGATTTCTTCATTTAAAGATTATTCATGGGCCAGGCGCGGTGGCTCACACCTGTAATCCCAGCACTTTGGGAGGCCAAGGCGGGCAGATCACAAGGTCAGGAGATCGAGACCATCCTGGCTAACACAGTGAAACCCGGTCTCTACTAAAAATACAAAAAATTAGTCGGGCGTGGTGGCGGGCGCCTGTAGTCCCAGCTACTCGGGAGGCTGAGGCAGGAGAATGTCATGAACCTGGGAGGCGGAGCTTGCAGGGAGCCTAGATAGCGCCACTTCATTCCAGCCTGGGCGACAGAGCGAGACTCCGTCTCAAAAAAAAAAAAAAAAAAAGATTATTCACTAAGGGCCCCTCTGTGGTAGACATACTCCTAAGAGCTGGGGAATAAAGCAGTGAACAAAACATACAGAAGTTACATTCTACTAGGGTAGACAGACAATTACAGACAGACAACTAAAACTATAGACCATGTCCAGTAAGTGCTGCCAGGAAAAATAAAACAGCTTTAAAAGAGGATTAGGAATGACTGATGGTGGACTTGGGTGGGCTGGTCTGAACCAGAAAGCCACAGTTTTAAATAGGATGATCAAGGAAGGCCTCACTGAGAAATACTTTCTGTGAGAAGATCTGGATGGGCTCATCAAGTGTGCCATGGGCTGTCTGGGGAAACAGCATCCTTGGTAATGTTTGGAAGAGTGGGTGCAAAGGCCCGGGGACTCCTGGATCTAGTGCTTCATGGCTGTTTCAGATCGCTGACTGTGATAGGCACAATATATTGAATTGTCATTAATTCCACTTGTTCTACTTGCTGTTAGAATCTCTTAACTTTCTTTTCTTTTTTTTTCTTTTTTTTTTTTTTTTTTTGAGATAGGGTCTCACTCTGTCACCCTGGCTGGGGTGCAATGGCATGATCATGGCTCACCGTAAACTTGACCTTTCAGGCTCAGGTGGTCCTGCCACCTCAGCCTCCTGAATAACTGGGACTACTGGTGCCCACCACTACGCCCAGCTAATTTTTGTATTTTTTGTAGAGATGGGGTTTTGCCGTGTTTCCCAGGCTGGTCTCAAACTCCTGAGCTCAAGTGATCCACCTGCCTTGGCCTCCCAAAGTGCTGGAATTACAGGCGTGAGCCACCACTCCCAGCCTAGATTCTCTTAACCTTAATGTACATTTTCTCCCCCACTGTTTAGAGATTGATTGTAATGTAGAGACTTCACACTTTTTAGAATACAGATACAATGCTGGTTATAGTGGAATTCAAATGCAATGAGTTGGCCTGTGGCACTGTACTTAAACAATCACCTTCGTGCGTGGTGCGGTGCGGGATGCCTGGGGAAGGGTGTGGGGCGAGGAATTGTCTTTATTGCTCTGGGGTTTTACTGAAAGACTGACCAATTAGATCTGGGCTTGGCAACAAAAAGGGGTACGTGGAGATGGCAGAGGAGTTTCACAGAGAGTAACTGAGATAATAAAAGGGCTGACTGGACACTAAACCCAGAGGGCACATGCTAGGAACTGAGGATGCAACTATGTGGTTTGATGCAGGGAAGCTTCTATGCTCATACCCATTTCTTCTGAGAACAAACTCAAAGAAAACAGGCTTAACTTACGGCACAATGACTTTAGGGGTGTTTATGAAAAGCAGCTTCTATATACTATAGGAAGGCTTGTTAAACATTGCAGACTGTGTGACTCCTAGTCTCTGAAATTACTGAAATTGAAGAAGCTTATGAAAACAAAAATCTTTTCAACCTTGTCATCAGGCTCACTTATTTTCAGAACTATATCATCATGAAGGAAATCTACTGTTTAAAAAATAAATAAGAATTACCAAACAATAGCTTAGAATGCCTCTCCAGGATTGTGCCTAAGAACAAAAAATCTGGGTACATTTTCTGAAAGCACACCCTGTCTGATTTCCGGTGAATCCCCATACATCTCAGTTATACAGCTATGCATTTCTCACTAAAATATTTTACATTTAAAGTCACCTGTGTTCCTCATTATTGTATTTTTAAGCATCCACTGGGTGATGGCTATTCAATTTAAGGTGTTATCTCTTCTCTGGGATTGCCTGGGACACAGGGATGGCCCCCAAGGCCGTGTTTGTGCTATATGATCTTGCTCATGATTAATCCAAGCTAAGCCAATAATTTTTCTTAGACTGTTTAGCCATAGATGACTGATCTGGAAAAGGGGGGTTGGGGAAAACAAGGGAGGCCCCAACTCAAACTAAGTCCATCATTGGACTTTTTGATCTAAAACTAAGGGAAAAGAAGCAATCCTTCTCTGCTGCTTGACTCCATAAGATATGAGGTCACCAGCTTTAATCATCTGTATTCCTACCAAGTGAAAAAAGCTAAGCTTCAGAAGAAGAGAATAAAGCTAAAAGGCATAGAGAAGCAGAAATAATAGACAGAGAAAAAGAATAGCATTCCAGGCTCGGCGCGGTGGCTCACGCCTGCAATCCCAGCACTTTGGGAAGCTGAGGTGGTGGATCGCTTGAGGTCAGGAGTTCGAGACCAGCCTGGCCAACATGGTAAAACTCTGTCTCTACTAAAATACAAAAATTGGATGGGCATGATGGCAGCCGCTTGTAACCCCAGCTACCCGGGATGCTGAGGCAGGAGAATTGCGTGAAACCAGGAGGCGGAGGTTGCAGTGAGCTGAAATCGTGCCACTGCATTCCAGCCTGGGCAACAGAGTGAGACTCCATCTCAAAAAATAAAATATAAAAAAAAAGAATAGCATTCCAGACCCTGGTTGCAGCTGTCCCTAATGTCCAAATGCATCTCTGTGTCTTGTGAGATGCCTTAGTATTCCCTCCAATGACATCCATTTTTTTCTGAGTTAGTTTGAGTTTTGTTTCTGTTTCTTGTCATGAAAAGATGGTAAACAGTAGATTCTGGAGTCAGACCCCATAACTTATATGCTTTGAGATTTTGGACCACTTTAAAAAAATCTTTAAGCCTCAATTTCTTCATATGTAAACTGGTGATAATATTAGCATCCTCCCCTAAGTCCTGTGAAGAATACAGAGATAAATCATAAAATGCACTTAGCACAGTGTCAGGCACAAAGTAGGTGCTCAGTAAATGTTACCTACTGTAATGAATGGCACTAAAAATCAAGTCATATCCACCACTATCTGCTATTCTGTTTGTTTCTGTCTGGCTATTATCTAAGGTACAGCTTCTCTTTCCTGCTGTCATTCTCACATCTTCTCTTACATGTCTTTGGGTACAGAATTCATCTTCTCTACAGTACTTCCTTTCTAGCAGAAAAACAGCCTTCATTCTTGAATCACTAGCTTTCCTGAGAAACTGTAACTCACCAATGTCAACTGTTTTTCCCAACTCCATCTGCAAGCAGAAAGGAATTTGCTGAGCTTTAAACTTAGATTTTATTACAGGGTTCTATTATATACCCATCTGTTGTAAACATTTCTCCTCTCCAAGATGCATTTGATTTAAATCAAATCTACATAAATATTAATTTAAATCACTAGTTAGGATAAGTTGAGCCCCCACCAAGATATTCATATTGCCTCATACCATCATTCTCTATACCCTACTTCAATTCAAAACTACATTCTTTTGAATCTTGAAATGCCACTTCTAAAGAAATGTCTGTTGTGTATACTTTAGAGGAAACAATAGAAATGATAAATCTTCAATTTGCATAGGCTATTGTTACTGATTCATTAAATAAACCTCAGGTGGCTGCAGTATTCCAGGCATTGTTCTGGGTGCTGGACATACAAGGATTAATCAATGATTAAACAAGACACAGGGTGAGTGCCGTCACAGGGAGGCATGAGCTTGAGAGGTACAGCAGCACAGAGGAAGGAGCCTCCCTCAGTCAAGTTGGCGTGTAGGGTGGAGTAGTGGACAGGGCATATTAGGCAGGAGAATTTCCCAGACACCATAATCCCCATTCGAGTGCCTCACAGCCACATCACAGACAAGTACACGCCGTGATCCAGATGCGACCACAGCAGGTCACCTTCAGCCAGCTCTGTGGTTTCCTAATCAACAAGCCCAGATATCAGTCACCAGTTAGAACATGCCAAGACTTTGCTCTCCTAAAATAGGATAGAGACAGTTCAATACATTTTGGCTTTTAAAGACCTACCCCATTTCCTCTTCCTTGAATCTCATCCACCAGGGAAACTAGACTCTGTTTTGGATTAGATTTCCTGCTTGGCAGTGAAACTTTTCCCCTCATCTCTCAATCATTGGTCTCTCAGTCTTCATTTTATTCTTTACCAAAGTACAAGAAGCCAACAGCATTCTAGTTAGAAATGGCCTCTCCAGGCCGGGTGCGGTGACTCATGCCTGGGTTACAGCATTTTGGGAGGCTGAGGTGGGAGAGTTGCTTGAGCCCAGGAGTTCGAGAACAGTCTGGACAACAGCCCCATCTCTATTTGATAAAATTAATTGTTTTTTTTTTTAAGAAAGAAATGGCCTGTGCAAAGCCATGGAGATGTAAATGATTATCCACAAACAAAGGGAGTATGGGGAGTGGTAAGCAGGGGCCAGGTTATGAAAGGCTTTGGATTTTCTGGGTATAAAATGTGCAGTTTGAGGAATAAAATTAAACTTCTTCTGAAGGTAAAATGTTTTAATGTAAAACAAGTTTCCTTATGTGAACACAAGACAGGACAGAAAATGATTTGGATGACTATTTCCTCATCCTTCCTCTTTTTTTTTTTTTTCAGGGATAGGCTGGTCTCAAACTCCCGGCCTCAAGTGATCCTCTCACCTCAGCCTCCCAAAGCACTGGGATTATAGGCATGAGCCACTATGCCAGCCCCTCATCCCTTCCAAGGATGGTCAGAGAACCATTCTAACCGCAAAAGAGAGGAGTGAATTCAGAAATGGGTGCCTTGGGGCATGGGCTTATATCCCTCAGGGAACCCCAGGGAAGAACAAGGCTAATAGACTGACTGAGGAGCCACCAGTTTTTTGCTTTTGTTTTTTTATGGGGTTGTTGTTGTTTTGAGACAGAGTCTCGCTCTGTCACCCTGGCTAGAGTGCAGTGGTACGGTCTCAGCTCACTGCAGCCTCTACCTCTCGAACTCAGATGATCCTCCCACCTCAGCCTCTTGAGTAGCTGGGACTACAGGTGTGCGCCACCATGCCCCGCTAACTTCCGTATTTTTTGTAGAGAAGGGGTTTCACCATGTTGCCCAGGCTGGTCTCAAACTTCAGGGTTCAAGCAATCCACCCACTGAAGACTCCCAAGGTGTTAGTATTACAGGCGTGAGCCACTGCGCCTGGCCCTCACTTTTAGGTTTCTACAAGTATGCTGTGCACTTTAAAAATGTTCCTTCCAGTGTTACAATAACAACTCCAGCTTCTTAGGATTTAGAGCTTCTGTGCTTTCGTCCTAGGAACCTGAAGGGCAGATATGAGAAAGCTTGGCTGCTTCTTTCTCTTTCTTCTGGATTCTACTTCCTCCTCCTGTAGCCTGTGAGGTCCTCCCAGAGTTGGCCTATGAAGTGGAGTTAGGAAAAAATAGTCGTAGTCTTTGGGTTATATAATAGGACCAGATATAATAGGACGTTATGTACTCAGGACTTGGTGGACGTCTGAAGCTGGCATTTGTCTCCAGGAAAGCTTGTGTGGGGCCTTGGAGATGGCTCTGCTGTGGATCCCCCATTGAAATACCTATGATGCGGCCGCCATTTTTCTGCCTGTCACTGAACCTCAGTGCGGATCATCCAGGGGTCTACCAGGGCCCAATCACTCCTCCATGCAGCCCACCTGGGCGAGGCTCTGTGAAAGGCTCCCCACTGGACCCTCAGGAGAGGTCTGGTTGGCCTACTGAAAAACTGCATTCTTGCTCCAACAGCTGGGGGACAGCAGTGGCTCTCAACGTAGCCTTCTCCCTCTCTCTCTGTCTTATCCAGTCCTGCACTCTTCCAACCTGCGGATGAGCATCAAGCTCTCTCAGTATTCCTCTTGATCTCTCCCTTGTCACTTGGTGAGAAGGAAGCACCTCTTCCTTCTGCCATGGCCCTGGTGGGTCAGAGAAGCTGACACATTGACAACCTTTCCAAAGATCCAGAGTAATCCTCCAGGTGGGTAAATGGGCTTAGGGTTGCAAAACAGCTACCGGCTGGCCCCTTAGTAAGTCCTTCACTGTGGACTTACCCTGCTTTGAAATATGAGAGAATGGGCATCTACAATTTTTTTTTCATACTTTGGGGCCCCAGTTTACATTGATAGAAAAAATGTGCTGTTTTAGCATTCTAATTACACATATATGATTTGTGACTGTAACGAAATTCCTGACACTTCCATGAAAACATTGCCAAACATTCTGAAATTTAAAATTATCGTATATATGACCTGGTGATAGATCTTTCATCAGGGTTATCTTCCTGTGGAATTTTCTCTTCATAAACAGCATGCTTTACAAGCATGATTTGAATTTTTAACATTGGATTTTTAAAATAGTTGATTAAACAGCTTTACTATTTTGTGGCAAGGGGATTCTATTAGAAGCAATTGCTTTTTCTGGAAAGTCCCAGTACATGTAATAGCATCCCTCTGTCTTGGCAATTCTGACAATCTGTGCTCCCTTTAGGCTGGCTTCCCCACACAGGTAGAGCTTGTTTTTTTTCTCATTTTCTCCCTCTGGTCATTTCTTAAGGTCTAGAGGAGCAGGCTTTTTTTTGATATGAAGAGAGACAGGTATCAGGTGAGGGTGTGGCTCAAATTCAGCCAGAGGATGTGGAATAATGGTGCAGGCATGGGAAAGGCTTCCCCTTTCAGGGACTTGGCAGTGGGGACAAGACTTGAAAAGGGGCCCTCAGGTGCCCTTGGCTGGCATCTTAGTCCCGTGTAACTCGAGGAGAAGATTCTGCTCTGGGCTGTCCCTTGAGCCCCAACAAAAATTCCTTCCTTAGAGACAAAGCACCAGAACAAGGCCCTTTCAGCTCCTTTTACAGCTCCTTAAGAGGGTGAAATGTTTCAAGGTTTTAAGTATTTACCTGAGGTTAAGCGCTATTTCCTAGAAAGTCTCTTAAATGCCCTCCATATTTCTTCTGATTTTTTAAAAGCACGATATTCTAAAGACATTCACATCCCACCTTTAATCTCTAGTTAAAGTTAGCTTCACCAAATCACAGAATGTTAGGGCTGAATGTAACCTAAGAGATCATTACGTCACAGATAAGTAAACTGAGACCCAAGGAGGAAAAGTGACCCAGTTCCCAGCACTCAGACTACGCCCTGACGCTCCCTCAGGCTGAGGTTTTTCAGCCTGGGCACTGCTGATATTGTGGGACAGATGATTCTTTGTGGTGGCAGTCTGTGCTGTGCATTGCAGGATGTGTACCAGCCTCCCTGGCCTCTACCCACTTGATACCAGTAGCATTTCCCCCACCTTAGTTGTGAGAACAAACAATGTCTCTAGACATTGCCAAATTTTCCCTTGGAGGCAAAATCACCCCTGGTCTAGCAATTTCCTCAGCCCCCTGCCCACATGAGCGGTCAGCAATAGTTGTCTGGAAAGTGCACTTTACTCTGTTCACTTCTCCTAATCAGCTGCTAATTGAACCCAGTCTTTCTTATCAAACTCCTCCTCAGGGAGGCAGAAGCCCTGGCAGGTTAACTGGTCCCCAGGAATCATGAAACCATCTTCCGGTTTCTCAGTGCTCCTCATGGAACCTCTCATGTGTATGTCCTGTCTCCCCAACTCCTTCCTAAGCTCCCCAGAGGTAGAGGCATCTCCTCCCTGATGGGCATCATTTATCCCAGGGTTCCTACTGCTTATGTGGAGGGACAAAGCAGAAACTCAATAAATGCTACTGGCTACACAGCTCCTCAGTGAGACCTGGCTCTTTCCAAACACAAAGGCACAGCTGCTGAGATCACACATGAAAATATCAGAGCCAATAAAAAAGGAGTATTCCCCAGAAAATGACAGATTGGCAGTTCCCACTGTGGCTCAAGATCCACTCACACACCGAGACATGCAGTAGGCTGTGCAGAGTATAATCAAGCCTCTGCTTTATTGAAGTAAGGTTGGAACTGAGTAAACATGGTGTAAAAAGGCCAATGCAGTGAAAATCAAAATATTCCTGAGATTTCCAGATTTATGAACTGAGTGACTAGCTCTCTGATGGGGAGCCTGTCATGTGATAAGCTAACCCTTATTGGGTGATCTACTGGCCAGTAGGGTTTCTTTGTGTGTGTGGAAAGAAAGAATAAACTCTGCTCTTGGGGAACCACAATCACAATGAAAACAACTCATTCATTTGCTCACTCATTTGTTTTGGAATTCATTCAACACATACACAGGAAAAATGCGTTAAAAAGAATACAAAGGGCAAATCACTGTGGAACGATGCTGCTGAAAGAATGTCGAGATTCCTGTCTGGGGCACTTGTCCTAGAAAACGGTATTTGGAAATGGAATAGGACAACAATTTGACTCCAAAAAGAAGAAATGGCCTTCCCCATAGGGAAAATGTTGTTGTTGTTTTGAGACAGAGTCTCACTCTGTCACCCAGGCTGGAGTGCAGTGGTATGGTCTCAGTGGTGTGGTCTGTGGCTGCTCCGGATGGAAATGTGTCACCAGGCATGAAGGTGGCAGCAGGGCCTGTGCTTTCCTTCTGATGAGGTTTCTCATACCTGAGAGACCCTACTCCACTTCCCAAAGACAGGATAAAAGCAGCAGTATTGATGGTGATTTCCCAATGAACTCTGAAGACTGAGTTTTCCAATACACACAGTGGAATATCACTTTAAGGACAATTCCAGGTGAGCAAAACTGAATTCATCCATTCCCACACCTGGTATGAAAAGCCAGGCCACACTGGGGAGACTGGACTGGGGCTCTGTTCAGAGTGCTCAGAGGACTTCTTGTCACTTAAACTACCCTTTACCCTACTTGTTATGAACCGAATGTTTGTGTCAACCCTAAATGCATCCATTGAAATCCTAGCCCCCAATGTGGCTGTATTTGGATATGAGGCCTCTAAGGAAGTAATTAAGTTAAATGAGGTCATAAGGCTGGACCCTGGTTCGACAGAATTAGTGTCCTTATAAGAAGAGCCATCAGAGCATGTGCTCTCTCTCTCTCATGTGTGCACATTAAGGAAAGGCCATGTAAGCACATAGTCAGAAGACAGCTGTCTGCAAGCCAGGAAATGAGCCCTCATCAGGAACCAACCACACTGACACCCTGACCTTAGATTTCCAGCCTCCAAAACTGTGAGAAAATAAATTTCTGTTGTTGAAGACACCCAGTCCATGGTATTTTGCTACGGCAGCCCGAGCAGACTAAGACACCCTGTCTCCCCCATGAGCTAGAATTCCTGCCCAAGGTAAAGACCCTTGGTTCACCCATGCCCTTCAGGAAGCTTATCCCCATGCGGCTTAGCCTTCCACTGCTGCAGACATTACATTCTTGGGTAGTGCTACATGCTTCACTTTTGTCCTCCCATTTAATCCCTATGAGGTAGGCAATATTATCTTAATTTCCCAGAAGAGGAGGCCAAAGCTCAGAAAAGTTAAGACACTTACCCAGTTTAAGACTAAGTAGAGGAGCTAGAACTGGAACACAGATCTGCAAGGAGATTGTCTCCCTTACACCTACAAGGGATCCTAATCTCTGTTCAGTGTGGTCTAGCTTTTCCTTCGGTGGGTCCCCTGGGCTCTTTCTAACCCTTAGCAAAGCCCCTGCACTCCAGGCCTCCTCCTTTGGCCAAACTTCTTACACACTGGTACAAACTCAGACACACTGATCTGATGTCTTGAACCCAGCCCGTCCCTCATATATATGAGTTTCAGCCTCTGCTCATCCCTACACAACCATGACTGGGGATATTATCTGCTTGCTTCTCAGGTTCAGCTGTGCTCCAGAACCTGGTCCCATAGCACCCTTCCCCCTTTGTCTATGGCCCTCTGGACAATCATGCCCTACCCCTTGGGCGTAGCTCAGGTTCCCACACCTGTGCTCAGAGCTGGGGCCTCAGACATGCTCCACATCGCTGCTCCAACCCTTGTCACTCTCTTAAAGCAGCTGTTCTCCACCCCTCAGCAGAGGACTTTTTCTTCTACTTCACAATACATGCCTTCAAGGAACATTTATCATCCAGCTGGGCACTGGGCCTTATCTTGGGGAATGTGAAATAATGCAACTGTCAAATCATCAAGGCAGGTATAAGGAGGAGAAGCAGCCCATGCATCACTGCCCAGTGGTGGTGCAGACCACGACGGCTGTGTGTTCAGAGGAGAGAGGCAGCTCTGCACTGGCAGGACAGGAGAGGCCCTGGAGGAAGTGGACCATGGCAGGGTCAGTCAGTGGATCACAGGCTTTGAGGCTAAACACACCAGCCCACACTTCCTATTCAGCCACTCATTCATTCATTCATTTATTCATTCTTTCATTCATCAAATCTTCAGTATGTTCCAAGTGCTATGCTAGGTGACAAAGCAGTGAACAAGCACCCAGGGGAAATTAGACAATAAACTAATAAGGCCACGGCCTGGGACAGTGGCTCTGAAGGAATAACTGGGGTATTGGGATAGGGGGTCCCAGGGAAAAGGCATTTGAGAAGGTGGGTAGAGCATCTTAGACAGGGGAAAGGAACAAGTGCAATAGCCCCCAGGTAGGGAAGCACTTTCAGAGACTAAGGAACAAAAAGGGGCATGATGGTGCTGGGAGAATCTAAGTAACATTTTAAATAATTTAACCCAAGAATTAGGTTATTCTGAAACATCTAACAGATTTTAGGAGAAATCCATAAGATCATAAAATGAGCCATTCCATATTTGTGTGCACCCTAAATACTGAAATGAACTCTTGTTTATGGTTCGAATACTGAGTGGTTCCTGCTGCAGGGCAGGCACTGTGCTCACAGCTTTTATTTATATGAATCAGCTCACTTAGCCCTAATAACAATCCCATGGGGTGTGTACTATTTATAAATGAGGAAACTGAGTCACGGGCAACATGTTGCCCAAGGTCACAGAGCTAAGAAGTGGGGTCAGTGGGCATGAGCTGTGCAGGTGGACTCTACGGTGGCATTCAGTCGAGACACCACACACCTCTCAGGACTCTTTTTCCCAAGGTCCCCTCTGTGGGCAATTACATCAAGGAGCCTGGTTGGACCCCAGTCTCTTCACTTGCCATTTCCAGGCACTATAGGTAACAAAAAAATACCTAGCATCTGCAGATCCAATGGTATCTGGCTACAGCCTTAGGATGTGCCCCTCCTTGGCGCTCTTACCCCTTCTGGCTTCACTTCTGGTTCTGATTCTGAACCAAAGAGCTTCTTCCTCACCTCCCTCTACCACGTCTTATCTCTCTGAGGGCCTCAGTTTCCTCATCTGTAAAATGGGCTGCTTGGGCACTCGGTAGACCGAGATGGGTGGGGAGCCTCATGCACCCTGCTTCCCTTAAAATATGAAGAAAGCATCAGAGTTGAGGGTGGAGTAAAGCTGTTCATTAGGACCCAGTCTTTTTCTAGAACATACCCATTTCTAAAAGCAAAGTGCTCCATTGCCAGGCCCTCAGGGTAGGAACCTCTGTCTTCTGACTCCTGTGAGGCACCCGCCCCGGCACGCAGCCCCCTCCTGAGTCATCTGGAGACATGTGAGCTGGGCCAAGAAAGGGGCAAGGCAGGGAACGGGCACTCAACGATCCTGAGTAGAGAGGATGCCCTCCACCTGCCCACCTCCAGCCCAGGTGTACAAGGCTGCTGGGATGAGTCCACACGAGACAAGAAGGGCCCTGGGGACTCATCGCTGCCACATCCCACCTCCTGTGCTCTGAGCGTGTCTAGCCCTATGCCCCATACATACATCTCATCCCTGGTGCATGAGGGAAGGTTGAACGCCAGAGCTGTCTTCAGCCTGGGAGGTGGCAGCACGTGTGGTCATGAGCCTCTCATGGCCTAGAGGGTCTCTGTGTGTCTCCCTGGCCTGTCCCCTGGGGCAAGGAGGGCAAGTGAGCCTTCATTCTGCTCAAATGGTGACTCAGCCTGACACAGAACCTGGCCATCACATGGTCGCTGCCTTGTTTATTGGAACCATTCCCCTCTCCTGAAACTGTGACCAGGGCCCACAGGGCCTCCAGAACTGTCTTTGTTCCCTGCCTGCCTTCGAAAGGCTTTCTAGAGAGGAGAGCACAGTTAAATGCTAAATGCCTGCGCTGAACCCCACCTGTTCTGTGAGACCTGGACAAATCATGGAACTGCTATGGGCCTCAATTTCGTCATCTGAAAAGATGGATTCAATAATTGTATCCACATCAAAGAGGTATTAGGAGAATACATAAGTTCGTACTTAGCATCATGCCAGCTCATCCTGTGAGAGTTCGCTCTTTTTATCATTATTATTGGAATTACAAACACTCACCCACCCTGAGGTCCCGCTCCTCAGCCCTTCTCACTTTTCTATATGCAAGGCGGGCTCACCAACCCCTGCTGGGACTCTTTGTGACACTTGGGACAAGTGTATAGGCAATCTCTTTAAGGGCAGGGGCTTCCCCAGAGCTCAGGACAATGCCTGGCACAAGCAGGCACTTAATAGCTATTTAAGGTGTGAATGGATGGGTGGATGGAGTGCTCTGTGGGATGCCCACAGGAGTTGGCAGACAAGTGTTAGTACTTTTCCCAAGGGACTCTTAAAAATATTTCTAGGTGGCCGGGCACTGTGGCTCAGGCCTGTAATCCCAGCACTTTGGGAGGCTGAGGCGGGCAGATTACTTGAGCTCGGGAGTAAGAGACCAACCTGGCCAACATGGTGAAACACCCTCTCTACCCAAAATACAAAAATTAGCTGAGTGTGGTGGCACACACCTGTGATCCCAGCTACTCGGGAGGCTGAGGCAGGAGAATCACTTGAACCCGGGAGGTGGAGGTTGCAGTGAGCCAAGATTGCGCAGCAAGACTCCGTCTCAAAAAACAAACAAATAAACAAACAAAAATATTTGTAGGTAAGATGGCAACTGGGAAAACGTGCCTTTCACAGGCTGTGTGCCCTGACAGCTAAGCCTCAGGACCAGGGGGTTCAAGGCTCTGTCTCTGGCAGGTCCCAATTAGCTGCATGACCCCAGGCTGTCGAGAACCTTGTTTTTCCTGGCAAAAATACTAACACCTTTATCCTAGGAGTATTGTAAAAATTAATGAGACAACATGTGAAATGTGCCATGAGCGTCACAAAAGAGACCCTGATATTACTACACAGCAAAATAATGAAAAATGTACCCAAAATGAGTAGAGTTAATGGGGCTGTTGATTTCTTGAAGACAGATCATTCTGCCTGTTTAGTTAGCATCAGAGGCCAGGCTGCAGTGTTACCACTTGACTCTCCCAAGAGAAAGCAAATACATTTCATTCACTGCAGGTTGCACATGGAAAGTGAAAATATCTGTCCTCGTCTTCTCACCAGCTCACATAAAACTCACTTGAGTACTGAATTCTGAGAATTTGACATGGTTTAGCTGAAAACTCCAGGCCTCCAATGCTTGGCCAGTTAACCGTATAGATTTAGCAATAAAAATCTCACCATTAAAGATTGTCCTCCGTCTAGAGGGGCATCTTCGACACAGTGGCTGGATATCTAAATAGAGGCTCCCGTTGTGAGCCTCAGGAGGGCCGCGATGGCCCAAGGGTCACACACACAGTGACTGCAGTCTAGCCTTGCCACAAATAAGGTGCTGATTTTCTAAATGCCCCTTTAAAAACTCTCAGGTGTCAATACACCCTCCCCCCTTGAGAGTGCAGCTTCCATTTGCTTTCACATTCAGCCATGTGAAAAAAATCTTGTCATTATGTGTAAACAGTGACTTAAATGCCCTGTTCTGTGAAATACCCAGAACTCAGAATCCCTGCTCCGGAATAAAGCTAGAGTCTGTGCAGTGCGGGCTTCAAGATCCAAAAGCATGTCTTGGTACAGCGTTTTCCAAGGGAGGCTCCTACCTGCAGGAGTGAAGCAAGTAGGTGGCAACAGAGGAAAAAAGTTGGGGAAATAAGTCTGGGAGGCTGTGAATTAAATAGATATCTTTTTGCAGGACTTCTCAGAGCTTTTATTTTATTAATAATAAAATAATATTTAACATTAAATATTTTAATATCAATAAAATAATTTATTAAATCATTATTTAATTAAAATTTAATGTATTTTAACATAAATTTATTTTAAGTATTAATATTAATGAATTAATTTTATTATTAAATAAGTATTTGCTTAACATTAAATATTTTAAAATAAAATTAATTTATTAATATTAAAATCGCTATTAATAAATTAATGTTAAATTAATATTGATACCATTAAATATTAATTAATGGCTCACTGCAGCTTTGACCTTCACCCGTCTCAGTCTCCTAAGTAGCTGGAACCACAGGTAAGTGCCACCATACCCGGGCTAATTTTTAAATTTTTTGTACAGATGAGGTCTCACTGTGTTTGTTGCCCAGGCTAGTCTCAAACTCCTGAGCTCAAGCAATCCTCCTACCTTGGCCTCCCAAAGTGTTGGAGCTTGAGACCTGACAACTTTCAGAAAACTTCTGGCAGATTCCTTTTACTTGAAGAGAAGTACATTTTACTCTTGATTAAGCTACTGTCATGTGTTTTCTGTCACAGCTGCATTCTTAACTAATATAATAAATAGCACATAAAATTTTTCTTATTGGGAAATAATTTTAAACTTACAGAAAAGTTGCAGGAACAGAGGGCCTCTCAGAGCCTTTAAAGTATTAATGTGCATTGCCAATCCTTAAGAGAAGGCTATAGGATGCATGAGTCTCAAATTTTTTTGACCAGGAGTCATTCTGTATTATCCCCTGCCTTAAAGCCAACATCTCAAGGAACCAGAAACACTGTTTATTAGCTAGCAGAGTGAGCTTTTCAACAAAAAAGGATTTTTACCCTCTCTCAACTGCAAAATAAGTGTTACTTCTGTTTCACTATAAGCACAGGAGGCAGCCAGAAGGCACTACACCCTTTATCCTGACTCAAGGTATTCTCTTCAGTTTTTTTTTTTTTTTTTTTAAATCGTTTGTTCTCTTAGACAAAAGCCACGTGAGGGATTAGTCTTCAAGTACAGTAACTGGTCATCGACGAGTGGATCTCCTACATTCCCACAGAGTTCGGCATGGGGTTGGGGTGCTGGGGGTGCATGCTTGAGATGGCAGGGGGTTACGGAACCTACAGCCTGCACATCACCCCCTGTGCTAACCGAGCTGCATTACGAGACAGGGCCAGCCTGACCTCTCAGTGGGGCTCTTGGGTCCCAGATTTTATGGAGGCTGCCAGGAGCCAAACTGTCTTCTGAAGAGGACTTGATTTGGTAGAAACTGCTACTCATGGCCAGGTGCAGTGGCTCACAGCTGTAATCCCAGCACTTTGGGAGGCCGAGGTGTACAGATTGCTTGAGCCCAGGAGTTTGAGAGTGGTCTGGGCAAACTGGTGAAATCCTATCTCTACAAAAAATACAAAAATTAGCCAGGCATGGTGGTGTGCACCTGTAGTCCCACCTACTCATGAGGCTGAGGTGGAAGGATCACTGGAGTCCTGGAGGTGGAGGTTGCAGTGAGCCAAGACTGCCTCACTGCACTCCAGCCTGGGTGACAGATTGAGATTCCATCAAGGAAGACAGGAAAGGGAGAAAGAGAAGGAAAGTAGAGGAAGTAGAGGAAGGAGGGGAAGGGGAGGGAAGGGGAGGAGAAGGGAAGGGGAGGGGAGGGTAAGGGAAGGGGAGGGGAAGGGGAGGGGGAGGAAAGGGAGGAAGGAGGAAGGGAGGATGGAAGGGAAGGTGGAGGGAGGAAAAAGAGGGAGGGAGGAAGGGAGGGAGGAGGAGGGAGGGAGGGAAGGGAGGGAAGGGAGGGAAGGAGAAGAAGAGAAGGAGGAAGGGGAGGAAGGGAGGAAAGGGAGGGAGGGAGGAAAGGAGAAGGAGGGAAGGGAGGGAGGAAGGGAAGGGGGAAGGGAGGGAGGGAAGGAAAGGAGGGAGGGAAGGGAGGGAGGAAGGGGAGGGGAGAGAAGGGAGAGAGGAGGGAGAAGAGGAGAGAAATGCCACCATCCATTCTCCTTTCTCCATTTCTAGAATCTGATTTTTTTTTTTTTTTTTTTTTTTTTGTCGCCCAGGCTGGAGTGCAGTGGCACGATCTCGGCTCACTGCAACCTCTGTCTCTTAGGTTCAAGTGATTCTTCTGCCTCAGCCTCCCAAGTAGCTGGGATTACAGGTGTGTGCCACCATGCCTGGCTGATTTTTGTATTTTTAGTAGAGACAGGGTTTCACCATGTTGGCCAGTATGGTCTCAAACTCCTGATCTGCCCAACTTTGCCTCCCAAAGTGTTGGGATTACAGACATGAGCCACTGCACCCGGCCAGACTCCTGTTTTTTTTAAGTGGGCCTAGGAATACCCAGAATAAAGACTTCATTTCCTGGTTGCTGTGCAGCTATCTGTGGTCATGAAACTACATTTTTGCCAATGGGGTGTACATGAAAATACTGAGTGACAACTTTCAGGGAACCTCGTCTTATGACAAGAGCCAGCAGGAGCCCTTTTGTTCCCTTTCCCATTTTCTTCAAGCCTTTCCCTTCCTGCCAGCTGGAATGTAGGAAATGGCTGGTACTTAGCCATGCTAGCTCCTGAGGCGGAAGCCAGTTGCTGGGGATTCTCCAACAACAAAAGAGATGCAGCTGAGACCTGGCAACTTTATGAACTAGACTGCTCATCTGGAAGCTTCCTTCTACTTGAAGAGAAGTAAACCTCACTCTTGATTAAGCTATTTTCATGGGTTTTCTGTCACAGCTGAATTAAGTCTTAACTAATACAATAAATAGCATGTAGGCTAGGTGCGGTGGCTTACGCCTGTAATCCCAGCAATTTGGGAAGCTGAGGCGGGTGGATCTCCTGAGGTCAGGAGTTCGAGACCAGCCTGGCCAACATGGGGAACCCCTGTCTTTACTAAAAATTCAAAAATTAGCCGGGTGTGGTGGCACACACCTGTGGTCCCAGCTACTTGGGAGGCTGAGGCTTGAGAATCGCTTGAACCTGGGAGGTGGAGGTTGTGGTGAGCCGAAATTGTGCCACTGCACTCCAGCCTGGACAACAGAGTGAGACTCTGTCACAAAAATAAAATAAAAATAATAAGTAGCACATGAAATTTTTCTTATTGGGAAATAATTTTAAACCTATAGAAAAATTGCAAGAATAATACAGAGAACTCTGGTATACTCTTGACTTAGATTTACATTAACATTTTGCCACATTTGCTTTATCATTCCTTTTTTTTTTTTTTTTTTTTTTGAGACAGGATCTCACTGTGTTGCCCAGTCTGGAGTGCGGTAGTTTAACCAGAGCTCACTGCAGCCTCAACATTTTGGACTCAAACAATCCTCCCACCTCAGCCTCCCTAGTAGCTGGAATTACAAGTGCACACCGCCACACTTGGCTAATTTTTTATTTTTTGTAGACATGAGGTCGCACTATGTTGCTCAGGCTGGTCTCAAACTCCTGGGCTCAAGTAACCCGCCTGCCTCCGCCTCCCAAGGTGCTAAAATGATAGGCAGAAGCCACTGTTCCTGGCCCTGCTTTATCATTCTTAATATCTTTCTCTTCACACACACATATAAAATTTTAATCATCTTAGAGTGAAGTGCATATATTGTGCCCCTTTACTCTTAAAAAAAGTTTTTTTTTTTAGAGGTGGAGTCTCACTATGTTGCCCAGGCTGGAGTGCAATGGCTATTCACAGGCACCATCAGGGTACACTATAGCCTCAAACTCATGGGCCCTACTGATTCTCTCGCCTCAGCCTCCTAAGTATGGGACTACAGGTGCATACCAGAGCACTCAGCTGCCCCTTTACTCTGAAATACCTTAATGTGTATTTCCTAAGAGTTCCCACATAACCAGTTATCCAATTCAGGAATTTTCACAATACAGCACTGTTACCTAATCTATAGTCCATATTCCAACTTCACCAATTATCCCAATAATGTCCTTTCCAGTCCAGGATCCAATCAGGATCACACACTTAATTGTCATGTCTCAGATATCACTTTTTAAGGGAGTATTTTGTAAAAAGAAAGAGGAGAAAACTCCAAATTAAAAAGACATCATGTTGTTTGCATATGTAGCCTATTGCCACTTTGACCTCCTTACTCTTCAAAATTCACCATCCGCCTTCTTCCTGCTATTCAACTCCACCGAGGCCCTGTCCATGGAAGCTTCCTGAGTGTGTTTTCCTAGATCTGCCGTGCACCCCCTCCCCCCGCTGTTTCCCAATCCTGTTCAGAGAGTCCAGTCTCTGTGAAGGCCACCCTCACGGCAGGGTGAGAGTTCTTGCATTGCTCAAGGATAGGGAATATCCGGCGGTGCACATCACATCTGATAACTGCCCAAGGAAATCAGTATGCAGGAAAAAAACTGCACTAGTTGGGACCGGGCACGGTGGCTCACGCCTGTAATCCCAGCACGTTGGGAGGCCGAGGCAGGTGGATTACGAGGTCAGCCGTTCGAGACCAGCCTGACCAACATGGTGAAACCCCGTCTGTACTAAAAATACAAAAAAATTAGTTGGGCGTGGTGGCAGGCGCCTGTAATTCCAGCGACTTGGGAGACTGAGGCAGGAGAATCGCTTGAAAGCGGAAGGCGGAGGTTGCAGTGAGCCGAGATTGCACCACTGCACTCTAGCCTGGGCAATAAGAGGAAAACTCCGTCTCAAAAACAAAACAAAACAAAAACAACAACAACAAAACTGCACCAGTTGACAAAGAGGTGGGAACTTGGACCATCTAAGCCTCCTGAACGGAAGCAGCCATTAAACGGTTACTTGTGTTCTGTTCCCATACAGTGGCAATCACTATCTTGCCATGCATTTCATAAAGATGGCTGAGGAGATACGATTTACTCATCCTTGAGGGTTTATTTTCCTCTCACCTGTCTTTATGGCAAGAACTAGGCTTGCTAATGGCCTTTTATTCACATACTGCAGAGCTCTCTCTAGCGTCACTGAGCTTGTTCTTCAGGCAGTAGTCAATTGCCTGCCTTTATAATAAAGAGAAACGTAAGTTTTTAAACTAATGAAATTCAGTGATATGAATAATTGGTGAGTATATTGCTGCTGAAATCACCGCCCTGCTCTCAGGAAACTGTTCTGGAAGAATCCTGGTGCTGGCAGGTTGGCCGCAGCCCTGGGAAAGGGCAGCCTGTCCCATCTGTGGGCGACAAGGCCCTGCTCCTTTTGCACACCCGGTGGGGGCAGGGGGCCTGACCAGGAGCCAGAGAAGCCCCCACACTAACAGCGGGTACTGGGAGGTCTGGGAGGTGCTTATGTCCTCTCTCTGTTCACCCTGAGTCTCAGGATTGATTCCTGGATCTTATACCAGGAAAGGAAAGAAAGAGGGAAGGGATGGAAAGGTCTGGTTTACCTGGCAAATGGAATGCATCGGCCACACTTTCAGGGAGGGCCGCCGTTCTTACACTTCTGGTGACTCTAAGTCAATGGCCCTGCCACATCTTCAAACTGCAGTGCCATTGACTTAGAATCACCAGAAGTGTAAGGAGAAGGAGAAATAAAACCCATAGGCAATGCAAGGGTTTCCACTGAAAACGGTGCTGTCGTTAAGATGACAGCCCTTGGATGCTAGACCTCAGAGCTTCGCTGCTGGGTGGTGCTCTGCCATCGGGCACTTTAGGAACCCACAAGGGCTACTCCCACCCAGGGGCCTGGGGCTTCTGCTACTGTCCCTCCTGTAGCCACCTTGAGAATGTGTCGCTTGCATTTCTTTTTGTTTTTATGTATTTATTAATTATTATTATTATATTTTGAGACACAGTATCACTTTGTCACCCAGGATAGACTGCAGTGGCGCGATCTTGGCTCTGCAACCTCTGCCTCCCGGGTTCAAGTGATTCTAATGTCTCAGCCTCCTGAGTAGCTGGGACCACAGGCGTGTGCCACCACACCTGGCTGATTTTTGTATTTTTAGTAGTGATGGGGTTTCTCCATGTTGGTCCGGCTGGTCTCGAACTCCTTACCTCAGGGATCCACCCGCCTTGGCCTCCCAAAGTGCAGGGATTACAGGTGTGAGCCACCACACCCGACCTTATTATTATTATTATTATTATTATTTTGAGACAGAGTTTTGCTCTTGTCGCCCAGGCTGGAGTGCAATGGCGTGATCTTGGCTCACTGCAACCTCTGCCTCCTGGGTTCAAGCGATTCTGCTTGCCTCAGCCTCCCAAGTAGCTGGGACCACAGGCGTCCACCACCATGCCCAGCTAATTGTTTGTATTTTTAGTAGAGGTGGGGTTTTACCATGTTGCCAGGCTGGTCTCAAACTCCTGACCTGGTAAACCAACCCCCTCGGCCTCCCAAAGTGCTGGGATTATAGGTGTGAGCCACTGTGTCTGGTCTATTTTTTAATTTAAGAAAATTTAAATAGAGGCAAGGGCTCACCATGTTGGCCAGGCTGGTCTCAAACTCTTGGCCTCAGGCAATCCTCCAGACCCCAAAACATTGGGATTACAGGCATGAGCCACTCCATGCCTGGCCTTTCTGGGCTTTGAACCTGATAGTGCAGACACTGGTGCTCTGCCTTCTGGCACCTTCCAGCACTCCCTCCTCAACCCCTAATCCTTGAGTGTACAATGGCACAGCTGCAGGTGAGGGCGATTAGAGACACCTAAACCCAGGCCAAAGGCTGTCACTTTGCACTCCAGCCACATCCCCATGCCTTTAGCTGGTAAGGAAATTTTTGAAACCTGGTTAAATCAGGGGTGATAACATGATATCAATCATTTTGCACTGTGCCCAGGTTAAAATCCATTCTCTTCCCAAGCCCCTGGGGATGTGGCCCCAAGGAGCCCTTCTACCTCCCACATTCATGCACTGTACTTGTTTCTCTGGCTGTAAGTCACTAAGCTCTTTGCTGTCTCTGTCTTGAGCCCTTGTTCCTTCTGCCTGGAACACTGCTCTCCAGATCTTCATTACTGAGGTCTCAAAATGTTACCGCTTCACTCCTTCTCGAACTACCCCCTCTGAAGCCACCACCTCCCTCCCCTGATCCTGGTTATTCTCTATGCTCCTATCCTGTTTTATGGCCACTCATCACTTTCCAGCAGACAGGGTACTGGGATACCACTGTATCTCCGGCATCAGGCACAGGGCGGGCACACAGTGGGCATTCAGTACACATTTGCGCTGAATGAACAATTATGATCTAACTGAGAATTCCCAAATCTCTTGAAAATTGAGCATCAACATCCTTCCAGGAAGTGTTTCTGGAGTCAGTTAAAAATCACTGTAATAAACAAATGCCGTGGTTTCTAAAAAAAAAAAATTACTATCATAAAAGGGGAGGTGAAACTATGAGAGAAAATACAAGAGATGTAACCAAATACAATGTGCACGTAATTTCCATTCTGATTCGACAAACCAACTGCAGAAAGACACCTTTGAGGTAATCAATTTGAATATGGGCTAGGTATTACATTATATTTAAAAATTATTGTTAATGTTAGGTATAATAATTGCATGGTGGTTATGTTTTAAAAATCCGTATCTGTTGGTTATCCATAGTGACATATGAATCAACATGTTTGAGATTTGCTTTAAAATACATTAGCAAAAAAAAAAAAAAGCCCCAAAACCAAAATATGGCAAAAAGCTGGGATGGGGGGAGGGACAATGTTGGCAAAATGTTGGTAACTGTTGACACTGAATTTGGATTCATAGAGGTTTCATGCTCTTTCTACTTCTGTGTAATTTTCCAATTTTCCAAAAGAAGCTATTTTAAATGTCACCAAAGCCCTTAAACCAGGATGTACCATCTTTTTTTCCATTAACCAATCCAATTCATACATATATATTTTTTTGTTTTGTTTTGTTTTGTGTTTTTGAGACGGAGTCTCACTCTGTTGCCTAGGCTAGAGTGAAATGATGTGATCTCAGCTCACTGCAAACTCTGCCTCCTGGGTTCAAGTGATTCTCCTGCCTCAGCCTCCCAAGTAGCTGGGATTACAGGTGCCCACCACCATGCCCGGCTAATTTTTGTATTTTTAGTGGAGACGGGGTTTCACCATGTTGGTCAGGCTGGTCTGGAACTCCCAACCTCAGGTGATCCATCTGCCTCGGCCTCCCAGATTGCTGGGATTACAGGCGTGAGTCACCACGCCTAGCCTCAATTCATACTGATTGAAACTTTGCTGTGTTAAAGTGTGCTGGTAGGATTTGTGAGGGGTGCAGAGCTAGATCAGACATGATCAAATATCAAATATGTACAGGATAAGTATCTATAGTAGTTTCCATTTGGCCACCTGGGCATGGAAAACGCTGACCCTTCCCAGATGCTGGATGTGCTGATTCAACAAACTCTTGGGACCTGCTGTCCCACATTCTCGGTCCTAAGGCTGACAACCCATCCTTACTAAAAAAGGGAAGGTGGGACTATGAAAGCTATCTTGGGAAAGCCACTTACTTTTTCTAGATCTCCATTTCCTCATTTATAAAAAGCAGCTAATGGTAGTTATGAGTGTAAAGTAAGATAATAATAGTCTTAGCCTGGTGCCTGCCAAGTCTACTGATCAGGTGTCAGTGGTTATAGCTAACATCACATCTAGCTGGGCAGCCCACCAGTAGCCCTTTGTGTGATTAGAAAAAGGTGTCCATTTCTCAGGGCTGGCATAGCCCTCAACAGGGTGAAGGGCTTGATGAGCGAAGGGACAGCTGTTTTTAGCCCCTGGCTGAGCTCCCTGGCATAGGGTTCAATCTGGACATCATATACAGGGCCTCTGAGTAGGTTTCCCGGGCTCACCCTCATCCCTACCAAATTTCCTAAGAGGAGTAAAAGCTCCAGGGCTTGCCTACAATTTAGCTTGTGGGTGAATGTGCTCAGCATTCAAAAAGCAGTTGTGTGGTACTAACCAGCTTGTGTTTGGGGGTTGCTGTGGCAGAACTGCAGGACTTTTTAAAAAAGCAACCATGTGGCAAATGCTTTGCAACTAATCTACTCCCTGCTGCCACCCCAAATACCACCCCTTTTATGGCCACAATTCCCTGCACCATCAGCCCAAAGCTCACCAGGCTGGGGTCCAGTTAAACATGCCATTCCTAGTGTTCAAGGGATACCAGACAATTATATTGATTAGTTTAAAAACATATTCTAATGAACATATTCATATTCACTGAAAAGTGGTGATAGAGATGGTGACTAATTTATCAATGTAGATTAACTTGTTTGTTACAATCAGAATGAAAGTTACTGTATAACTGAGGTTGATTAAACCTTGTCTCTCACTCTTCATTCTCCTCCTCCACCTCCCTTTTCCCCCTCTTCCGCCTCCTTCTCCTTCTTCTTCAGTAAAAAGGCTAACACTGTTATCCTCAACAATCAGGCCATTCACTTCAGCATGTATTTTGCTATGCAGTGGATTGAAATGTACCATCCACATCCCAGCTGCAGGCACCATTAATACATCCATGGATGGCCACACAAGCGCACATCTGTTTTTTAGATGCAGATGAAGTTAGAATGTGCCTGATTGTGTAGACGGCCATTGTGGAGAGACACGTGCCTCACTCACACAAAGTGCTGTGCTATAGAGGAAAATGAACATGGTTCACATGTCCCATATTTAGGCATGGAAAGATGCCACATGTAGACATTTGGAAATCTTGAAAATTCAAATACATTCCAATTATAGACTATGTGCAAGTCTGGAGAAATATTTCACAAAGTTGATTCTTTTGTCAATGTTAGAGTGAAGAATCACAGAGAGCTTTCATCAACATTAAAATCTTTACAAATTCTATGGCTTAATTTTTTTGTTTCTTAGTAAAACATCATATAAATACATATACACTCATATATACAATATACACACACATACAGTTGTATACATTTACAAAACTTGAAATACGCCAGAAGAATGATAGGTAAAAAAAAATGCTACCTCAAATAGGCAAGTGAAATTAAATCAAAAGTCACACACCGAGGTAGATCATAATAAGAAGAGACTATTACACAGTTTATCTTGGAATAATCTGATAACTAAGCCTGATAACAGAAAACAAATGTAGGGAACTGTTAAATAAAGCAAACTGGATAGGTTAAATGTGTACATTAAAGCATGGTGTGGGAGTCTACATTTTCTGAGGCAGGTCAGTCACAGTAAAGTTTCTTTCAAGACTCTGCCTGAAATATTGGCCCCAAGTGTGTCATGAGTAACAGCCTCTCCACTCTTCAATATGTATCAAGTTCTTGAAGAGAAGAAGACGCCTCCACTGTGGAAGGATTTTTTAAATCAAATGAAACTCTTAAAGACATTTGAATAAGTGCTGGGTTAGAGCTGAGAAGAATCAACACTATGAGAATGTATTTTAAAGACTTTTTTTTTTTTGAGATAAGTCTCACTCTGTCGTCCAGTTGGGAGTGCAGTGGTATAATCAGCTCACTGCAGCCTCGGCCTCTCAAGCTCAAGTGATCCTCCCACCTCAGCCTCCTCAGTATCTGGGACTACAGGCATGTGCCACCATGCCCAGATATTGATTGATTGATTGATTGATTAGTAGAGACAGGGTCTTGCTCTGTTGCTAAGGCTAGTCTTGAACTCCTGAGCTCAAGTAGTCCCTCCCAAAGTGCTGGGATTACAGGTGAGTGCCAATACACCCAGCCTTAGAGACCTTCTAAAAATGCAATTAAACCAACTACTAATACAAATATACATTCTAATTTAAGAAACACTATTTTACATCTTTAAGCCTACTCAACTGATTTTCTTTTTTTTTTTTTTTTTTTTTTTTCAGAAAAACTTCTTTGACACTCCCTTCCCTCCCCAACCAACTGGTTTTATTTGAGAAAATGAAAAAATGTTTTCAGTGATTTCCCATAAAGTCTCTACAGTTTTAATCCCAGTCAATCATGATTATCTAATATGTTGTTATTAAGATCATTTTCATCTAACTCTGTGGTTCCCAGTGCCTGCCCCTGGTCACTGCCTGTCTTTGGTCACTTTTTTTTCTAGTTCCAAAGCAATAAATGCTCTTTGCAAAAATTCATATAACATCCTACTACAGAGAAATCATTACTTAACAATTTAGCATCATGCCAGATGATTTCCTAGGAAAACATATTATGAAAACAGTGCTTATTAAAACAAAACAATTTATGTAATTTATTATTTATTTTGCTTTCTTACCAAGAGTATATCATGGATAACTTTTCTTATAGAAATACTTAGTTCTATACGCTCATTTGTGTGTGTGTGTGGCTGCATAGCATGCTATTTTATAAATGTAGCACAATTTATTTAACCAATTCCCTAACGTGGGTAAATGAATATAAACAAATGCAAAAAAAATCCTGTACACACAACTTTGCAAATTTTTCCTATTTAAAATGTTTACTTATAAGTAGCTGGCTACATTTTCTCTATTTTTAAAAATCATAAATACACCAAGAATTAATTAATGGCAAAGAAACTGGCAAATGAGCCTCAGAAAGTACATGTTTTTATATTTCATGTTATCCAACACTTATGTGTTTTACCATTTCCTGTGCTTCCAAGCCAGAAAGTCTGCAGAAGAGAAATTCTGGGCAGAGGGATTCAGGATCACTTTCAGCAACCCCTGGAAACCTAGGACCACTGAGGGACAGAACCCCATGCCTGTGTCCTTTAAATTAGGCGCTGTTTGTGAAGGTTTGACCTAAGTCTGCAGCTCTTTTCTCCTGCACTTTTCTCCAGGCAATTGCTCTTCTCCTTCCAGTTACTGTGGAGGGTGTAGGATTCAGTGCACCCCCATAGTTTTATACTTGTCCCGGGGGCAAAGGGAATTCAAGAGCTGAGAAAGATCCCATGCTATTTCTAAGTGTGGTGGTAAACTGAAAATAAATCACTTGGTAAGACTGCGAGACTAAAGTCAAACATGAAAACTGAGTAAGACTTCAAAATAAACATTGTTTCTTTGCCATTTGGTCGGACAGCTTTTGATCTTTTTGTAATATAAAATTTTCATTCAGGACTTCTTTCCATGTTGCAATTTGCCATTGCGTCATCCTCAAATCATGGTATGTTTTTCAATGGGTTATTTGTTTAGAGACTTTTTTCCTTTTCTTATTGCCAAATTCTGTGAACAATGAATTACTTCAGTGGGAAACACCATACCATCTTCGCGGCAAGATCATGTGTGCAATTGTATTCCTTTGTGCTTTCATTGGTTTGGTTGTGCGTTATAAAAGAAAGCATTCTTACAGTACAAAACTGATAGACCGTGACGAAAAGAAATAAAATCCAAATGTGTTCTTTACCTCCCTGGACACTGTGGTATTCACCTTTAGTGTGGAGTCACCAACTGCAGGGCTTGACCAAGGTCATGCAACTAGTAACTAGCAGAGCCAGGATTTAAACTCAAACATTCTGGCTGTAGGGTCCATACTCTTCAGATCACTCTATGGCTAATTTTACCACACACACCCTGCCAGCCCTGTGGTTAAGTAAAATGCTGAAAAATTAACAGCCTCTACTCAAGAGGAGAAATTTAATCTGAGGTCTCCAGACAGACCCCTGGGAGGTGGAAGCATACCAAACTGAAAGCTGGAGATTAAAGTGAAGTCTGTATACTGAATGGTAGGCGTTCCAGATTCTGTTCCATTTCATGCTTCTAGAATGGTGGAAGTCACTTTTATCTACTCAAAGCAGAAGTATTCTTAGGAGGCTTCTTACTCTTAGAAGAAACTAAATGGTCCCATTAAAGAAAAATACATCTGGGCATGGTGGCATAAGCATCTGTAGTCCCACCTACTAGGGAGGCAGAGGCAGGAGGATCACATGAGCCCAGGTTGAGGTTGAGGTTGCAATGAGCTATGATTGTGCCGCTGCACTCCAGCCTGGGTGACGGAGTGAGACCTCATCTCCAGAAAAAAAGAAAAAGAAAAAGAAAGGAAAGAAAAGAAAGAAAGAAAAGGAAGGAAGGAAGGAAGGAGGGAGGGAGGGAGGGAGGGAAGGAGGGAAGGAAGGAGGGAAGGAGGGAAGGAAGGAAGGAATCCTTCCAGCACTGCCTTTTGGGGTCACCCAAAGAAAAACCTAGATTACTGCCAGATCACCCTACAAAGGTCTGGTCCCAATTACCAAACCCATCAATCACACAAAGACTCCAATCAAGTGTTACAGAACCTCACTCTTAAATACAAATGGACAGTAAGAGATCACTAGACATTTGTGAAAATAAAAAGTCTGAAACAAATAAACAAAAACAAACAAACAGAAAAAAGGAACTCAGAGGACACAGTAACAATAAAAGGGGTAGAAGAAAAGTTTTTTAAAATTCACTATGTTTAATATCTTCAGAGCAAAAAAAAGATATTGCATCCATGCAATAAGAACAGGATATTTTTTTTAAAAAAAGAACAAGGAATGAACCCTTGGAAGTTAAAAGTTTGAAAAGAAAAGATTTCAATGGCATTAAAGATAAGAGAATTAGAGGATCAATCTAAGTGGTGCAGTTTCCAGCCAACTGGAGTTCCAGAAGAGGGAACAGAGAAAATAAAAGGGAGAAGATTAACAAAGATAAAAATAGAAGACATCTTCCCATAAATGAGAGGCATACATTTCCATATTTAAAAGAGCCAAGTGATCAAAATAATTAATAGAAAAACCCCTCAAATCATGGCAAATCACCATGAAATATGAGAATACAGAGTGAGAAAAAATAGTTCACAAGGAAGGAAAAGGAGAGTGAGGATGGCTATGGAGGACCCAGCAGCAATGGTAGAGACTAGAAGGAATACAGGGCATAGTGGAGAGTGGTACAGAATCATGGAGTCACCTACAAAATTCTGAAGAAAAACAATTTTTTACCAGAGGATTCTACATCTGGCCAAACTATGAAGCATCGGGGTAGAAAAAATCCATTTTGACACTTTGGGAGGCTTAGATGGGAGGATGGCTTGAGCCTGGGAGTTCAAGACCAGCCTGGGCAACACAGTGAGACTCCATCTCTATAAACAAACAAACAAAAATAGCCAGGCATGGTGGCATGTGTTTCTAGTCCCAGTTACTTGGGAGGCTGAGACGGGAGGATCACTTGAGCCCAGGAGGTCGAGGCTGCAGTAAGCCATGATCATGCCACCACACTCCAGCCTGGGCAACAGAGTGAGACCCTGTCTCAAAGTAAGTAAGTAAAAATTTAAAAATTAAAAAGCAAGGGGCTCAAAAATTACCTCCATGTATCCTTTCTTAAGAAACTACTGGAGGATTTATTTCAGAAAAACAGAATTAAACCAAGAAAGGAAAAGATATGGGGTTCTAGGAAAAGAGAATCTAATATAGAAGAATTACAAAAGCAAGCCCCAAACAATAACACCTTGGGGTGGAAATAAAACCAGTCCAAATTGGGGTGGGACTGAGAACTAGGAGAGAAAAATCTCAGAGGGAGTGAAGTGGAACCCATAAAGTGTTGGAAACGTTTTGAATGAAACAAAAAACTTTAATAATCATGTGACATATCTGTTGGAGCATTTGAAGAAAACTAACAATAAACCCATAGAAAATCTAGTAGAAAAAAATGAAGTAATAATTAGCTCTGGATAAAACAAAACAAAACAAAATCCAGCCTATAAAAGGAAACACAACTATAGTAAACTACTTGACTCAGCAGTGACAATATTTACATGGTCCTAGTAATATAAATATAGATGTAATCAAGACTTGTCCTATAAGTAAGTTATGGGAAAGAAGAGACAGGAAGTAGAGTGTAGAAGAGAAAGCTAAGTTCTCATCTACTATAACTGAGAGTCAACAGATAATACCAAAAATTTATCAATAATCAGTAGTATATGTATATCCAAGGACATTTAAGGAAGGATATATGAGAGGCTGGTAATACTGGTTGCCCGCCAAGAGAAAATTCGGGAGGCTGGGGACCAGGATAGGAAAGAGACTTTGATTGTTATTATCTTTGATTGTTTTTATCTTTTTTTTCTTGAATGTTGAACTATGTAAATATATTACTCATTTGAATAAAAGAAGGAAAAATGTAAGAGAAATAGCAGAAAGAAGACAATTTTTAGAAACATGGAAGCAACTAGCAGAAGAATGGCTAAGAATGTTGAAAGGGGTTGTCTTTAGGGAGGAAGCCTCTTTTAGTAAGGAGAAAAGAGACTTGCTGTATTTAGATATAAGCTTTTAAAAGTACCATCTTATTTTTAAAAATTAAGTGCATGTGAGCTGGGCATGGTGGTATACGCCTGTAAATGTAATCCCAGCACTTTGGGAGACTGAGTTGGGAGGATTGCTTGAGGCCAGGAGTTAAAGGTTACAGTGAGCTATGATTGCACAACTGTACTTCAGCTTGGGTGACAGAGGGAGACCCTGTCTCAAAACAAAACAAAACAAAACAAATAAATGCATGTGTTTATATAAGTAAAAAGTTATCAAAACAATGTTAGAATATGAGAACTGCTTTTTTGGGGGGAGAAGTTAGCTTAATTGTACAGATAAACTAAATTAGATATACAAAAACTTGCCACAGTAAGAAATTTGTGCAATTCCAAGCCAAGTGAGCAAAATGCTAACACCGCTAATAACAGTTTTTTTGTTTTCCCACAACATTGTCTTAAAAGGTACAGTCTAAAAGGATTTGTATGTGAATAACAAAAATACAGCTTAAATCACAAAGCAGGGATATGTTTCCTAGGCTTCTTTAGTTTGCAGCACATTTTAAAATGTAAATCGGCTGAGCACGGTGGCTCACGCCTGTAATCCCAACACTTTGGGAGGCTGAGGTGGGCAGATCACCTGAAGTCAGGAGTTCGAGACCAGCCTGGCCAACCTGGTGAAACCCCATCTCTACTAAAAATACAAAAATTAGCCGGGCATGGTGGCACACACCTGTAATCCCAGCTACTCTGGAGGCTGAGGCAGGAGAATTGCTTGAACCTGGGAGGCAGAGGTTGCAGTGAGCTGAGATCACGCCATTGCACTCCAGCCTGGGTGACAGAACAAGACTCTGCCTCAAAAAAAAAAAAAAGAAGATGTAAATCTAGGTTAGGTACAGTGGTTCATGCCTATAATTCCAGCACTTTGGGAGGCTGAGACAGGAAGATAGCTTGAGGCCAGGAGTTTGAGACCAGCCTGGACAACATAGTGAGACCTCATCTCTACAAAAAATAATAATAATAAATTAGCCAGGCATGGTAGCTCATGCCTGTAGTCCCAGATACTCAGAAGGCTGAGATGGGAGGATTGCTTGAGCCCAGGAGTTGGAGGTTGTAGTGGGCCAAGATTGCGCCCCTGCACTCCAGCCTGGGCAACAGAGCAAGACCCTGTCTCAAAGAAAAAAAAAATAATGTAAATCTAGAAATGGATCCCATTATAATTTTAGAGAAGCAATAATCTACAAGTTTCAGATATTTACAGTAACCATTGAGTTGCATTAAATCAACTAAACAAAGTAGTCAAATGTGGCTACATACACTCAGGTAAAGGTTATTTTTTTCCCACAAATTCTTAGAAAAACTACGGTCTTACATGATAGGACTCCACTTCCAAAAAATCTTACCTCTTAGAAAGACACCCTTTTCACCCTCAGTTCTGGAGAGCATGGTACGTGTCCCAACCTGTTTCTTTAATTCACATAATTCAGTGGTAACTGAACACTTGGGCACAAGTGGCCACATGAAAATTCCCCTCAGGTGGCATCTTGGGTTCAAGCCCTACAGTCTGTCGGTGCTGCCTCACTGGAAACAAGAGCTCTTCCTATTACTGAGGTGTGGTGTAACTCAAGGCTACAACAGAGGCCAATGCCTGAAGTCCACTTGCTCTGCCACAGTTCAGAAACTACTGTTTCTCATTTACTCATTCACTCATTGTAATGGCTAATTTTATGTGTCTATGTGCCTGAGCCATGCAGTGCTCAGATATTTGGTCAAACATTATTCCGGGTATTTCTATGGGGGTCTTTTTGCCTGAGATTAGCGTTTTCATCATTAAAGCAGATTGCCCTCCATAATGTGGGTGGGTCTTGTTTAATTAGTGAAGATGTCACTAGAACAAAAGGATGAATGCTTTCCTGTGTAAGAGAGAACTTTCCAGCAGATGGTCTGTGGACTTCAGCTGAAGCATCAGCTCTTCCTGACTGAAGGCCTTGGAATTGGAACTCTGGCTTTCCTTGGGTCTCTAGCATTTTGCCCCATCCTACAGATTGGACTTGTCCATCTCCATAATCATATGAACCAATTCCTTATAGTAAATCTCTGTATATGTCAATATCCATATCATCCATATCTATATCATTTATATATCTATATGTATATATCTCCCACTGGTTCTGTTTTTCTGGAGAACCCTGATACACTCAATTCAAACAAATATTTCTTGAAGATGTACTATATGCCAAGCAGTAAGCTAAATGACTAAGAGCCAGAATAAAGAGTTAAAACTACAGTCCTTACTCTTGAAAGTTTAGAAATTTGGCAACAATGCAGACAACAAATAGCTTTTCCTTAAAATAAGCTGGCCAAATTGGTCCCACACAGAGAGAATGTACACATGAATTTCATTTAGGAGGTTTATGCTTAATCATAATCAGAGTCTGGCCAAATTTGCTTAAGCACTCATTTTTTTCTAGTGGATGCAAGTTTCCAGTGAAATATTGCAACTTTTTGTTCCCTAATAAGTTAGCCGCAGAGGACAATTGTACATTGATTTGCTCTTGATCCATGGAGCAATCCTTGCTAATGCTTTTGTGTGAGTCTTAGACATAATTGACCACCTTGGAATACTGCCCAATATTCAGTCATCTAGGAAATTTGTTGGACCTGCCTTGTAGCAGTTGGCCTGTGAGAACCAAAGGATACAAAGAAAACTAATAAGTGTACTAGCATTGTCTGTGAGAGTTCTTTGAGCACGAACCACTCACTAAGCAGGGAACTCCAAGGGGAGCAGAATATTCCCAAGGATTCTGCTGTGCATCATGTCATATGCAGAGTATATCAGGAAAAGCAATGGCTTTAAAGTCAGACAGACACGACTCCAACTCCTGTACATGCTTTTTAATAGCTAGCGACTTTGCAAAATGTACTCAATCTCTCTAAGTCTCAGTTTTCTCATCTCTAAAATGAGGACAATAATACCTTTTCATAGGATTCCTGTTAAGGCTGAATGGGATCATGCATGCACAGTGACAAGAATGATGCCTACCATATAGCACTATGTTCAATTCATGGAGGTTCTTTCTAGCACAAAGCTTTTGTGTATCTTTGATTCATCTCGGTGCTTGTAAAAGCAGTAGGGGCTGGTTATAAACATTTGCTTGCAAAGTGTTTCTGTATAAATACAGTCTCCATCTCAAAATTTAGTATTGCATTTTTAGAACAAACAAGCTATTTTAGTTTAAAGTACAACAAAATCTTTGTTCCTCAGAATACTAGAGAATGAGCAGTACATGGATGTCCGAACAGGCTGGCCAATGAAGAGTTAACCACATTGGCAAGATGAGCATGCCTAGTCTTCCTCTCCCTCCCGGGGAAACATAAAAATGCAATTGAAAGAACAGAAATTGAAATCATTATTGTTTGTGAGCCAGAGACCTAGCTCCTAACCCTCCCCTCCCCTTTTTAAAAATGAAGCAATGAGAACTCATGGACACAGGAAGGGGAACATCACACTCCGGGGACTGTTGTGGGGTTGGAGGGGGCGGAGGGACAGCATTAGGAGATATACCTAATGCTAAATGACGAGTTAATGGGTGCAGGAAATCAACATGGCACATGGATACATATGTAACAAACCTGCACATCGTGCACATGTACCCTAAAACGTAAAGTATAATAATAATAAAAAAAAAAAAAAAAATGAAGCTTGGCCAGGCATGGTGGTTCACGCTTGTAACTGCAGCACTTCGGGAGGCTAAAGCAGGAGGATCAGATCACTTGGGCCCAGGAGTTTGAGATCAGCCCCGGGCAACATACAGACACCCTTGTCTCTATGAAAAAAAATAAAATTTAAAAATTAGCCAGGCGTGGTGGTGCATGCCTATAGTCCCAGCTACTTGGGAGGCTGAGGCATGAGGATCACTTGAGCCTGAGAGGTTGAGGCTGCAGTGAGCCATGATCACACTACTGTACTCCAGCTTGGGCAACAGGGTGGGACCCTGTCTCCAAACAAACAAACAAACAAACAAACAAACATCCATTGAAGCCTAGATGGCCAGCGTAGTGGCTCATGCCTATAATCTCAGCACTTTGGGAGGCTGAAGTGGGAGGATGCTTTGAGGCCAGGAGTTCAAGATCTACCTGGACAACACAGTGAGTCCCCATCTCTTTAAAATGAGGCCTGGAAAACTCTAAAAATCCCAGTAGTAGCTCATAAGACTTATTTGTTTCCTTTGGAGAAGCTAATGAGATTGGTGATTTTTGCTACCCTGTCTCAAAAGCGCTTATTTCTAGAACCTTGAAGCTTTGTTGAATCTCCGATTCATCTTTGTGCTTGTAAAAGCAGTAGAAAAGTGTTAGATAACACAGCTTACTCTACTCAATTATAATGCTTAACAAAGACTAACTCAAGGGAATTAAGGAAAGCAGGGGAAATTTTCAGAGAAATATTTCACTTAGAAGGTCATAAAAAGATGGTTCAAAACTGCAGTGTAAAGATTGTAACTGACTCATATTCTAAAAATTGCACTAAACAGTTCAGGGAAGTTGTAAAATAGAGATATAACAATGGAAACATTACTCATCACCAAACCAAAAGCATAGCAAAGTTGTAACTCTTACTTAAAATAGCTAAAAATAATGGGTTGTGGGAAAATGTTCAAGAATAATATACTAATGGAAATAGATGATCCTACGTATTTGATAAATATTTTCAAGTACTGAATGTTTTCAAAGTTTATTTCTCGTGGCATCAAATAGTAGGCATAGCTTATTACATAATTAAACTCGGAGCTACTGTTAGCTCTTCAGAAAGGCTGGAGATAATGCAGTGCTGACTGTAAACCACATGGTTTACTGACAAACCATCTTGGGAGACAGTCTTCTTACAGATTTAGAAAAGTTATTCAAATTTTCATGAATCTTTTCAAGTATTAAAGTTTGAGTTAAAAGCACAAGAGAGAAGAAAAAAAATCTAAGCAGAGATTCAAATGGTCATATAAGAATTTTTAGGCTGGTGTGGCTCATGCCTGTAATCCTAGCACTTTGGGAGGCTGAGGCTGGAGGATCGCTTGAGCCCAGGAGTTCAAGACCAGCATGAACAACATGGCGAGACCCTGTCTCTTCAAACAATAATTTTAAAAAATTAGCCCTGTGTAGTAGTGCACACTTGTGGTCCCAGCTACTTGGGAGGTTGAGGCGAGAGGATCACCTGAGCCCAGAACCAAGCACCAGTGACCCATGATCATGTCACTGCACTCCAGCCTCAGCGACAGAGTAAGATACTGTCTCTACAAAAAAAAAAAAAAAAAAAAGATTTTGTAAAAATTCAATGAACTTCCAATGTAAAGTGGTATAAAAAAGCTTTCACTTCCTAAGGCCACCATAGGGTGGCTTCATACGGTCTTGAGAACAAGTTCAAAGTCCTCATTCTGATATTGAAGTAAGATAGAGTTCCATTTTATGTCTTTGTCCTGAAAACAATACTCATCACAGATTAATCATCTGTATGCAATGAACAGTGCCGGACACTTTATATCAATTTTCTTTAATCCTCAGAACAACCTGCAATGGCTCGGTTGTTCGTTTACAGATAAGAAAACTGAGACACTGCATCTTAAGCAAATTGCTCAAGGTCACACACCTTTGAAATACAAACCCCAACCATTGGTCTCCAAGAAGAAAGCCTATCTTCTTTCTCCCCATATCAAGTGAGTTGCCAAATCCATGCTCCTGCAGCCTTTTGAGCCACTGCTCAAGCTGTTTTCCTTTAGGTGAAAAGTATTTCCACCTTCTCTGCTTACCTTTCCAGTTCTAGATCACCCCTCAAAGCCCTAGAGCCAGCACTCATAACCTGATTGTGTCCAAAAATACCAGTTTCCCCTCTTCCAGCCTTGGTGTAGAACAGGCTATCCGCACCACTTGTCCCAGCATTTGATTAGCCAGACTAGCACTCCACCTGACACTGTCTTTGTTTCATTTTTTATCTGTTTTTTTTTTTAATTGTGCAAATCTTTCTTCTAAACATAAGGGCAAGAGCTAATTTTTAAAAATTGTCACATGCTTCCTTTTCTTTTTTCATTCTCAGTAGGAACAGAGTAATTATTTAACAGATGTAAAGTTTCCTGCATTTTTGTTGCCCATTACATATCACTACACCTTAGGAGGAGAATTTACTTTTTGATTTGCCACTATACAATGATCAAAATAATCTACTTTAAATAAAATTTCCAATGAAATTGTTTTTACAAACCAATTATAGTTCATAGGATTGCATAATTGAGCTTTACTAATATTCTTATTAATTTAATATAGCAAGAATTATTGATCAGCACAGGGATGAATTGAATAGTTGCATTTTAGCCAACAGTATGAAGTTTCCCCTTCATTGATTTTTCTGCTACCACCACAACAAGGTTCAAAGAAATAGATTGGGGTTTTACCTTCTCTCTCTGTCCCTGGACACACTTAAGTAGATCTTCTGTTAAGTAGTAAATTTGTCAAAAAGAAAGAGCCAACAGGAAAGCTCTAGAATAGAGAGGCAACCGAGTAAACTACCTCAAGAAAAAACACAAACTGATTGTGTAAACCCTGGCTGACAAGCTCATCGGCCAAAATTCTCCATAGGGAACCTGTCATTACCAAACCAGAAATAGGCAGAGCCTGACATTCCAGGTGCCAGTGCAAAGCAGTGGATGGTATTTAACCACTGCCCTGGACAAGAGGACAGGAATACTGATCCCCAAGGTTGGTCTCATGCCTGAAAGGAGCATGGAGGAAGAACTTTGTGTGCAGCCCATTTTGGGGCACAGCTGTGAGGCTGCTTAGTGGCTCGAAGCGAGGCACTGTGAGACTGTTAAATGGGTGTCAGAGCACCCCACTATTCATCCCCTTCTCCTTGGGATCTGGTCTAGCTGAGGGCAGAGGGTAATGCAGTGGAATGTGCTAATCTATGATTCCAGGAAAAGAATCAACCACATTTTTTAGGCAGTCACTAAGAGACAGGGAGAGAGATTATGCCAGGGTAGAGCATCTCAGCCCAAGCCTATGGTTTTGGCAACTCAAAATTGGGGCTGATGTGGCTTCTGCTCCTCCAAGAAACATATTTCTGTGTTTGACAACCAGAATCCAACCAAACAGCTGGATCTTACTTCCTTTCCTTTTCCCTGGGCCATTTACACATTCTAACTTTAAAACTCCCCTTCCCTTCTCATTGATAGTGAAATCTTTGGACCACAAGCCAAAGATTTGACTTTGGAGAACCAAGAGGCTGGCAAAAGGACTGGAGACAGCATGGCCATGGCTTTGGGTTTTTTTTTTTTGGTGACCTTTGGAGGGGAACCTGACACCTGCTCATAGTCACTCTGGTTTTGCGTGCTTAGCCTGTGGGAACTGAAAACAGGCAGCTGCTTAAGGATGTTGATTTAATTTATATATGGTGCAACCTTGCTAAACAACGCTGTTTTGAACAAAGCTGGCTTCTGCGTATCAGCGCTGGAGTAAGTGCTCATCTCTTCTGCACCACATCTCTGCCACCTTGCCCACACAGGTCTCTGTGCCACCCTGGAAGGCTCTCAGTGCCTCATGATTGGGAAGGAAGAGAGGTGTCACCCTGGTCCTAGCACTACAGCAGGGTGGGCAGGCAGGGGCAGGGAATGCTAGAGAGACAGTTGATCTGCCTTCCTGTTACTTCACCGCCTGGCCCCACCATCCAAAGTACAACAGCCCTAACCCAAAGGGGAGAGGCAGGGAGAATCCAGTCAACTCTCAGTGCTAGTCCGCCTGGATTTGTTTTACCTCTGGTCAAGATATTCTCATCTGTGCAGAGAGGTGTCAAGTGCTCCTCTTTGGTGATGGAGACATACTCTACTCCACGGCTTGTGTGGCTTAGAGAAGGCTAGAGGGAAATTCAAGAGATGAGTGAACTGGGAATTTTGGAGTCTCATTTGTAAGAATCATACTTCAACAGTTGTGCTGCTTATAAGCTTATATATATGATCAATCCTTACTCCTCCCCTCCCCTGCAAGAGATAGGGCACCAGGAGGCAGCTTCAGGACACTTCCCAGGCCTCCTGAACCCCATTCACCCCATCTCCATCACCAGTGGAGGGAGCAAGGGAGCTGTGAGTGGCAGATGTGGGGGAGGTGGCAGGCGTGGTTAAGAATGGTTAGAATTCTCACTATTTTGGAATCTCCAGGGGGCAGCCTCCTTAATTTACAGCCAGGGGAAGATTAGGGAACTAGAAATGTTCCTTTATTCAAACAATCCAGAGAGATCTATGGAGGGGTAGACACTCAGCCAGGAAGACATGACATGACTTTAAAAAGACTGAGGCCAAGAGATGTTTCTTCAGGTTAAAAAGAAAGCATCAAATCATAAAACTGAAGCTAGAAGAGGCCCTGGGAGAGCTCCCACTCACACCCGTTACCCACAAAGAAGGCAAAAGTCTGGTTGCGGTTGCCTATCTGGACGGGGGGCCAGCTTCGGCTGGGGTGTTTTGTTCAGCAAGCACGAAACATTTTAAAATGCTTTACCCTTAATTAGTTGCCAACCTCTAAAGATCTGGAGATGTCATATTCACAGATTTAAAAACCAAAAATTCCAGCTTCCCTTGGCAAATTAGAAGATCTGGCAAACATTGAGTGTGGCTCACAGCTGCCTCCCCAACAAGTGAACCCCAGCAGGTCCTGGCCCTCCTCGGATATCTATGCTCCCTGCCTGGCCCTTCAGTGGTAGACTTTGTCTTCTTCGGCATGGACCAATGTTTCTCTGCCTAGTGTTTTGCCTAGGGAGCTCCTAGAACATATCCATACCTGGGCTCATACCAGTTAAGTCAGAATCTTGAAGTCTGGGGAAGGATCCAGGCTCAGAGGAGTTTTTAAGTCCCCAGGTGATTCTAGCCTGCAGCTAGGGTAAAGAATGGCTGGGCTGGGGCCATGAAAGGCAGATGATAAATTGTTCTCTTCTAGATGCTTCTTGGTGGTTAATTTTACTTTGTCGCCATTTTGGAAGTTTTTCATTATATCCAATCAAAATCTTGTTTTCTCTTACTCCATCCTTCTCAGCCCCTCACACATTTGACAGTATAGAAGTTGCCACTCCACCTTCTCTCACTAAAACAGCCTCGGTTCTTTTAGTCTCTCCTCTTTCCACCTCATTATTTGATTTTTCCCATTCTGAACCCCTTCCCTCCAATTTCTGCACATTCTTTTTAAAGTACAGTGGACAAAATTAAGAACAATACCCTAACCATTATTTTACTAGAGTAGAATTCAGTAGAAGTATTTATTTCTAGTTTTGATATGTCATATCTAATATTTCAGAATCACATTTATTTCTTTTAACAACACTTCTACTTAATCATCATCTGGTTTTTATTAACAAGAAACTCATGTGCAAAAATCTGAGAAACCCCACTCCGAGATGGAAAACCAAAATTTGGGGCAAATTTTTTCTTTTTCTTTTCTTTTTTTTTTTTTTGAGATGGAGTCTCACCCTGTTGCCCAGGCTGGAGTGCAATGGTGCGATCTCGGCTCACTACAACCTCTGTCTCCTGGGTTCAAATAATTCTCCTGCCTCAGCCGCCCTAGTAGCTGGGATTACAGGTGCCCACCATCACGCCTGGCTATTTTTTTGTATTTTCAGTAGAGACGGAGTTTCACCATTTTGGCCAGGCTGGTCTTGAACTCCTGACCCCAGGTGATCCGCCTGCCTCAGTCTCCAAAGTGCTGGGATTACAGGCGTGAGCCACCGTGCCTGGCCAATTTGGGGCAAATTTAAGCACCAAATGTCAAGTATTATTTTTGAGGCAGACAGACATCAATCTTTCCCCAGGGCCATAACCTGGTAAATAAAATTAAAGAGACCATATGTGCCCATATGTACACCATATGTGTACAAGCAATTGGTTAGTGTATTTTTAGGCAAATTCTAAGCTATACTGATTACTACTTTTCTGAGGATTATTATATTTTAATTTTTCCATTTTGTAGTCTTTCTGTCTTTTCTACTTGCTCTCATGAAGCCAATCCTCAAATGTCAGGTTAAAAGAAAACTGCTTGGTGGGAGATGGAAGACACGCAGAAATCGTAGCCTATCTCTTAGGCTAGGAGTTAGATATTACTTTGATGGATAGATATTATCCTGTTACACCCATTATATGGATGAGGAAACGGAGACCTGGAAAGTTTAAGTAGTTTGTTCACCCTTCATTGCTCACACTCCCAACACAGGGTCCTGGCTCTGGTAAGCCCCTCTGGGGAAGGTGAGGTCTTCCGTTGGCTATCAGCCCCTGACCGTGGAGGCCAGACACCACATCAAGAAACCTGAGCTTCAGAGACTGCAGTAGTTAGACTTCAGGTCCCCTAAGAGAAGAGCCTGCCTCTGTATCACATATTTGGGCCTCAGCCAAATCAACACAGAAATGCACTTGAAACATTAAACAGGACGTTCTGAAACCACGTGACTCTGTGAAACGCTCCTCGGAACCTTCAGGGAAGGGCCAAGGTTCTTTAAGAAATGTGTAAACCACAGAGACACACCCTTGCATGATACCAGCTCTGTAAAATTAAAACCTTGTCTGGAATTAAATATAAAACTGAGTTGAACTTCAAGATTCCTTTTAGCAATCGATAGTAATTCCCTCCTTTCTCCCCTCACACTCATATTTTGGGGAGAAAGGAGGGAATTGAGGTCTTTTCACTTCATGTCTGCCCTGTTAAACCCCTTGTGCGAAGAGAAGGAAGAAACGAGTTCTGGGCGCGGTGAGAGACTGAGGCCTGCAGGGCTCAGAAATTCCAAAGGCGCTGAGATCTCAAAGGAACCCGGACGCGCCCCCTCCGGGGCCCCGACTCCGCGATGCGCGCTGCTCCCTGAGACGCCGCCACGCCGGTGTCCCTGCAGGACCGGCCGCAGCCGCCACTGCGCAGCGCGCAAAGGTCCCCGCCGGCTGGAACACTGGCCTCATCTCGTTTCGAGCCAACCGTAAAACGCGCCTTCTCTCCATTTTCAAAAAGGGCCGGAAAGATCGGGGGCGGGACGGGGCTGCCTGCCCTGGCTGCCTAGGCCCAAGGTTATTTCCTTTGTGTGTGGATCCCCAAAGCACAGGGCCTTTCCAAGCCCGGCGCTGGCAACCCTGCACTCACGCCCCCGTCTGCAGCCTTCGGGCTGTCGCCTCCTCGCCAGCGCGCACTACCTCCAGACGAGGCGTGGCGACGCGCGTCTCGGGGCCCTCCCGCAGCCCCGCTGCACGCGCGCCCGCCTCTCCTATCCCTGCCTTTCCGTCCCCGCCACCGGTCTGGAAGCTTTAAGCGCCTAGTCGCCTGCCAGCGGCGCGGGGGCCTCGGATACTCACGTTTCCAATTGTATCCCCAAGCGCGCACTGCCCCCGCAGCTGTAATTAGAAGGACGGGAGAGTGCTCTGAGAGCTGCCTTTTAGGCAGCGAGAGGTGACAAGCAGGCGACCAGCTGAAAGCCCCTCATTTTCAGCAAGCTCACTCAAAATGCTCCTCAGTGCCGCCAGCGCAGCTGCCAGGTTTAATAACTGTGTCAGACAGCCCACCCCTCCCCCACAAGGAGCCACAAAGATGACAGGCGGGGAACTAAATCCGCATGCCCAGCCGCAGTCACCCGGCCTCAGCCCCAGCGACGCCGCCGCTGGAGTGACTGTGCAGGGAAAGACCATGAAAAGGTGCAAATGCCAGCCCTGACCTAGGAATTCTCCAGAGACCTCTTTCTTCACTCCGAGCAGAAATCGGATCCTTTTCCCAACAGTACTTCTGAAACAAAACAAGAGGCAGGCGCCTTTCCAGTTAACCTAACATGCATTTCAAATGCAAAAGGCTCTTTCGCAGCAACACTCATCCCTATTTCTACTGGATTTCTGTGTATCGGTGGGATATTCTGCGCACCATGCAAAGCGTAAGCAGCTCATTCAACTGCTCTGCTCCCGTTTCAGTCGCGCGCACCAACGCTCGTGTCTGTCCCCAGGACCCTGGCCAACAGAACCTTACTGTCTGAGGGGGCTCCTTGGCAGTTCCTCGTTGATTTGGACCATTTCCAAAGCACGGGCAGCTCCTCGAGAGCGACTCAATCTTGTCAAGCAGGAAGGAATCAGTGGCTCTGTTTTGCAAGTGGAATATCAAAGTAAAGTACTCCACCGAAATTAGTATTTTATAACATATATATATTTATTTATGTATGTATAAAAAGACTGATCCCGAGCGCACGGCAGCCCGGCGACCACGCCCCAGGCCCCGAGTGCCCCGGCTCCGCCCAGAGAGCCCTTCCCCGCGAGGCCCAGCCAGCCGCACCTGCCTCTGCGGGGGGTGGTTTCCCTGGAAACTCCGGAGAGCCTGTTCTCCCTCCAGACACGCGGTTCCCTTGACAACTGCGACTTAGCACTAGGCCTTCTAAGAATGTCCATGAATGCCTGTTTTAAATCACAGATTCAAAGAGATTGACGAGAGTGGTTGGGCAGGAATAAGACGACAGTGATTTGGGGGAATGGAAGAGGGGCCGCGAGAGCCTGAGTGAGGTCAGTGGCTATCGCAGGCGAGGGACTGCGTCGCTCGCCCTTCCCTACCAGTGAGTTAATACCTGGCTTTAGAATGAATTCCATCATTCCCTTCGGCTTATTTCCTTTTCTCTATTTATTTTCCTTAAGATACTATTTAAACAGTTATTTTGCACCGACAGAGCACTAGCTGGCTCCAGGTAGGAGTGAGGAGAAGCCCATAAAGACGTACAAAACAGAGATGCGACTTCGTGGGAATAATATTTGGCTATAGATGATCTCGTGCACAGAAATTCAAGAACTGTTTCAAATACAGTCTTGCATCATCAGGCCATGATGCTTATGAAATTTCACTCATGATTTCAGTTGGTTTCTATGGAGAAAAGATTAAGTGTAGATGAGACTATGCATATTTATTAAACATTTAAATGTTCACATGCCACCTGGTTCCTTTTGTTTTGGTTTTGTTGTTGTTGTTTGTTTGTTTGTTGAGACACAGCTTCACTCTGTTGCCCAGGCTGGAGTGCAGTGGTGCCATCTTTGCTCACTGCACCCTCCGCCTCCCGGGTTCAGGTGATTCTCGAGTCTCAGCTTCCCGAATAGCTGGGAATACAGGCGTGAGCCACCAAGCCCGGCTAATTTTTCTATTTTTAGTAGAGATAGGGTTTCACCATGTTGACCAGGCTGGTCTTGAACTCTTGGCCTCAAGTGATCCACCTAGCTTGGCCTCCTCAAGTACAGCTATTACAGGTGTGAGCCACTGCCTGACCTCTATCTTGTTACTTTTGGTTACAGACATATCATACTAATCACACCACAAATAAGTGCTAAAAGGTAAAATGAAACAAGTTAATGAGCTTGCATCTAAGGCATAAGAGGATTGTATATAAAAAAAAATTACACATGCTCCATACTGGTTTCTCCTATGATCAATTATATATTCCGTATTTGAGCTATTAAAAGTTAGAATCCAGTGCCATGTTTGAATTAATGAGATTTTACTATACACATTAAGGTAATATGATTATATTAATCTCTGGGTTGAGACTGAAATACGTACATACAAATGCATCCTTTAAAAAGTCATAAATTCATATCTGAAAAATTTCACATGCATCCAATTTTCACAAAGCAAGTGATATTTCCATATTCTAGGGAAACGGTTTATGCAAAATAAAACACACAAGAAAATTTATTCATAAAGCAAAAAAAATCTTTTTGTTAAGAAAAATCATGCCTGTAATCCTAGCACTTTGGGAGGCTGAGGCGGGCAGATCACCATCTCAGGAGATCAAGATCATACTGGCCAACATGGTGAAACCCCATCTCTACTACAATACAAAAAAAAAATTAGCCAGGTGTGGTGGTATGCACATGTAGTCCCGGCTACTCGGGAGGCTGAGGCAAGGGAATCGCTTGAATCTGGGAGGCAGAGATTGCAGTGAGACAAGATCACACCACTGCACTCCAGCCTGGCAACAGAGCGAGACTCCATCTCAAAAAAAAGAAAAAGAAAAATCATCTAATTTATGTTTTTAAATTTTATTTATTTATTTATTATTTTGAGATGGAGTCTCACTCTGTCACCCAGGTTGGAGTGCAGAGGTGTGATTCTGGCTCATTGCAACCTCTGCCTCCCAGGTTCAAGCCATTCTCCTGCCTCAGCCTCTCGAGTAGCTGGGACTACAGGTGCTCACCACCAAGCCCAGCTAATTTTTGTATTTTTAGAAGAGTCAGCCAGGCCTGTCTCGAACTCCTGACCTCAAGTCATCTACCTATCTCAGCCTCCCAAAGTGCTGAGATTACAGGTGTGAGCCTGTGCCTAGCCTAATTTCTGTTTTGAAAATTCACATGCTGTATCCTGAATCTGCTTTGAAGCACAAATTTTGTAAACATGTGACACACATGGTTATTTGCAAATGGAGAGCCCTAAAGCAGAGATATGTATACCCAGCAATAGAATAGACATCCGTACATAGGCATCTCCTAATACATTTCATGTTTGAGAAAATGGAAAATTCTAAACAGATCAACTTCACTTTTAACAAAAGTTAACAGTGAACATTGTAGAAGTCGGTTAAAAGATACTAAGAATGCAGTCATTGAAAAATGTTTTTCTAAAGGATAATTAAGAGCAGGACGATTATATTCAGAATATTATATTAACTGATAATATTAAGTGAGATTCAAAACAGAAGATAGTTATGATTCCAATCTTCTTCAAAATTATATGTGTGTATACTTACAACTATGATGATTTGAGGGAATTCTTGGCTTTATACTTGCCAATTTTTTTTTCTTTTTCTTTTCATCTTTTTCTTTTTTCTTTTTTTTTCTTACTCTGTCCCCCAGGTTGGAGCGCAGTGGTACAAACATGGCTCACTGAAGCCTTGATCTCCTGGGCTCAAGTAATCCTTCTGCCTCAGCCTCTCTGAGTAGCTGGGACTACAGGTGTGTACCACCATGCTTGACTAATTAGAAAAAATTTTTTTTTTGTAGAGACAGGGTCTTGCCATGTTGCCCAGGTTGGTCTCAAACTCCTGGGCTAAAGCAATCCTCTTGCCTTGCCCTCCCAAAGTTCTGGGATTACAGGCATGAGCCACCATGCCTGGCAATATTTTCTATTTCATTTTATTTTATATTTTATTTATTTTAGAGACAAGGTCTTGCTATGTTGCCCAGGCTGGTCTTGAACTCCTGGCCTCAATCAATCCTCCTGCCTTGACCCCTATATTTTCCATGACAAACATTTCCATGGAGAGCAGTGTGGTAGAGTGGTTAAGATGGTAGGTTCAAAGTCAGAGGCCAGGTGCAGTGGCTCATGCTTGTAATCTCAGCACTTTGTGGGGCTGAGGTGGGAGGATTGCTTGAGGCCAAGAGGTTGAGACCAGCCTGGGTAACATAGGGACATCCTGTCCTACCAAAAATAAAAAATTAGCTGGGTGTGGTGGTGGCTGCCTGTAGTTCCAGCTACTCAGGAGACTAAGATGGGAGGATCCCTTGAGCCTGAGATATTGAGGCTGCAATGAGCTTTGACTGTATCACTGCATTCCAGCCTAAGTGGCAGAGTGAGACTCTAAAAAACAAACAACCCCCCCAAAAGTCGGATAGATCTGGCTTTAAATCTCAGCTGCTACTTCCTGTGTGTTCTCATTTGAAAAATGGGAGTAATAATAGCACGTTACGCAGCATGGTTGGAAGGGTTAAGTGAGCTAATGCCTGAAGAATACTCAGCACAGGACCTGGCACATGGAAGAATGTGCTCATTTTGGCAAATGTGTTTATCCTAATTTGTAGGCTTTTTTTTTCCCAGCATTTTAGTTCTACACTGGACATTTTTGACCCTTCAATTAGACCTTCTTGTTCTTCTCCTTCTCCTTCTCCTTCGTCTTTCTTCTTCTGACAGGACCTCACTGTGTTGCCCAGGCTAGAGTGCAGTGGCGAGATCACAGCTCACAGCAGCCTCCACCTTCTGGGCTCAAGTGATCCTCCCACCTCAGCCTCTTGAGTAGTTGGGACCACAGGCACATGCTCCCACTCCCAGCTAATTTTTTAAATTTTTAATAGAGAAGAGGTCTTGCTATGTTGCCAAGTGGGTCTCAAACTCCTGAGATCAAGCAATTGTCTCACCTTGGCCTCCCAAAGTGCCCAGCCCACTATTATTAATATTTTATAAATGCAACATTGCTTATATTTGTCCACAGTTTTTACCTATATTTCTGATCATTCCTTTTTGCTTCTCAGAATGTCCTTCTGGGATCATTCTCCTTTTCCTTAAAGTGCATCCCTGGGAAGATTCCTAGAGTGTTTTATTACTGAATTATCTCAGCTTTGGTTTGATAATGTCTTCATTTTGGTTTTGTTCTTGATATACAGTTTCACTTGACATGATTTTGGGGTTCATAGTTATTTCTTTTTTCTTTTTCTTTTTCTTTTTGAGACAGAGTCTCACTTATCGCCCAGGCTGGAATGAATGCAATGTTGTGATTATGGCTCACTGAAGCCTCGATCTCTTGGGCTTAAGTGATCCTCCCACCTCAGCCTCCAGAGTAGCTGGGACTATGGGCGCATGCCACTTGACTGGCTAATTTTTTGTATTTTTTTTGTAGAAACGGGGTTTCACCATGTTGCCCAGTCTGGTCTCAAACTCCTGGCCTCAAGCAATCCACCTACCTTGGCCTCCTAAAGTGCTGGGATTACAGATGTGAGCCACCATGCCCAGTCTCATGGTTATTTTCAAGTAATACTTTGAAATATAATTCCGCTGTCTTACAGCTTCACTGTTGTTATTGAGGAATCAGCTGCCATCTAATTTTTGCTTTTTTTCTAGTTAATCTGTCAACTTTAGGTGTTTTGCTTCATGTTATGCTTGTATTCCCTTATATTATTTTTACAAAATATCAAACACACTTATTTAATATTCCATACCAATCACTCTAGTATTCAGCCTTTGCAGGTTTAACTCAGCAGCTTTTTGTCTCAGCTGACACTTACTCATGTCTTATTTTCCTGTTTATTTAGTGGTTTTTAATTATGGTGAATTCTTGTACCTGGCAGCTTTATCCTGTGGGAATTCTGTGTTAAAGTGCAATGACCAGGTAGGTGAATTAGGAAGATTGGGACACTTCCCACATCAAACCACTTTAAAATAAATTTTATGTTTAAAGTTTTCAAGCCTAGTAGCAAGTGTAAGTTTCAGGCTCACATGCTTGTGAGTTGGAGCATATGGTTGGGCAATTCTGAGCATTTCTCCATACTTCACCCAGAGCCAAGCCTGAGATAGGTAGCATGGTGTTATGTAGGTACATTTTTCCCTTGTATAATCATTGTGTTCCTTTTCAGGGGTTCTGGCTTCAGATTGGGCATCTCTTATCTGGCCTCCAGCCCTGCTCAAGCCCCAGGCTTTTTATCTCCTTCCCTTGTATGTGGCTCATTCAAATTCAAACCGTAAGCCATGGAGGGTTGGCAGACATTCTCCACCCCCACCCAGAAAAAGGCCTGCTTTGCCCTGTTTCCCTCATGCAATCAAGCTTTCTTACAGTTCGGCCTTCTTCCTCTTCTTCTTTTTTTTCCTCTGGAGATAGAGTCTTGCTCCGTCGACCAGGCTGGAGTGCAGTGGCGTGATCTCAGCTCGCTGCAACCTCCGCCTCCCAGGTTCAAGCAATTCTCCTGCCTCAGCTTCTGGAGGAGCTAGGATTACAGGTGCATGCCATCATGCCCGGCTAATTTTTGTATTTTAGTAGAGATGGGGTTTCACTAAGTTGGCCAGGCTGGTCTCAAACTCCTGGCCTCAGGTGATCCACCCACCTCAGCCTCCCAAAGTACTGGGATTACAGACGTGAGCCACCACGCCCAGCCGGTTCTGTCTTTTATTAACTTTACCATCAGCCAAGCAGAGCTTTGAAATAATAAGACAAATAATCCAATTTAAAAAGTGGGCTAAAGATTTGGACAGACATTTTACTAAAGAATGAACAGGCATGGTGGCTCATGCCTGTAATCCCCGTGCCTTGGGAGGTTAAGTCAGGATGATTGCTTGAGCCCAGGGGTTTGAGACTAGCCTGGGCAACATAGTGAGGCTCCGTCTCTACAAATATAAAATATAAAATTAGCTGGGCCTTGTGGTGCACGGCTGTAGTCCCAGCTACTAGGGAGGCTGAGATGGGAAGATCTCTAGAGTCGGGGAGTTCGAGGTTACAGTGAGCTATGATCATGCTACTACATTTCAGCCTGAGCAACAGAGCAAGAAATGTCTTATAAATTGTGGTTTTAATTTACATTTCGATATACAAGGATAGCAAATAAGCATATGAAAAGATGCCTAACACTATTACTCATTAGGGAAATGCAAATTAAAACCACAATGAAATGCCACTACATGAGAATGGTTAAAAATCAAAAAGACTGACAATATCAAGTGTTGTCAAGAATGTGGAACAACTGGAACTCTCCTACATTGCTGGTAGAAGTGTAAAACGGTGTAGCTGCTTTTGGAAACAATTTAGCAGGTTTCTTATGAAGTTAAACATACACATACCATATGTATTAGTTTTCTATCGTTGTAACAAATCATCACAAACAGTGGCTTAAAACTACATTTATTTGTTAGCTCACAGTTCTCATAGTTCTGTAGGTCAGCAGGCTTGAACACTGTGGCGGGTTTTCTGCTCATGGTGTCACAGGATGGACTTGAAGGTGTTGACTGGGCTGAATTCTCTTCTGGAAGCTCTAGGATGAAATCCACCTCCAAGTTCATTCAGGCTGTTGGCAGAATTCAGTTCCTTGAAGTTGCAGGACTGCAGTCACCATTTTCCTTTTTTTTTTTTTTTTTTTTGAGATGGAGTTTCACTCCTGTTGCCCAGGCTGGAGTGCAGTGGCACGATCTCGGCTCACCACAACTTCCCCCTTCTGGGTTCAAGTGATTCCTGCCTCAGCCTCCCAAGTAGCTGGGATTATAGACATGCGCCACCATGCCTGGCTAATTTTGTATTTTTAGTAGAGATGGGGTTTCTCCATGTTGGTCAGGCTGGTCTTGAACTCCCGACCTCAGGTGATCAGCCCGCCTTGGCCTCCCAAAGTGCTGGGATTACAGATGTGAGCCACTGCACCCGGCCTGCAGTCATCATTTTCTTGCTGGCTGTCAGCTGGGGCCTCTCTCAGCTGCTAAGGCCACCCACATTCCTTCTTAGGGGAGTCCTTCATCTTCAAGCCAGTACGGACATATTGAATCCCCACTATGATTCAAATCTCTCCGACTTTCTTTTTTGCTTGCTAGCATTTAAAGGGCTCACATGATTAGATTAGACCCCTCAGATAATCTCGCTTTACCCTGTAAGATAATCATGGGAGCGATATCTTAAATTTTATAATCATAAATTTTACCCGTAATCAAAGGGGTAGTGATTATCAAAGGTCACTAGGAGTCATTTTTAGAGCTCTGCTTACCATACCCAGACATTCCACTCCTAGGTAACTGCCTAAGAAAAGTAAAAACATATGTCTACCCAAAGACTTGTAGGTGAATATTTATATCAACTTTATTCATAATAGCTAAAAACCAGAACGAACTCAAATGTCCATTAATTGGTGAATTAATAAAACAAATTGTGGTATATCCAATCTGTAGAATACTACTTACCAAGAGAAAGACACAGACTCCTGACATGCATCACAAGAAGAAATCTCAGAAGCACCATGTTACATGACAGAAGACTACATATGATTTAATTTATGGGAAATTTTAGAAAAAGGGAAACAGGAAGCAGATCAGTGGATGCCTGGGGTCAGAAGGTAGCAGGAAGGGACTGGCCGTAAAGGGGCACAAGGGAACTTCAGGGGTGATGGATGTGTGCTATGTCATGATGTGGTGGCAGTGACAGGACTCTAAACATTTGTCAATGCTCATTGAATTGTACAGTTAAAATCAGTGAATTTCATTGTATGTAAATTATAACAACAAAATTGGCAAAACAGTCTTTTTTAAATATTTTATTTAGCAGTTCAAGATGCTCTATATTGGGAGTTTCTCTACACGTTTAATTCACAAAATTCATGTGAGACTTTCTTAACATGCCTAAATATGTCTATATTTTAACTGATAGCACTTACTGTAGGTGGGCTTGCATAGGTATTTGATGATTACCTAGCTCCCTTGTGCTAGACTGTAAACCCAAGTGGACAGGCCATGCATGTCTGTGCTCACCATTGTACCCTATACCTGGCACATACTGGGCCTTTAAGAAATATTTGTTGAATAAATGCATAACCCCTCCCCCAGAGCAAATCTGAACACCGGAAAATCTGATTATACATCTTTCCTCCAGCTGATCTCTGATTACCTTCGATGTCATTACTAAAATCTTTTCTGAGCCACAAATGAAAGTGGGAGAGTTAGAAATCTTTCATTTAACCCCATTACATTATAGAAACCATTTATTCTGGCTGCCTTTATCTGGGCTGCATGCCCAGTGTGCACTTAGAGTGTCACCATATGGGCTGAGAGGGAGGACATTCAGCAGCCAAGGGCTGCGTCTGTGGGCTGCTGTGTGTGACCCCGCCGATCTCCTTCCATTTCCAGTCTTCTTTTGTCACCACAGACTAAGCATCCTATTTCACCTCAAGGCTTAAATCCAAGGTTTTCCTTTTAATGCATACATAATTCGTTTAAGCATTAAAAAATAGTATTAGTCAGAGGGCAATGTGATTGGAATCAGGTAAGAAATCAATGGAAGCCAAAGAATGCAGAGGCTTTTGGGCTGGAGCCAACAGCCCCTTCGGAGAGGAATGAGGCCAGGAAGGCACCAGACATTTCTCTGCTTAGGGAATGAATTAGATCATCCATTCATTTGACCTCGGTCTTCAGTTACTTATCTGTAAATGCCACACCCTCCTCCTTTCCAGGTCAGAACCAAGGTGCGAAAATGCCAAGTGCCAAAATCCTTCCTGGTTATTGTGATCAATGAACAGGAAAAAACAAACAAAAAACAACAACAACACACACACACACACACACACACAAGAATCAGGCATTTCTCTTGTCTTTGTTCTTGGTATAGAAATCTGTAAGCACAAATTGTATAAATTTGGTGGCTTCTCTTAAAATGTAATGTAGTATACATTGGCTATTTGATACCCTGCATCTATATTCTCTCCTGGCTACAAGAACACAGATTTCCAGAGTGAATTTGGCTTGAGTGGGACTGAACCCTCCCCAAGTGCCTGGAGTGGTTTCTGGCTGGCTTAAACCAATGGGCACACCCACCATGCCCCCCAAGCCAAATGGACTGGTTTGGAGACTGGCACTACCAAATCAGAGGCAACAAGCCAGGAGAAGACATTTGCTGGGGTTTTTGGGAAAAATAAATCTATTTTATGGTAGCTCTGAAAAAGAGACCATCCCTTTTACCTGAATGGGGGATTTTGGAGCAGCTACAGCCTTTTTCCAGTAATCAAGATCCTGGAGCTGCCTCTGGGGCCACCTTGTGGAATCTGTGGATAAAGCCAACACCATATAAAGCAGATTGAGGACAGAAGGCAGGCTGTTGGTGACGTTTTTTGAGCTGCTGGATCAAATGTTACCTGAAATTATTACCTTTAGAGTTTTAGTTACTGTTAAGTCAATAAACTATTTTTATCTTATAAGCCAGCCTGGCTTCAATTTCTTTTTGTATTTTGTGCAAATCACTTTCATTTGTAATTTTTAAAAACTTTTATTTATTTATTTATTTTTATTTTTATTTATTTTTTTTGAGACAAGGTCTTGCTCTGTCACCCAGGCTAGAGTGCAGTGGCACCATCTCAGCTCACTGCAACCTCCGCATCTCAGGTTCAAGCAATTCTCGTGCCTCAGTCACTGAGTAGTGGGGATTACAGGTGTGTGTCAACACACCCAGCTAATTTTTGTGTTTTTAGTAGAGACCGGGTTTCAACATGTTGGCCAGGCTGGTCTTGAACTCCTGAACTCAAGTGATCTGCCTGCCCCAGCCTCCCAAAGTGCTGGGATTACAGGCGTGAGCCACCGTGGCTGGCCAAGTCTGTTCTTAACCAGTTCTCCATACTCTTCTCAAGTCAAACCTGTCTACCACCGTTGAAATCATTCCAGTATTTCATCCAAACAACAGCCATTCATTACTACCTTACCCTAATCCAACCTGAGATCATGAAAGCTCTTTTCTGTAAATGAACCACCCTCCACCTGCCCTGAAATTCCTTCCACTCTTTGTCTCTGGGGGCTGACACAGAGGAGGAGAGAACTCCTTGCAGAGGTGAAAGTTATGGGTTTGGAGATTCACACTTTGCTTTCCCACGCATCAGTTAAAATCTTAGGCACCCTCAGCCGGAAATCTCCCTTTCGCAGACCAAAGCGGTCAGCTCCTTTGGAGAAGCCTAGAGCCCTTCCACCTCCTCTTCATTTCTGTGGCTGCCTGGCAGCTGCTGGCTGCACGCCTGTGCACAGGGCTCCATTGTTTTCTCTGTGCACTTGTCTCATGCTTTCTCTTAAAATGTTGCCCCTTCTCATTCTTGAAGCACAAAAGCACATAGCACGGGTCTAATATATTGTCAACAATTTTTTTTTGAAATAGAAAGAAAGAGGCCAGGCATGGTGGTTCATGCCTGTAATCCCAGCACTTTGGGAGGCCGAGGCAGGCAGATCACCTGAGGTCAGGATTTGGAGACTAGCCTGGCCAACATGGTAAAACCCTGTCTCTACTAAAAATACATATTAGCCAGGCATGGTGGCACATGCCTGTAATCCCAGCTACTCTGGAGGCTGAGGCAGAAGAATCACTTGAACCCAGGAGGCAGAGGTTTCAGTGAGTTGAGATGCATCACTGCACTCCAGTCTGGGCTACAGAGCAAGACTCTGTTAAAAAAAAAAAAAAAAAAAAAAAAAAAAAGGGAGGGAAGGGAAGGCAAGGGAAGGGAAAAGAAAAGGGAGGGGGAGGGGGGGGGGGGGGAGGGGAGGGGAGGGAAGGGAAGGGAAGGGAAGAGAGGGGAGGGGAGGGGAGGGAAGGGAAGGGAAGGGAAGGGAAGGGAAGGAGGGGGAGGGAGGGAGGGAAAGAAGAAAGGAAGGAAGGAGGAAGGGAGGAGGGAAGGAAGGAAGGAAAAGAAGAAAAGAAAGAAAGAAAAAAAGAAAGAAAGAAAGAAAGAGAAAGAAAGAAAGAAAAAAGAAAAGAAAAAAAGAAAGAAAAGTATTTGAACAGCCGTGTGGTCTGTCACTGGCTGGCTGGTTCTGCAAGGGGAACTGGGATTTTTGCAAGCACCTACCCAGCTCCTCTATGTATGTCTTTCGTTTCGGCTGCCCCACACTCTAGTAGGCGGGTATCTAATGCCCATTTTACAGATAGGGAGACAGGGGGACTTGCCCAGGGTCACAGAGCAGTGGTGGGGCCATGCTTTGAACCAGGCTGTGTGGTTCTGATGCTTGGGCTCTCATACTGCACCACCCAGGGGAAAGCCAGGGCTGTGGGCTGGGGGCAGCTGGGCCTTCAGGTTGAGAATGAGAAGCACTGCCATACCAAAGGCCACTAGGATTGCTAATCAAAGCAGGAATTAAGGTCCTGCGTGGCACCTAATAAAAGGCTGAGGAGAGCATGGCCTTAGAGTCAGGAGCAACAGGGAGGCCAGGCACAGTGGCTCATGCCCGTAATTCCAGGACTTTGGGAGGCTGAGGTGGGAGGATGGCTTGAGCCCAGGAGTTTGAGACCAGCCTGGGCAACATAGGGAAACCCTGTCTTTAAAAAAAAAAATTAAAAACTAGCTGGATGTGGTGGCATACACCTGTGGTCCCAGTTACTCAGAAGGCTGAGCTGGGAGGATGATCTGAGCCCAGAGGCAGAGGTTGCAGTGAGCCAACATTGTACCACTGTGCTCCAGTCTGGGTGACCCTATCTCAAAGAAAAGAAAAGAAAAAAAAAGAACATCAGGGAAGTGGGGAAGGGAAAAGGGACAAGGAGTGTGGCAAAGGGCCAGAAGCAAAAACCCAACTTTTGTTCCCTTCATTTTGCCCAAAGTAGCCACAGCTTTAATGGGGAGTGCGGGCAGCAGGGGCCTGGTGAGGGCTGCCGCACCCCGGGGGACTGAGGTCACAGTCTCACTGTTGCTCAGAACTCCACGGTAGCTTCTTTCCACTGAGCAGGGCCTTTCCCTGAATTCCTGTTAAACCTCAATCTTTCCCGGTCATATGAACATTCATTATGTGGTTTTATGACATTTTGTCATCCTCTATTCCCTGTCTCCAACAACCCCAACAAAAACGTGCCTTTCTGGAGATGGATGGTGATGATGGTGGCACAACAATGTGAATGTATTTAGTGCCACGGAACCGTATGCTTAAGAATGGTGAAGATGGTAAGTGTCATGTATATTTTACCACCATTAAAAACTGTGATTAAAAACGTGCTTATCCAAACTTTTCACTGACTTATACTTAGGTACTGTGACTTTATGGCCACACTGAAACATTCTAGAGGCTTGTACCAAATGTGCCCCACCCATTCCATCCCCCACTTCAGCCTCACTCACACTTCTACAAGCTGAGGCCAGTCTGGACTGGACGAGAGGGGTCAGGTGGGTGGGCATGGGGGGAGGGGGCCTGTATTAGTCAGGGTTCTCTAGAGGGACAGAACTAATAGGATAGATGTATATATAAAAGGGAGTTTATTAAGGAGTATTGACTCACACAATCACAAGGTCCCACAATAGGCCATCTGCAAGCTGAGGAGCAAGGAAGCCAGTCCGAGTCCCAAAACCTCAAAAGTAGGCAGGCTGACAGTGCAGCCTTCAGTCTGTGGCCAAAGGCCCAAGAGCCCCTGGCAGACCACTGGTGTAAGTCCAAGAGTCCAAAAGAACTTGGAGCCTGATGTCCGAGGGCAGGAAGCATCCAGCACGGGAGAAATATGAAGGCTGGAAGATTCAGCCTGTCTATTCCTTCCACGTTTTTCTGCCTGCTTTTATCCTAGACACGCTGACGGCTGATTAGATGGTGCCCACCCACATCGAGGGTGGGTCTGCCTCTCCCAGTCCACCGACTCAACTCAAATGTTAATCTCTTTTAGCAACACCCTCACAGACACACCCAGGATCAATACTTTGCATCCTTCAATCCGATCATGTTGACACTCAATATTAACCATCACAAGGTATTTGCCGTCAAAACAGAGCAGTGGTCCCTGCTCCTCTTGGCCTGGTGAAGCTTTGGTGCCAGTGTCTGCAATTTTAGACACAATATAAATCAAGGTATGCATAGAATTCACTGGCCTGAGAAGGCACAGTGCATACATATGTAGAGCTTTTGGCAGCACTGGCATTTCTAAGGCAGGTACTGGGCATAAAATCTCCTTTCCTGCAGGTACTAGAAACAAAGTGTATTCTCCAACATTTGGTACAGGAGAGGCCCCGGGTCGTGGAAACTTCTGGCGGTGGAGCTGGGGACCCCTTTCTGATATTTTATAGTGTCTAGTTTTTGCCTTGATTTCAGCGAGCATAACAATTTTCTCTGTCCATATTGCCTGTATTAGCATTTGCTGGTTTGTAAAATTCAGAAATTGACTCAAGATAGGCAGCGTGTTAAAGTGCTACAGATTTGACTCTATGTTATATTACAAAGGAGTGGGGAGAAAATTAGTTATTAAAACATGATAATAACAGCTAACATTACTGAGTGTTATTCTGTACCAGGCACTGGGCTAATTGTTTTTCACATTGTAGGTTACGTAATCATCCCAGCCCTATGTGGCAGGCTGGTGGCACAAATAACGAAGTTGTGGCACAAAGCGATAATTTAGCCTACTGGAGATCCCAGGGGACAATAAATGGCAAAGCCATCACAGGCAACCTAGTATCAGAGCCCCTCATGTTTTCTGTGATATAAAAGCACAGTGGAACCTGCTGTATATGAGGTTATTGATGAAGCCTTTTTTAAAAAACAGAAACATTAAGTACTGAAGACAATTATACCATAAATCTTTCCATTTTGTTTATTCAGATTTTCATTTATCAGATTTTATTTTTATTTTATCCGATTTTAAGTGCAACACACTTTCATATAGTTCACTCAAAATATTTTGAGGCAAATTTAACATTGCATTGTCAAAGCCATGATCACAATTCAGGAATTGTTATGCCCTGCAGTGATTAAGACAGAAATGAACATTTCTACTACCAGTGGCTTTTGTTGAAAAGAAGAAAAGGGGCACTTAACTCTCTAAGGCATAGAAGGCTTCTGTCTTTTTAGATAAGCCGCCAGCCACCAACCAGAACCCACAGGCCAGGGGTGGGTGTCCCCATTCAGATAAGGACTGCGTATGACCAAGGCAGGAAACAAAATAAAACCCAAACAGCAGTTGTGAGGCGGATAAAGATGCTGATGCCAATGAGGTAATGAGGTCCTTGGGTGCTTTCTCCTTTCAACCAATGCCAGCCTGAGCTGTCTCCCAAGAATGCCAGACCCCCTGATGTGTGTGGTCAGTGATTCTTGGTTCACACTGGATCGGGTTGTTCAGGGCTGGTGGAATCCAGTGCCCGACCCCTGGAACCTGAGAAGCAGATTTCTCCCTCGGGAGCCTCTTGGGCTGCTTTGGCTTGAGAAACAGCTGCTAATTCTGGTAACTTCTGGCCTTGCTCTCCTTTTTTTGGAGTGACAGGGTCTTGCTCTGTCATCCAGGCTGGAGTACAGTGGCACAATCATCGCTCACTGCAGCCTTGAACTCCTGTGCTCAAGGGATCCTCCTTCCTTGGCCTCCCAAGTAGCTGGGACTACAAGTCCCCACCACCATGCTCATTTTTTTTCCCTTTTGTAGAGATGGGGTCTTGCTGTGTTGCCCAGGCTGGGCTCCAATTCAGGCCTCAAGCGATCCTCCCACCTCTGCCAGTTGAAATGCTGGGATTACAGGCATGAGCCATTGCACCCAGCCATGCTTTTATTTTTCACCCTCCCACACAGCATCCTCCGCCCTTTCTCCTACAGTGCTCCTTCTCAGTAACTCAGACTGAAGGATCCTTGGTGTTAAACACCTGCCATGCATCTATCGCTGCCACCGAAAAATAATAATAAAAAAACCCACGTCTTTTAGAAAGCTCAATAAAGTAATGGGGGGAACCATCCTCTTGAGACCTTCCTTTCCCTCTTTTTCCTATTGAAACATTAAAAAAAATAGAGAGCTCCCCTAAGACATATTAAATACAATTTAATTTGTAAAGATTCCATTTATCAGATACACAGCAATTCTTTCACTGTAATTTGGCAAGTTCGATGCCAAGTTAACACCGCCCTCCGTCTAGCAGTCTCCTGAAGATTGTGAGTCATCTGCAATTCTGCATCCTCGGCCTGGGGGAGGAGTGAGAAGCATGCCAGGAGAGGCAGTACTTGGAGAGTGTGACTCCTGAAGCTTCCAGACCTTCATTTATGGTTTTCAGATATGGTCCAACTCAGTAGAGAGGGGCGTTACCTGCTTTTGTTATTCTGCAGTTCCTGACATTGCTCAGATGTAAGGTCATCTGTCCCACCGTGGCTGACATGGGACCAGGCACTGGACGCAGAAGGAGTGGGGTTCCAGGGAACCGACTCCTCATGGTACTTTAATGGCCACCGCAGATGTATCTTCTGGCACCTGGCTGACAATCTCCCATGAGTAATCTAATGTCTCTCCCTTTCTTGCACAGCTCAGACTCTCCTATTCTGTCTGCATGAAAAATGCAAGTGGGTCATTTTCTCCAGAACACAACTTTACTTCCACCTCTGTTAAAATCCCCATGCTCCTCCCAGCCAGGTGTAGCCAGCGGGGCCTGTGGACTTTTCGGGGGAATGACATCAGCTAGTCAGCGCCCTCCGTGAAGTACCAGAGTATTCTCATCTGCACTCTTCACGCGTGGGGCCGTTTCCTGGGTTCCTCTCTATCAGCAAAGATACTGCCTTGCCTGCAGAAAGTCTCATTACAATTCTGGAAACACTCACTTGGCATCTCCCTTCTGGAGTGTCTGCTTCGAAACCATTCTATCTGGGATTTATGTCGCAATCATTGTCCTAGTCAGCTTTTTCTACCTTTCACTTTTGAAAATCATAATGAGGGTGACACATGTGAAATCCCACAGTATTTTCCAACTAGTACATATGGCGAGGGAAAGAGGATGAAAAACCTCACAGGTGTCTACCACAGGGCCAAGAGCTTTGCTTTATCAATCATGTGAAAGCGCATCAAGAAAATAGCTGTGTGTCTATGTATGCAAGCATATATCCATGTATTTACACATAAAACAATATTATTATTAAAAAGTAACTACAGGCTGGGCATGGTGGCCCACGCCTATAATCTCAGCACCTTGGGAGGCCAAGGTGGGGGAATCATGAGGTCAGGAGATCGAGACCACCCTGGCTAACATGGTGACCCCATCTCTACTAAAAATACAAAAGTTAGCCAGGCATGGTGGCACGCGCCTGTAGTCTCAGCTACTCAGGAGGCTGAGGCGGGAGAATTGCTTGAACCCGGGAGGCAGAGGTTGCAGTGAGCCGAGATTGTGCCATTGCACTCCAGCCTGAGTGACAGAGTGAGACTCCATCTCAAAAAAAAAAAAAAAAAAAGTAACTACAATAAAATAAATTTTGACAAGGAAAAAAATCACCCACTATTCTTTCATTGATGCAACAATGATTTTCTTTTCTTTCTTTTTCTTTCTTTCTCTTTCTTTCTTTTCTTTCTCTCTCTCTCCCTTCCTTCCTTCCTTCCTTCCTTCTCTTTCTTTGAGACAGGGTCTTACTCTGTTGCCCAGGCTGAGTGCCATGGCATGATTATAGTTTACTGCAGCCTCAGACTCCTGGGCTCAAGTGATCCTCTTGCCTCAGCCTCCTGAGTACCTAGGACTACGGAGCATGCCAGTACACCCAACTAATTTTTAAATTTTTGGAGAGATGGGGTCTCACCATGTTGTCCGGGCTGGTCTTGAACTCCTGGGCTCAAGCAATCCTCCCGCCTGAGCCTCCCAAAGTGCTGGGATTATAGGAGTAAGTAAAAATTATATTCATAATGGTGTATTCCATTCCCACGTTTACCAAATACGTACATTTTGTATGTTGGATCACAGAACACATGCCGTTTTATTTTCTGACATAGGAATTACAGTTGACAGTTGTGTTTTTCTTTGCATCTGCCCTCACAGCATATCATATAATCTGTATTTCTATTCTAGCAATGATTTCCCTGCACCACAATTAATATTTGTGCACCAATCTCCCCTTTTCCTGGAGGAGAGAGAAAGGGTCATATTTATCTTTATGTTCCTAGTGTGCAGCATAGTGTCTGCACACAGTAGGTCTGTGTTCTTAGTGTGCAGCACGGCATCTTGTACACAGTAGGCACTTGATAAGTGCCTGTTGAATGAGTGATTACAAGTACAGTGTAATCAAACAAGATGAGTCTAGCCTGGAGTTTTTGCTGTTTAAGGGGCTATTTGTACAGAGACCAGAGTCCATGGGAGCCTTGACATTTAGCACATGGGATTAGAGGGGAGAGCGTGAAATTTGCAAGAAGCATTCCCGTAGTAAGTTCTCAGTAAGATAGAATCTAGCAGCAAGACGCTGGGTAGACATGCAAAGGCACAGGGCGAGAAGAGCTGGATGTGGAGTGGCTCAGGGCTTGGGTGGACCTGCTGAGTCACAGGCCTTGAGGATTGCTGACTGCCTAATGAGATTTCAGAGTACCCAGAGCTCCCACAGTGTTCAGATCTAGTTTGCCAGAGTAATAAAGAACATACACTTTGGCCGGGCGTGGTGGCTCATGCCTGTAATCCTAACACTTCGGGAGGCCGAGGTGGGTGGATCACCTGAGGTCAGGAGTTTGAGACCAGCCTGACCAATATGGTGAAACCCCATCTCTACTAAAATTACAAAAATTAAACAGGCATGGTGGCATGCACTTGCAGTCCCACCTACTCAGGAAGCTGAGGCAGGAGAATCACTGAAACCCGGGAGGCGGAGGTTGCGGTGAACCGAGATCATGCCACTCCAGCCTGGGTGACAGAGAGAGACTCTGTCTCAAAAAAAAAAAAAAAGAACAAGAACATACACTTTTTGAGGTAACTAATGATCCTTGATATGATTAATAACCCCAACCTGAATCTGCATGATTCAAATGGATCAGGTTCAAAGCAAATAGCAAAATGAAAGGCAAATTGAATTTTCATTGTCAAAGAAGTGGCCTGAGAAGGATTCTGGAAAGGCTGCAGTGGTGACAGCGCAGTCTTTTAATCACACCAATTCCTCCATAAAACCAGAAGAGCAACCAAGTAGCAAAACCAAAAACCCACAGACCTTTATAATGAAACTGGAAGTTAAGCTGTCTCCATAAATCCCAAACTATAAGCAGCAAAGAGCAAACCACCAACACCTGCAAGGCCTGCATGGTAATCAGTATCGGTGTGGAAGAAAGGTGAGGGAGGCAGTGGGGCATCAGCACAGGAGACCCCCGAGGCAGTCATCAGGTCTTCCCTGGAAAGCAAGATGGAGCCATTTGAGAAGAGCAGCCGAAACCAGAAGGGTCTTGCCCAGTCCCATGGTGGGTGCATGTGAGAAGTCCCTGGTAGCTCAGAGGAGGCCAGAGCTGTCTAACCCTGATGAGCTCTCTAACCAGTCCAGCCAGAGCACCCTTCAGGCACAGAACACCACACTGAGGACAAATTGTGGGAGCACAGTCAAAACAGATCAGGATGTGGACTGCGCAGACAGGAAAAGACAAGGTCCAGATAAAAGTGGTGGAGGGGAACAGCATCAGGAAATCTCAGAAAGCAAGTTACATACACACACACACACACACACACACATTGAAAAACCAGAGGGTGCTCTGTGAAGACAGAAAATCCACGCTGCCTCCTTCTAAAGTTAAGGACAACTGATTTTGCTTATAAATGAATAATAGGAAAATAAAACCAAATTCCATAGAAAACTCTTAAGAAAAAAAAGAATAAATGCAGAATAACAATACTACAGACATTGTAACCACACCAGGAAAAAAAAGTCCACAGAAAAGTTCGCAACTATAACTTTCTCTTTGAAAATGAGCTAAGAGACATTAAGAAAATGACATGACTTGACAGACATTTCTCCAAAGAAAACATACAAATGGCCAATAAGCACATAAAAATATATTCACCATCACTAGCCACCAGGGAAATGCATGTCAAAACCACAATGAAAAACCACTTGAGTAGGCCAGGCACTGTGGCTCATGCCTGTAATCCCAGCACTTTGGGAGGCCGAGGCGGATGGATCATGAGGTCAGGAGATCAAGACCATCTTGGCCAACATGGTGAAACCCCATCTGTACTAAAAATACAAAAATTAGCAAGATGTGGGGGTGCGTGCCTGTAGTCCCAGCTACTCAGGAGACTGAGGCAGGAGAATTGCTTGAACCCAGGAGGTGGAGGCTATAGTGAGCCGAGATCATGCCACTGCACTGCACTCCAGCCTGGGTGACAGAGTGAGACTCTGTCTCAAAACAAAAAAAAAACAATTGAACAGTCAGTAGGATGGCTATAAAAGACAGATAATAACAAGTGTTGACAAGAATGTGGAGAAATAGAAACCTTCATACACTGCTGGTGGGAATTTAAAATGGTTCAGAAACTCTGGAAAACAGCTTGGCAGTGCCCCACAAGGTTAAACATAGAGGACCATATGACCCAGCATTTCTACTCCTAGTTTTATACCCAAGAGAACTGGAAACATGTCTACACAAAAACTTGTGCATGAGGCTGGGCATGGTGGCTCACGCCTGTAACCCCAACACTTCGGGAGGCTGAGGCAGGAGGACTGCTTGAGCCCAGAAGTTTGAGACCAGCCTGGGCAACATGGCAAGACCCCATCCATAAAAAAATTCAAAAAAATTAGCTGGGCTTTGTGGTGTGCACCTGTAGTCCCAACTACTTGGGAGGCTGAGGAGGGAGGATTGCTTGAGCCTGGGAGGCAGAGGTTGCAGTGAGCTGTGATTGTGCCACTGCACTCCAGCCTGGGCAACAGAGGAAGGCTCTGTCTTGAAAAGAAACAAACAAAAAATGTGTACATGAATATTGATAGCAGTGTCATTAATAAAAGCTGAAAAGTGGAAATAATCCTCATGTATATCAACGAATGAATGGGTAGACAAATATTACGTCTATACATGGAATGTTATTTAGCCATAAAAGGTAATAAAGTATTGTTACATGCCATAATATGGATGAACCTTGAAAACATTGTGCTAAAAAGCCAGACACAAAAGACCACATATTGTATGATTTTATGTATATGAAATGTCTGAATAGACAAATCTGTAAAGACAGAAAGTGGATTAGTGGTTGCCTCAGGAGCAGGCAAAGACATATGTAGTGACTGCTAATTTCTATTTTTTTCTGAGTTCTATCACCGCAGTTTTGAATTTGTCTAATTCTGATTTGTGTTATTTTGTCTTTTGTAACTGTCTTCTCTTAAATAAGAGCTTTTTGAGATAAAAATTTACATAGCATACAGTTCACCTACTTAAAGTGTATAATTCAATGGTTTTTGGTATATTCATAGAGCTATGTCAAAAGGACTCAGAATCCAATCTGAAGAGGTGCCATTGGTCAAATAAGGGACAATTTGAGCATCAAGAAGCATGATGAATCCATTGATTGAAATCATGAAATATTTTTTAAATTCGTGAGTTTACAAGGATATAAATAAATCTCATTGGTCACCTTTAGAGGGCAATAAGGAACTGTTATGATTAACTACTATGTATAACATACTCCCCCCAAGACGAAGCAGTATAAACACCAGTTCTATCATGCATATGGATTCTGTATTTCAGGACTTCAGACAGGGCCTGGTGGACCTGGCTCCGTGACATCTGGGACCTCAGCTGGAAAGACCAAATGGCTGGGACTGGAGTCATCTGGAGGCCACTTCACTTGCACATTTGGGTCTGGGTTGGGATGACTGAAGCCTGTGCTCAGTTGGGCTGCTAACCAGAGTGCCCATATGCAGCCTTTCTGAGGCGGTGTTCTCAGCAGAGCTGGATTTCTCACAGGGCAGCCATGGGCTCCATGAGCATGTGTCCGAGGAAACAAGGTAGAAGCTGTGTGGCCTTTTATGATGTAGGCATGGAAGTCACAAATTGTGATTTTTCTTTTTTTTTTTTAAACAGAGTCTTGCTCTGTCACCCAGGCTGGAGTGCAGTGGTGCAATCTTGGCTCACTACAATCTCTGCCTCCTGGGTTCAAGCGATTCTCCTGCCTCAGCCTCCTGAGTAGTTGGGATTACAGGTGTCCACCACCATGCCCGGCTAATTTTTGCATTTTTAGTAAAGACGGGGTTTCACCATGTTGGCCAGGCTGGTCTCAAACTCCTGACCTCAGGTGATCTGCCTGCCTCGGTCTCCCAAAGTGCTGGGATTACAGGCAGGAGCCACTGCACCCGGCACAAATTGTCATTTTGAATGTTCTCCCATGCCCCTCCAGATTCAACAAGCGGGATGTAGACCCCATCTCTTGAAGGCAGAAGCGCTGCAGAATTTGCAGTCAAGTTTTACAACCACCACGGGCACACATTCACTTTCTTGAAAACTGGGTAATTAAAGCAAAGAAAGTCAAGTTTTTTTTCTATGCAAACTGTACCGCGGAGAAATCAAATACAGCATGAAGGGCAGAAATGCTTACTAAAAGTATTTTAACTAAAGGATGAAAAATAAATAGTGACATTAGAATATCGTCATTTTGCAGACCACGTAAATTTAGCCACTGAGCTGATGAAAGGACACAGAACTACCTAGAATCTTGCCAAAGAGGCTGAACACGAGTCTAGGGATAGAACAGGAGTCTGACGCAGCCTCTGGCCCCAGCTTCCAAGTTGGCAGGAAAGACAGAGGAACATGTTGAATTGCACCATGAGCCTGCAGTCACCTCAGAGCCAGACTCTGAGATGTTCTACATATCAAATACCCCAGGTTCTTCAGCAGGCAAACTGCAAGGAATGCAGAGAAGCCTATACATTAATATCAACTTAAAAGACATAAAGTAGAAAAATTGGGGGAAGTGCAGACTAAAGTGTCTAGTCAGGCACATTTGGGTCCTAAAACCACAGAGAAACAAGAAAGTCACTACAGTAAAAGGACAGTGGTTCCTTTTTGGGGAAGGGAGGGAGTTGAGGCTGGAACAGTGCAATGGAGGTTTCTGGGGTGACTGGCTCTTTTGGTTACGTGGGCGTTTACCTTATTATGACTCATTAAGTTCTAATTTTATTTTGGAAGGTTTCTATATGTTTTATTTTACAATAAAAAGTAAAAGAGGAGCAGAGAAATACAGAAAGAAAGTGATTTTGATGATGGTGGTGGTGATTGTGGCAGTGGTGGTGATGGCGGTGATGGCAGTGGTGATGGTATTGGTGGTGGTGATGGTGGTGATGGCAGTGGTGATGGTGGTGATGGTGGTGGTGGTGATGGTGGTGATGGTGGTGGTGATGGTAGTGGTGACGGTAGTGGTGGTGGGGGTAATGGTGGCAGTGGTGGTGATGGTGGTAGTGGTAGTGGTGATGGTGGTGGTGGTGGTGGTGATGGTGGTGATGGTGGTGTTGGTGGTGGTGGTGATGGTGGTGGTGGTAGTGGTTATGGTGGAGGTAGTGGTATGTTGGTGGTGGTGGTGGTGATGGTAGTGGTGACGGTAGTGGTGGTGGGGGTAATGGTGGCAGTGGTGGTGATGGTGGTGGTGGTGGTGGTGATGGTGGTGGCTAACATTTATTGAACATTTATTAAATGCAAGGCACTGTGCCCAGCACCTACCACAGGTTAGCTCATTTAATTCCCCCCACTGTTATCCCCCTTTTTCATATAGTGAGACTGAGATTTACAAACATTAAGTAATCTTCCCAAGGTCTTATATTACTGAGTGATAGACCTGAAATTTGCTGATTATCCACAAACTGAACAGTCCCACAAGTGAGGTTAAGGGAATGGCAAGGCCATGGGGATTATATTCTTCTCTTCTCAGCTGCGTGAAAAAAAAAAGTAAATACAGAGTATTTTGCTCTGTAATCTTCAGTCTGGAGAGACTGAAATAAATGTTTCATTTTTGATAAACAGCACTTTAAGGGAGTAGAGAATATTGCTCTAAGCACTTTGTGATAAATTACTGATTTGATTTGAGATTTACATAGAATAATTTATCTTCATGTAGTGATTTTAAAGATCCAGTATCTTTACTGAAAACAAATGTCCTACACACCTTTGCTATTTATCTTGTTTCTACTCTTTTAAAAGGAAGACTTCGTTTGTTTGTTTTTTAGGGATAGGGTCTCGCTCTATTGTCCAAGCTGGGGTGCAGGGGTGTGATCACAGTGCCCTGCAGCTTGGAACTCCTGGGCTCAAGGGACTCTCCCACTTCAGCCTCCTGAGTAGCTGGGACTAGAGAAATGGCCGCCATGCCTGGCTAATTTTTGTAATTTTTGTCCAGACGGAGTCTCTCTATGTTGCCCAGGCTGGTCTGGAACCCTTGGGCTCAAGTGATCCTTCTGCCTCAGCCTCCCGAAGTGCTTGGATTACTGGTGAGAGCCATTGCGTCAGGCCAGGAAGCCGTTTAAATCATATAAATTCAGAAATAATTCAAATAGAGAAAGAAAATACATCGTTAGATTTTTAAAATGAAATTTTGGCTGTAAAAGAAAGTCATACCTTTTTAAGAAACACGATTAAAAGAATAGATTCTCTGGTCTCTCCAAATCACACTGAAAATCCCAAAGCAAGCTGTTTAATCTTCTAACATAAAAGCAGGCCCTTTGAATGCGGGGAACATGTCATGATTTCTTTTGTGTTCTCTACCAAGAACATTCAAATTCAGGGCCCGCTTGATAACCAGACCAATGTTTACAGAATTTGCAATTAGTGGATTGTCCAGAAGAGGGCACGCGTTGCCCATGTTACTCAAAGGCGCCGCCAGACCTGGCCGAAGCTGAGTAGCTAAGAACAAAAGATGCATTCCTCTCTGAGAACAGAACAAAAGGGTGGATTTTAAAAAGCAAAAGAAACGCAACATTTAACGCTGCCTCCCATAATCTCCACAAACAACCTACAACTCAGCCACAACTGGTCACAGGCAGGCTGAATATTACATTGTGAAAAACAAACTGGAAAGCAGCTGTTTTTAAAACAGATACCGTTTGCTTGGTGTAATTCCATCCAGGTAATGCCTATTTATTCAACAGTCAATTCTGCTTGAGTTGTGTTTTCCCGTTATGAGATGCAGGTGGGCATCGCTGAATCCAAAACCAGTACATGGTAGAGACAAAAGTATAGATGCTCCATTTTGTAAGATCGTGGTGGGACACTGCATTCCCCCAAATAATGCCTCGTATTCTCACCCCTCACTTTGTGTGCTCTCATTACCAGTGAAAAACGCATCTCATCCACATGAATAGCTCCACTCAAATGATAATACTTTTTTTTTTTTTTTTTTCTGAGACACAGTCTTACTCTATAGCCCAGGCTGGAAGTACAGTGGCGCGATCTCGGCTCACTGCAACCTCCGTCTCCGGAGTTCAGGCGATTCTCCTGCCTCAGCCTCCCAAGTGGCTGAGATTGCTAGCACGCACCACCACGCCCAGCTAAGTTTTCGTATTTTTAGTAGAGACGGGGTTGCTGCATGTTGGCCAGGATGGTCTCAAACTCCTGACCTCAAGTGATCTGCCCACCTCAGCCTCCCAAAGTGCTGGGATTACAGGCGTGAGCCATGACGCCCGGCCTGATAATGCTTTTTAAAACTTAGTTACAGCCACTTTCATGGTCAGCTTTGAAGAAAGCAGTAAATATTCCTCAGCAGAGGCAAAGATAGCAGTATCTCAGAGCAGGCAACTCGAAGCAAACACACAAAAGGAAAACCCAGCCCCCTTGTTTACTTACGGGTCTTTAAGCTCCTGATATTGACACGAGTTTCTGAGGTCTCCTGTGCATTTTCTTTTCCACAGCAAACAACAGGGCTTTTAACCTATAAAGAGGTAGATCTGGCTGCCCCAGAAAGGTGGGTTAACTGTCCCCCAACAGACTAAAGGAGAGTGAACGGTGCTGAAGAGCAACAGGCAAGAAGTCTTAGGAAAATAAGCTCCTCTGCATGAGCTATAGTGATGCCTTAGCGAATTTAGGGTAAAGACCCAGAACAGTAAACAGCCATCAGATTCGCGTTTGAGAAGTATTCAGCTACAGCTTTTTCTTAGGGTCTGTTTGAAAGTATTACATTTAACTTCAGCATGCCTTTCCAAAAGGTATATTTAGAAGCAATTAGGTTAAAAGCTTTGAGCTCCTTGGAGTTTTATCTATACAGATATCTATTGGCCTAGGGGACCTTAAGGTATTGAATTAAATGAGTCTCCCCAGCCTTTTTGTTGAGACAGGGTCTAGCTCTGTCACTTGGGCTGGAGTGCAGTGATGCATGATCATGGTTTACTGCAGCTTCGAATTTCTGGGCTCAAGTGATCCTCCTACTTCAGCCTCCCCAATAGCTGGGATTACAAATGCGAGCCACCATGCCCAGCTAATTTTTAAATTTTTTGTAGATATGGGGGTTTTGCCATGTTGCTCAGACTGGTATCAAACTCCTAGGCTCCAGTGAACTTCCCACCTCGGCCTCCCAAAGCATTGGGATTACAAGTGTGAGTCACCGCTCCTCGCCAAGTCTCCTTTTAAGATGCAAGAGCCTCCATATATAAAGAAAGCAGCTAGGCTTGGAGCACGCAAGCTTTAAGGCATTTGGAAAAGATCAGGTGCACCTCGGTATGAGGGCTACTAAGGAGGTGAGAGCAGTTGCTCTTGGCAGTCATTTTCCCTATGGGGCAGATTGCTCAGGTAAGAGCCCCGTGAAGGTGTGAGACAGGACTCAGGTGTATCTCTGCCTGCCCACACCCAGCAGGGTCTCCACGAGCAGAATCAGGGGGCAGACAAATGAGAAAGCCCTCCCCAGCATGCCTTCCCCACACCTGCTGCCTTTGACCGCCTACCTTTTGGCTTAGGAAACCAGGCTGAGGCCTAGGCAGCCTGCAGACCCTCTGCAGACCCAAGCCCTATTCAGCCCAAGCTCACCCTTCCCTCTGATCACATCTTCCCTTGGTGCCATTTTTAACTTCAACTCCAGTTACTTCCTGCTCATTTTCTAGTGTGGGAGTTTTGATCCTGGGGCCTTAAGGATGGACCCTTAAGGGGGCTGAAATGCTCTAAAGTCATGTGCAAAATGTGTGGTTATAAATATGTTTCCTTTTTCCTGAGAGGTGACCCTTTGCTTTCACCAGATTCTCAAAGGAATTTACAGCCACCAAAAGGCCATAGAAACCAATCCAGGGGGATTGTGATTGAACTGAGGTTGGAGACACTGCACTGGGTCAGCGATAAGCCACAGCTGTCAAGTCGTGACAGGCAGAAGAGTCTAAGGAGCTCACTGGGCCAGGCGCACGCCTCTAATCCCAGCACTTTGGGAGGCTGAAGTGGGCAGATCACCTGAGGCCAGGAGTTCCAGACCAGCCTGGCCAACATGGTAGAAACCCTGTCTCTACTAAACTACTAAAACTACAAAAATTAGTTGAGTGTGGTGGCGGGCGCCTGTAATCCCAGCTGCTTAGGAGGCTGAGGTGGGAGGATTGCTTGAGCCCAGGAGGTGGAGGCTGCAGTGAGTCAAGATCGCCTCACTGCACTCCAGCCTGGGTGACAGAGTAAGACTCTGTGTCAAAAAAAAAAAAAAAAAGCTTGCCAGATCCTTCCCTAGCATTTAGATGACATATAGGGACCTTGGAGATCACCTGGTCCAACCCCTTTATTGTATAAATAAGGAAACTGAGTCTCAAAGTCACACAGGGCAGGTGTCAAGCCCAGCATCTGAATCTGCTCTCAACCCTGCTTCCTGTAATATCACTCATGAGGGTCAAGTTCTTCTAGTTCTGATCCTGGAAACGGTGGGAAGATGTTGCAGGAGAGAGATGAGTCGCATATCTTATCTTCAGAGTTGTTGTAGAGTAGACTTTATAGAGTTCATACAAGCAGCATATCGTTAGGAGTGTGGAGTCTGGAACCTGAGTTTACATGTTGACTCTGCCTCTTACTACATGACTTTAGGGAAGCCATCTCACCCTATGCACCCAGTTTCCTTAGTGTAGAGAGGGAGTGAGAGTAGCAGGCACCCCGCAAGACTGCTGTGAGGATTACGCGTGTGCACTCACAGTCACTCAGTACATACAGAGCTGAGAATAAGGTCTGACATATTTTAAGCACTCATTCTCCTCCTCAGCCTCATCTATTGGTATATTTCAATACGCATTTATCAAGCACTTGCTATATTCAAAGCATTGTGCCAAACACCAAGGATATAAAGATAAAAGATTCAGTTTAGTCCCTCCAGTCAGGAGCAGGTGGTGGGGAGCCACAGTTAATCAAAATATATTGTGACATGAGCCTCGAGAGTGGTCAGCTCCATGCCCTTGGTAACTGGAGAGGCACTGATCAACATTCAGTCTCTTAAATTTTCCCTGAGACTCAAAATGCAAACCTACATAGATAAAACATAGTATGCTCTCTGGACCTACCTACCAAGGCACTCTGGAGCAACTTGAGGGTATCTGATGTGCCAGCACACAGATATTAGTTATCTGGCAACCCCAAGGACAGGGCTGACAGGTATTGCCAAGTGACAGATTGGGATTGGAGATAAGAGGGAAATTGGGGCTAAAGGTATGGGGCTGGGAAGTGGCTGCCTGAAGACTAAATGTAGCAAAAGTGGCCAGGAGAGCCTGGGATCTAATTATGCCCAGAATTTGTGGGCCCACAGGACCAAAGACACAGGGAAGCAGAGATGGATTAAGACATGAGTCACCTGGGCTCATTTACTCCGTACTGGCTGTATGTTCTGTGTCCCTTTTCGCAAGCACGCGGGTAGGGCCCCAAGCTGAACAACCCTAAGGGTTAAATGCAAAGCTCTCTGTATTAGTCAAGCGTCTCCAGAGAAACAGAACCAATCGAATGCATACATAGATATATAAAGAGAGATTCATTTTAAGGAATTGGTGCATGCTGTTGTGGGGGCTGGCAAGCCTGAAATTTGTAGGGCAGGCCAGCAGGCCAGAAACTCAGACAGGACCTGATGTTGCAGTCCTGAGTCCAGAGGCTGGAAAGTCTCGCAGAATTTCCATGTTACCATATTAGGAACAACGCCTTCCTCATTAGAAAGTCTGTCTTTAACATTTTCAATGTGTAATGGGTGAGACTGCTATGTCCATTACATCCACCTTATGGTATGGAGTGATGTGCTTTACTCAAAGTCTACTGGTTTAAGTGTTAATCACATCTAAACACTACCTTCACAGCAACAGTGAGACTGGTGTTTGACCAAACAACTGGGCTGGCCTAGCCAAGTTGACACATAAAATTCACCATCTGACTCCATCATGGACCAAAGACTGTGTAAGGGCACATTAAGTCAGGAGGGAAGGGAGAGGCTTTTACATTTAAAACCATAGCATATCTGAACCTTTTCTTCCAAACTTTCAGTTCACCTGTCACCTCCCCTAGAAGGTGCCCTCTGATCACTGCTGTGAGTGACACGCCCCTCTTCTGTGAAACTGTCTGCCCACTGCCTGCCTCTGTGACCCTGTTAATGCTGTGTTGTAACTGTGTGTTCATTCTTCCAACTCTGTCTTTTATCCTTGCAATCCGGGCCTAGTTTCATTGTACCTACTGTGCACAGTTAGTACTTAGGACATGTGTATTTGGTGATGAAATTTCTGCTTTTGGAATTCCACCTGAGCCTCTACGCCAATAAAAAAAGGAATTCAAGTTGCCTGACAAACCTTGATACCAAGAGAGCCCAGCATCTGAGGTGGCAGATGGCTTGTATATTTGTATTAACATTGAACTTATGGAAACACACAGCCCAGAAATGAGTACTATTCTTCTATGTAATGTGCTCACAGAAACCTGTATTTTTCTCACTCACCATCACATAGCAGGCATGAGTCACTTTCTCAGGAGTGGGGGTTCAAATTAAGGATCTCGATAAGGAACGTTCTAGATCCATTCCTCTTGGCCTATTTTGCCTTTCTTCCCTCATCGATAAGTATTGATTAGGGGCTGACCATGTGCTAGGGTCATGGTCCCAGCACTCACGGAATTCATGGCCTAGGGCTCAAGATTTCACTTATATCTTAATTTAAAAAGGCCAGATTCATTTGATATTTTGCAATACGGAAAGGTAGTAGATCTTAGGTTTAAAATGACCTTATCTTTAAATCTGACAGCAAGTCAAAGCTTTGGGCTCTGTGAGGTTCTGGGTCACTTCAAATTTTGTTCCATTTTTTTTCTCTAGCAGAATATGATATATAAGAGTACCCCATATAAGGCTGTAAATTCTGACCCTGTAACTACTGCAAACTTAGAAAAACCAAAGGCAGCTGAAAAAAAAAAGTTCTTTACTCCCTCTTTCTCTGGCCCAAACTTCAAAACTGAACTTGGAAAACCAGAGGGGAAATAAAGGCTTCCTCTGTAATTATCACAAAATTAGCATACTGTATAATTTTTAAATTCTAATTTAATTTAATTTTATGAGACTGGGTCTTACTCTGTTGCCCAGGCTGGAGTACAGTGGCGTAATTGTGGCTCACTGCAGCCTCAGCCTCCCAAAGCATTGGGATTACAAGTGTGAGCCACCGTGCCCAACCTTATTTTCTTTTCTTAGAGGCAGAGTCTCTCTCTGTTGCCCAAGCTGGAATGCAGTGGTGCAACCATAGCTCACTGCAGCCTCAAACTCCTGGGCTCAAGAGATCCTCTCACCTCAGCCTCTTGAGTAACTGGGACTACAGGTGTGTGCCACAATGCCCAGTTAATTTTTATTTTTTATTTTTTGTAGAAATAGGGTCCTCTATATTGCCCAGGCTGGTCTTGCCCTCCTGGGCTTAAGTGATCCTACCACCTCAGCCTTCTGAGTAGCTGGGACTATAGACATAAGCCACTGCATCTGGCTAATTATTTTTATTTAGAGATGAGGTCTCGCTATGTTGCCCAGGCTTGGTCTCCAACTCCTGGTCTCCAGTGACCCTCCTGCCTCAGCTTCCAAAAGTGCTGGGATTACAGGCATGAACCACCACACCTAGCCAGCATATTGTATTATTTTAGATTACAAACTAGAAAAGAAATTTGTCCAGAGGGATGCTTATAAAACCGAATACACTTCAAGGTAAAAAAGTCAGCCGATAGCATTTTGTATTAATAAGCCCATCTGTGCAAAGACCCCTCTGAGGCATCCCTCTTCTCCTGGCCAGGTGCCAATGAAGCGTTGGAGGCGGGTGTTTCTTGATATTGGCTTTATTCCATATGGTGAAATGAAGACTTAAGCAGGAGGTTTCCACCTCCATTCTGCTGTTTTCATTCCTGTGTACGGCTCAGGAAAACACAGCCCACATGCTGCATACAATATGCACTATGAAGGAAAGAAACTAGATGACAGACAGATTTTCTTGAGTAAGGTACAATATGTAAATATCTAGATATTTCAAGGGCATTCTAGCTGTAGGTGTTAGATTTATCTGAACTTTTAAGTCAACAGAATTTGGAAAGCAGTTTTGACAACACAGCACACTGAGCTAAGATGACCACTTCCCAGTGGTGTGCTGGTAAATGTTTAACAACCAGATCTTCCAAAATAATGCCATATATTTGTGTGTGTGTGTATCATACATTTTATTGATATAAAGGATGTATATAACATACAATTTACAAATCATAATTAAATACATAATATTTTTTATTGTAAATTCTGTACAGCCAATTGATTCTCACAGAATATTTTTGTTAAGTTTTGCAGAACATTTACTGTAGCCAACCTATGATTGCAATTTAACCATAATTTGACAAATAGAGCTGCATTGTAATCTGTTAACTCTCTTCCCAATAAGTTTATTGTTATAAAATCTGATATGTGATCTACTGTTAAACTATTTCTTATGCTTATGTAAATTATATTCATTAAGCTGAAACCTCTTTAAGCTTCAGCACTAGATATGACATACTTTTAACTTTAATCTGAATTATTAACACTTTCTCATCACTTTCTTAATTCTCAACCAGGGCTGACAAACTATGGCCACTGGGCCAAATCAAGCACACAGACTGTTTTGCAAATAAAGTTTTATTGGCAAACAGCTGCACCCATTTGTTTGCCAATGGTTTGTGGCGGCTTTTGCACTACAAGAGCAGGGCTGAGTAGTTATAACAGAAACTGTATGGACCACAAAGCCTAAAATATTTACTATCTGGCCCTTTACAGAATAAATTTGTCGACCCTTAATCTAGTTGATCACCAAAACAATAAATCAAGCCCTGATCCACCGTGTTAGCAGGAAATACTCTCATCATGGCCAATTTCAAGTTACTGGTGTGAACTCCAGTCACGGACAGGTGCTCAGTAGAGCACCATTATACACACAGATACAAAACATGCCAATAACCTTCGGAGCAGAGAGAACAGAAAAATGTAGTACAAAAATTTGGAGTGACAAGTTTTGAGTTCTTTTTACTTTTGTTATTATGATAATTTATTGATTTTTGAGTTTATACAATTTAATTTTTAATAATGGCTATGTTCAGCAACTGCCTCCTTGTGGAGACAAAAGTGACTCCATCTTGGATGCTAATGTGCCATCTTGACTTCTGATTAGCCCCAGTCCTGTGAATGACTCCTGATTCCTACTTTATTTTCAGTCCTTAGCATAGGAACATGCAACCTTGATGTTATCACACAAATTATAGGCTGTGATGCATATAGCATTCTGGCCTGTTCCGAAGGATTGCCTTTAATTGTCTCACTGGAGCACGCACACCCTTTCCCTGTAGTACATAAGCCCTCAGTCTGGGGAGGAACAGTGGGGAAATCCACCTGTCTTGCGGCCACCCAAGCCCACACTTCTGTCTGTAAGTTCCCCAATAAAACAAACTGAATTTGTCTGCCTTGTTCTTTGGTTTCTTGGCTCCGTCAGCATTTGAAGACCACTTTGCAAATGCAGCCCTTTCATCGAACACTCACGACATTCCTAAATATTTAACAGTTGGTTCCTGTGAACGGATACTGGCCAATCCCAGTACACCACCGCCACCTCCCAGATAAAAAATCCACGGCAATGCTGGCTAAATGATAACATGAATTCATAACATTCATATCTGAGCTTGAAGGAAATAAGATGTGTGACACTGTGATACAATAACAAACACATTTCGTCTTTGTAATATGGTTCCTGGCTCAGAGCCCCTAAAACCCCTGTAATTCCCTGAGCATTAGTGGTGACAGCAGTGTGTCTGGTCACTTAAAATAAGCCCCCTTTCAACCACACCTTATTATGCTGATAAGGTGACTCTCAGTGGGGCCCTGGATGGCTTCTGGATGGGGGCTGGTGTCAGAGGAACCAACCATAGGATTAGAAGGTTGGAACTTTCAGCTGGACCGGAGGGGAGAGGGACTAAAGTTTAAGTCCATCACCAATGGCTGATGATTTAATCAATCATACCTATGTAATAAATAGAACCTCCAATAAAAACCCCTACACAGAGGGGTTCAGAGAGTTTCTGGGTTGGTCAATACAAGCATGTGCAAGGAGAGTGATGCATCCCAACTCCACGGGCAAAGTTACAGACCGGGAGAAGATATTTGCAATTTGTGTAACTAGTGAAACATTTGACTCCAGAAAAAATTTTAAATCCTGCAATGCAATAAAAAAAGAACAAAGAAATTAACGATTAACAAAAGAGAAAATGTGTATGGCTATTAAAAAATGAAAAATAGGCAGGGTGCAGTAGCTCACGCCTATAATCCCAGCACTTTTGAAGACCGAGGCAAGCAGATTGTTTGAGCCTAGGAGTTTGCAACCAGCCTGGGCAACATAGTGAGACCCTCTTCTCTAAAAAATTTACAAAAAATAGCCAGACGTGGTAGCAGGTGCCTGTAGTCTCAGCTGCCCAGGAGGCTGAGGTGAGAGAGTTACAGGAAAGGGGTCCTGATCCAGACCCCAAGTGAAGGTTCCTGGATGTCACACAAGAAAGAATTCAGGGTGAGTTCATAGAGTAAAGTGAAAGCAAGTTTATTAGTAAAGTAAAGGAATCAAAGAATGGCTACTCCATAGACAGAGCAGCCCCGAGGGCTGCTGGTTGCCCATTTTATGATTATTTCTTGATGATATGCTAAACAAGGAGTGGGTTATTCATACCTCCCCTTTTTAGACCATATAGAGTGAGTTCCTGACGTTGCCATGGCATTTGTAAACTGTCATGCTGCTGGGGAATGTGTAGCAGTGAAGATGACCAGAGGTCACTCTCGTGGCCATCTTAGTTTTGGTGGGTTTTAGGCGGCCTCTTTACTGCAAACTGTTTTATCAGCAAGGTCTTTATGACCTGTATCTTGTGCCAACCTCCTATCTCATTCTGTGACTAAGAATGCCTTAACCATCTGGGAATGCAGCCCAGTAGGTCTCAGCCTCATTTTACCCAGCTCCTATTTGAGACCGGTTTGCTCTGGTTCAAACGCCTCTGACAGGAGGATCACCTGAGCTTGGGGAGTCGAGGCTGCAGTGATCCGAGATCACACTACTGCATTTTAGCCAGGAGGGACAGAGTGAGACCCTGTCTCAAATGAAAAAAAAAAAAAAAAAGGAAAAAAATGAAAAATATGTTCTACCTCATTAGTAATCAAGGAAACGCAAATCAGCATAACCATGAGATGGCATTTCATCCCTATCGAACTGGCAAAAATGTTAAAAACCTAAAACCAAGCACAGCATTGGCAAGGATGTGGGTAAACGTGGAGCCTCATTCAGCTCTGGTGGGAATAGAAATGGTGCCATCATGTGGGAGAGCAATTTGTCATCTAAACAACAAACATGGAAAATGGAAAGTGCTAATCAGCAGGAAACGGTTAAATAAATCATGGTGATATTCATATATTGGAATGTCATACAAATGAACAAAGTAGATGTACATGTATCAATATAGATATATTTGAAAATACTGCAAAATAGGTATAAAAGGCACATGATGGATATATATAAACTATATATGTGTTTATAAAAATACTGAACAACAGTATATATTTTGAAATTATAAAACCATTGGTAAAAGGCACATAGCAGTTTCAGGATCATCACTTCTGGAGAGAAAGGAAGGGAAGGAGATAAATAGGTTGGAAGTGAGGGCTTCAACTGTATCTATAAAGACTTAGATTGATTGAAAAATGTTAAAATGTGTTCAATGTTGGAGGTTGAAACATGGGCATCTGTGTTTTGTTTTTGTTTTTGTTTTTTAGTGCTTTTTTGTGTGTGTTTGAAATCTTTTTTTTTTTTAAGAGTGTCTAGGAAATGGTTAGAGCTAATTCCAACCACTTCATAAATTGTAGGAAGTTGGAACTAGAAGACCCTTCAACTCCATCTATTCAGCTCCCTTATCTTAGAAGACAGAAGACAGTAGGGCTAATGTTTATGTTTATCTATCATCTATCTATCTATCTATCTATCTATCTATCTATCTATCTATCTATCTATCTATCTGTCTATCTATCTATCATCATCTATCTATCTATCATCTATCTATCATCTATCTATCTATCTATTTATCATCTATCTATCTATCATCTATCTATCATCTATCTATCTATCTATCTATCTATCTATCTATCTATCTATCTATC
>NW_026652278.1:144215244-144223138 GCF_009828535.3 Hylobates moloch | reverse complement strand
ATCTATCTATCTATCTATCTATCTATCTATCTATCTATCTATCTATCTATCTAATGCAATTTATAGATGGAAAATTTCCTGATTATTTTCTGGCATACATTTTGCCCATAGTAGGCAGTCATTCAAATACTTGTGAAATGGAGGCTGGGCGGGGTGGCTCATGCCTGTAATCCTAGCACTTTGGGAGGCCAAGAGAGGCAGATAACGTGAGTCCAGGAGTTCAAGACCAGCCTGGGCAATACAGCGAGACCTTGTCTATATAAAAAATACAAAAATTAGCTGGGTGTGGTGGCATGCACTTGTGGTCCAAGCTACTCAAGAGGTTAAGGTGGGAGGATTGCTTGAGTCTGGGAGGTGGAGGTTGCAGTGAGCTGAGATCCTGCCACTGCATTCCATCCTGGGTGACACAATGAAACCCTTTCTCAAAAAAACAAACAAAAACAAACTTGTATAATGGATAAGCACCCCCAAAAGTGTCCATGTGCTGCCTTTTGCATTCATTTGCTCATCACTTACCTTGCAGGTTCATAGACTGAGGCCTGTGACTTCAAATCGTGTCACTGCTCTGATGCCTATGTCTACTCTGGACTGGTGGTTTTTAAATTAGAGTGTCATCTGGGAACTTAATAAAACTGCAATTTCCTTGGTTCTGCTGCCAAAGACACCGATTTGGTGGATGGAGGTGGCATGGAGGGAAGTGGGGGAGGTGGGCTGATTTGGGAGGTGGTGATGGAGTTATTTTAATGTGCACTTCGGATGTCGCTAATGTGCTGGCCTTCAGACTGCATCTGAGAACAACAGCTTCAGCATCTTGGCCACCTTCACTAAATACTTGCCTTGGTTTCCTCTTCTTTAAAAAAAAAAGAAAAGAAAAGAAACCAGGGGAAAAAGGAGGCCTGGCTTACTGCTGGTGAACATGAAACCTCAGAAACCAGGGCAAGGCTCATCACCCAGCTTCATGGAAAAAAATACCAGCCTAGTCGCCAAAATGAAAGTAGATTACCTCTGTGGCTAGAAACGGAAGCGGCAAGTTTCCACTGCAAGTGCCAGGGGTGGTGGAGAAATGGTAAGGTAGTGCTTAAGAAAAAGGAGTCCAGTCCTTCTCCCCCCTACCACCCCACCTCCCATCTTGATGGGTAGAGGGAGAAAACCAGGAAGAATCCAGCTGAGAAAGTCCCTGATTTATTAACAACCGTGTACTGATGACTAATCACTTACTAATGTTTGCAAAGTGCTTGGAGCCTTTCTGATAAAAAGGGGACAAAATGTGAGCATCATATTCATAGTTACGACATCAAAGAAGAGGCCCAGCAGGAACATGAAGATGGCCACTGACATGCCACATGCAGAACTTGCTAGCAGGACAGACAGGACAGACTGGTGGCCAGAACTTTGGAATGGCATATTTAAACATTGTGCCACCCTGCCTCCCTCCCCTGCTCCATCCGCGTTCCCTTCCCAAAGCCCCAGAGTCTATAACAGCCAACAGGTCCAGTGTTGTCTTGCTGAATAGCAGTGAGACTTGTGGACCCTCAGGATGAGCACCATGGGCGGCCGTCATCTCTGCAGCCACCCAGAGTGACACTTTATGAGTCTTAGGGGTGCAGTCAAAGTGGCCCATTGCCTTTCCCCCTCCTGGGAAGCCAGGGCACAGGCACCGACCCTAGTGAAGCAGAGTCAGGGATGACAGGAGGAGGCTGTTTTTCAGGTGGTGACAATGATGGCAGCAGGCAGTGATGATGTCCAGAATCTGATGTGCACAGGTTCTAGGGTATGGTTTTGGTTGAGGCTGACCTCAGGGCTCCCTTTAGTCCCGCAGTTTTTCAGTCTTCCCAGTGGCCCTGTGAGCTACCCAGTACTCTTTCAGTCCATTTTTTCTACTTGTATCAGCCAGAGCTTGGTGTCCATTGCTTATATCTACAAGCCCCAGCTGACTCAAAAATGCCTCAGAGAAGGGAAGAGTTCCAGGCAAAGCAAACTACCCACTTAAAAAAAATCCTCACAGTTTCAGAGATGATAACGTCAGGAGCTTCAAAGCCTCATTTGTTATCATGGTGAATGGGCATCAGAGCTCTCTATACTTTTAAGAAGTGGCACACGCCTTTTGGCACAGCATTTCCCGGTCTATGACTTTATCTCCAGAGACACTCCCACAAGGACTATGCTAGCTGTTGGGCGTGACTGCAAGTGAGATGGTGGCACCATTTTCTGAAGACTGATGGGGGAACCAGTTGGGTGGTGGGGAGGGGGCGGGGGAGATCAAGTGTGACATTTAGGAAATATTAAATTTCAGATGCCCCTGAAATACCTAAAGAAGGCACCAAGGAAGGATATGGAGGGCTTAAGAGTCTAGATTCAAATGAAAAAATAAATTTGGAATTCTTCAGCAAATGGATGGTGTTTAAAGCTATGAATGAAAAATACACTGACAGAGAAGAATGAGAGGTCATATCTAGAGGTCAGGGAGACAGGGACCTAGTGAGGAAGGTTGATTAGAAGTGTCTGGTGGGATAAGAGAAAAATCTATTTGCTGTATCATGGGCAATGAGAAAGGAGAGGGGTCTAAGAAGAGGGGGTGGGCAGCTGTGTTTCACCTTGCAGCCTTCTCCTCTGTCAATTTCTTTTTTCTAGGTGTTTTTATAATAGGCAAAGTTGGGTTTGACGAGCATGGAGCTTATCGATGCCCTTGACACAGAGGTCACTGATGCCCTTGACAAAAGGAGTTTCAGGGGAGTGGAGAAGCCAGAAGCCAGACTGGAGGAGACTGAAGAGTAGGTGAAGAAGCAGAAGGAAGGATGGGTGAAGCCGAGATGTTAGTGTGCAGACCGCTTGTGGGAGAAGTTTTGCTATGAAGCGGGTTGGGGAATGGGAGGGAACACTGAGAGTCTGTCGAGCCACAGAAAGACTTTTCTTCTAATGATGAGAGATTCCAGCATGTCTTTGTGTGTGAGTGGAAATGATTCAGTGGAGAGGAGATCGAGGGTGCAGGAGGAGATAACTGGAGGAAGGAAGTCCTCCTTCATTCAACCAACACCAAGAGCTTCCCATGCCAGGAATCATTTGGGTGTGAGCCACAGAGCACCAAGTGGCCTGGGCAAGGCTGCCTCTCTCAAGAGCGCCTGCGCTGGAGTCAGTTCAGGTCAGGGAGCAGGGTGCTTGGGGAGTGACAAGACAGATGGAGCTGTGAGTCTACCTGTGCATTTGGAGATGAGAAGAGAATTGCGCTCCCCTCTGATATGTGTATTTACTCAGCTCCATGTAGGGCAGGTCATGCATTCACCATGGGAGATGTGAAGAGGGAGACGCTGCCGGGGAAAGTCAACTCACAATGGAAATGGACAGGGTAGCTAAGCAGTGCCCGTTGGAGGTCTGTGGCCATGAACTGAAAGTGAAACCAGTCAGTCTGATGGTGTGATTCTTTTCCTGTCGTGGTCAGCTGTGCACCCAGTTCAATACTAGAATCAGCCAAGGTTGAGGTTTTGCAGGATAAGTATGACTTAGAGAAGAGAGAAGCAAGGGGTTGAGGAATTCTGCCAGGGGGAGGTTGTAATGAGGCATCTTGCAGTCTGAGCCGAGTAAGGAGGGCAGCAACGAGGGAAGGAATGACAGAAAAGGCACAGGCAGGGACATCGGTGAATGAGAACCCCTGGGCTAGAGTCCTAGAGCACAAGAGAGCTGGGAGGATGTCTGAGATCGATAATTTAAAGGTGGCTGAGATACTTGTTATGACAAGGTCTACGGTGTGACCATGAGACTAGAGTGGCTCGGGTGGCAAACAGGATAAGGCACTGAGTTCAGTTGAATGGTGGGCTCCAAAAAGATATGTCAGTGTCCTGGAACTTGTGACCCTATGACTATAACCTTATTTGGAAAAAGAGTCTTTGCAGATATAATTCAGTTAAAGATCTATGGATGAGATCATCCTGGATTAGCCACGTGGGCCCTAAATCCAGTAAGTGTCCTTGTAATAGAAAGAAGGGGAGACAGACACACAGACACAGGAGAAGACCAAGTGAAGAGATTGGAGTTACACAATCACAGGCCAAGGAACCACCAGAAGCTGGAAGAGGCCAGGAAGGGTTCGCCCTAAGCCTCCAGAGGCACTGTGGCCCTGTCCATGCCTTGATTTTGGATTTCCAGCCTCTAGGTCTGTGAGAGAATCAATTTCTGTTATGCTAAGCCACTGATTTGAAGCAATTTGTTTCAGCAGCCCTAGGGAAATGCTACTGGGACTTAGAAGCTCTAGTTTTGGTTGGCTCTGCCACACAGATGTAAAAATCAGGGGAAATGTGGAGGAGAAGGTAGTGAGGCAGAACTAGAGTTTTTAATGAATGGGATAATCAGAGGTTGGTAAGGACCGTGATGAGGAAAGTTAGGATGTGGTGGAGCTGAATGGCACAGCTTCACATAAGCTGTGGGTTCTAGAGAAAAAAGAAAGAGATGTAATTTGGAAATGGCAGTAGGGGTGGGGGCTCCAAGGTGAGCAGAGTCCCAGGGGACAGTTGGCCTTCAGTCCACACAGACACTAGAGCCACGCAAGGAAGGGGCTGAAGATGTGGGAGCGTGCGGACCACAGCAGGGCTGGGTGTGGTGAGAAGGGGCTATGCTCCACGGGGTGGGGGTATGGAGAGAGCAGAGCGGAGCAGGGTGTGGGGACAGCTGGCCGGAAGCTATAGGACCTCTCCTGGGACCCCACCAGTAGGCGTGTGAGGCCTGCTGCACCCAGTTCTTCTGTCCTGAGAGGGCTGCAGGCCATGTGCAGGGGCTGTGCTTCCTGGCACTAAGCTTGATTGTTGGCCTTTGAAGCCTGCTCCCTCTGACAGCTGATGACGCCTTTGGGGCCACCACAGGCTTTCCTGGCACACCTGCATGAGGGTGCCTCGGGACTGCTCCAGCTCACAGCTGTCTTTACAGCTTCTGATACTGCCCTAGGGGCAGAGCTAAACTACAGCTTTGGAGCTTGTTGTCTAGAGTGATGTCTAGATTATATCTCAGGATTTATATTAATGCATGTCTAACAATAAGCAATCTGTTAAATAAATTACGATACATTCATATGATGGAAGGCAATGCGAACATTACAAATTATGCAGTTGAAAAACACGGGAAAATGCTCACAACAGATAGTCTCTTGGTCTGTTTGGGTGGCTGCCATGACACCGTGCCATAAACAAGGGGGCTTATAAACAACAGAAATTTATTTTTCCCAGTTTTGGAAGGGGTGGGGGCCAAGATCAAGGTGTCGGCTGATTCAGTGTCTAGTGAGGACCTTTTTCCTGGTTCACAGGTGACACCTTCTCCCTGTGTCCTCACCTGGTAGAAGGGGCCAGGGGCTCTCCAGGGCCTCCTCTCAAGGGACACTAAACCCATGCTTGAGAGCTCTGCCCTCATGACCTAATCACCACCCAGTAGCACCCCCTCCTAATACCACCACCTTGGAGGTTAGGTTTCAACATGTGAATGTGGCGGGGACGCAAACGTTCTGACTATAGCAGGTAGTTAAGTGCAAAAATCCTACCAGATAATCCCAACCCAGCTAACTAATGAGCAAATGTTCAGCCACAGGCATACTTACACCTGGAAATAGACTATACATGAAAACAACAACAGTCCTGTGTGGATACGAGTAAGGGAAATCTGTATGTTCTTCCTACTTTACTGTATTTTCCAAAAGGATGATGAATGTCTGTCACTTTTATGATCTGAAGAAAAAAAGGAAGAAAACTGGTCCTAACACGCTTCTCAAATACTTGTTTCCCCTCTCTCTGATAGGAGTATTTGGAGAGATTCTCATGGTTGCCTCTGGCTCCCAGTAGGTGTGAGACCCCATTCCCCTCCAGCTCAGCCTTCTCATCTCCCAGCTCCCTTCCCACCCCTGCGCTCTGCCCTGCTCAAGGCAGGTGCTTCTCCAATGTGAGCCCTAACTGTCCCCCCAACACCGAATCCAAGGATCTGGGGTTGGAATGACTGTGTGCTCATCTGGCCCAACCTGGGTCAGTGAATCTTTTCTACAATGTCCTAGATGAGTGACTTCCTGGACAAGGTCTGTTGCTTTTTGGGTGTGACACCCACCACGTGTGCAGCTTTTTTTTTTCTTCTAAGACTTCCGGCCTTCACCTGGTACCTTTAAGGGTGTCCAGGGCACTCAGCCATCATTCCTCTGGCTGCTCCTCAGTGGGTGGCGCAGTGACCCACTGAGCCCTCCCCTCCTTCCCAGCACCCTCCACTCCTCTCCAGCTCCCCCATTTCCTCCTGATTCCTGGCCTCAGATGCCCTTTCTGGCACTTCCCCTGTTCTTGGGACTCAGCTGGTATTAACTTATCTTGCTCCCTTGGATTCATCCTTAGTCTCCGGTTCCTTCTGCTCCATCCTACCCCCACAGGATGCCCCAGCCTCTCTTGGGCCCCTTGGGACTGTCTATTTCACCTCCTCCCTGATTGGTCTTTGGAATCAGAGAGATGACCAGGGAAGATTTGGACAGAGAACTTCTTCTTTTTTTTTTTTTTTTTGAGATGGAGTCTCGCTCTGTCGCCCAGGCTGGAGTGCAGTAGCATGAGCTCGGCTCACTGCAAGCCCCACCTCCCGGGTTCACGCCATTCTCCTGCCTCAGCCTCCCATGTAGCTGGGACTACAGGCGCCCGCCACCACACCTGGCTTATTTTTTGTATTTTTAGTAGAGACGGGGTTTCACTGCATTAGTCAACTTCTTATGTTGCTCCAGGAATTTGCATTCAGTTCAAACCGACCTACCTTAAAAACTTTTTAAATCTTAATTGGTTTCAAACCATTCATAAATGTGTTTGCATGTTATCTCTGCTTTTTGTAACTTTTATTTTCGGTTCAGGGGTATATGCGTAGGTTAGTTACGTAGCTAAACTTGTGTCACAGGAGTTTGTTGTACAGATTATTTTGTCACCCAGGTACTAAGAGTAGTACCCAATAGCTGTTTTTTCTGCTCCTCTCCCTTCTCTCACCCTCCACCCTCAAGTAGGCCCCAGTGTCTGTTGTTCCTCTCTTTGGGTCCACGTGTTCTCATCATTTAGCTCCCACTTATAAGTGAGAACATGCAGTATTTGGTTTTCTGTTCTTGTGTTAGTTTGCAAAGGATAATGGCTTCCAGCTCCATCTATTTTCCTGCAAAGAACATAATCTCATTCTTTGTTATGGCTGCATAGTATGCCATGGTGTATATGTACCGCATTTTCTTTATCCAGCCTGTCATTGATAGACATTTAGGTTGATTCCATGTCTTTGTTATTGTGAGTAGTGCTGCAATGAACATTCATGTGCATGTGTCTTTATGGCAGAATGATTTATATTTCTCTGGGTGTATACCCAGTAATGAGATTGTTGATTGAACAGTAGTTCTATTTTTAGCTTTCTGAGGAATCACCACACTGCTTTACACAATGGCTGAACTAATTTACATTCCCACCAACAATGTGTAAGTATTCCCTTTTCTCTGCAACCTTGCCAGCATGTGTTATTTTTTGACCTTTTAATAATAGCCATTCTGACTTGTGTAAGATGGCATCTTATTGTGGTCTTGATTTGCATTTCTCTAATGATCAGTGATGTTGAACTTTATTTTATATGCTTGTTGGCCACATGTATGTCTTCTTTGGAAAAGTGTCATGTCTTTTGCCCACTTTTTTTTTTTCTCTCTCTCTCTCTTTTTTTTGACAGTCTCACTCTGTTGCCCAGGCTGGAGTGCAGTGGTGTGATCTTGGCTCACTGCAATCTTCACCTCCCAGGTTCAAGAGATTCTCATGCCTCAGCCTCCCAAGTAGCTAGCATTACAGGTATGTGCCACCACACCTGGCTAATTTTTGTTTTTTGTGTGTTTGTGTGTGTGTGTGTGTGTGTGTGTGTGTGTGTGTGTGTGTGTGTGTGT